>NW_017264200.1:600000-972370 GCF_001619985.1 Xylona heveae TC161 | reverse complement strand
CCCCCCCCCCCAAAAAAAAAATCAAATCCTCAATTTCATATAAGATCTGTGTTTCTGATGATATCATATAAACCCTGTGAAAGCTAATAACCGTTGTTTGGCTGTCGCGTGCGGGTGGTTGTGCTTGTAGGGCGCTAGACTGGGAGCAAGCGCGTGTTCGCGCGTCGTGTCGCAAAGCCGAAAGCATTCTCGAGCTACCCTGGCTCCCCGCCACCTCAATTTAATTCTCCCACTGTACAAAGTTCTCTCTAATTTCTATCCTGCTTTCACTCGCTCGCTCTTTTAGTGAATATAAACACTCCAAATTAATTGACCAACGGTTTGCGCAATATTCAAGACCAGCGACGCCCCACAATCCACCAAATGCCCGCAAAACAAAGCGCCCGACGCTCCAGCGGGAACGCTGTTCCCCGGCCTAGTGTTGCTCGAAGGGGGGTTTCGACTGGTCGACCGTCACGAGGAAGGGGACGAAGTAGCATGGGTGGACGACGCACTAGCGGTATCGAGCGTATGTAGAAATTTATTTTCTCCCTTCTACTTCGTGACAATTGCGACTTAATCTCCTTGCGACAGTTTAACAAAATATTCATAAAGCAATATCGAAGGCTGATAATTTATCTTTATGTTGTGTAGCCGGAGATCCTCTGCCTCGTCATCAGAAAACGCGCCGCTATAAGCCCGGTACACTTGCTTTAAAGGAAATTCGACGATATCAGCGAACTACAGATCTCCTACTGCTCAAGCTTCCATTCTCTCGACTGGTACGTGCTCGCAAGGTATAAAATATAATAGATCTTTACTAATGGGGTCCCTTGTTCTCAGGTCCGCGAAATTGCTCTGACGCAACTAACCTCGGGAGAAATGCTACGCTGGCAATCCCATGCAATTCAGGCCTTGCAGGAGGCCGCCGAAGCTTTCCTGGTCCACCTCTTTGAGGATACAAATTTGTGCGCCATTCACGCCAAGCGTGTCACCATTATGCAGAAAGATATCCAGCTAGCTCGACGGATACGCGGTGCATGGGGAGGCTTGGGCTGATCTCCAGCTTGTCTGTCTTGGATCGACATGTTCGTTCTATCATTACCAAAGGAGGCGTTTGTGTTATTATTGAATTTCGCTGTCAAGTTTGCTCCAAACCTATGGGATGCCGAAGAAACGCCAGTCGTCTGTTCGGGAACCTGCTTTATCATTTCTATCTCCTTGTTGGACGTGGGGACTATCCAAGGGCTAAGGCGTTACCGGTTTCTTTGTTAAAGTAGATTTTACACAGTTGGCTGTGTTTCATATGGCCTGGTGGATTGGTCAAGATGGCCTAGATCATCTGGACCTCGAAGAATATAATATTCGTTGTTCAAAAACGATTAAAGCCATTTCCAAGAGTTGACGCACCCTGCAACGCGATTCAGCTTAGCCCTGGCACGTGTCGTATATCTATGGCTCGGTCATAGAGGACCAGTAAGCTTATTGACGCTCTTGGGAAATAGTGTCATTCAGACGTTTGGTTGGGCGACGTGTATTTGAAAATGATGCAAATCATGACGAGGATAATCTCCTGCTTTTGTTTCTGCTGCCGTCATTAAATATTTGCTGCTCAAATTTCTGGCCATAGAGCACTTTGAAATCAGCTGAGAAGAAAATATCAATGGTTGAAGATTTTCCGCTCTATTAATCGATAGGGTCACTTCTTTGTAACCCAGGAGGGAAATCCTTGGATATTTGGAGCGATTGGCTGTAAACAGCATCGGCTTCCTGCGTCTTCCCTTGCAGGCGTAACGTGTCTGCTAGAATTCCGTCCGCAACGCTAAGCCAAAGGCTATTGTCATCCTTTCGGGCAAGGGTTTGGCCAACTACGGCGCTTTTCTCGGCTTGTTCGCCCACAACGCCTCGGAAAAATTTCCAGGACATGAAGTTGAGAACAATGCAGGTGATCTGCGTGTTAGATATAGAACGCGCGGCTTGCAGGGCTAACTGGAGATAGTGCTTGAGTTTGACAGTTGAGTTCTCACTGCTGGCAGTTGCTCTTATGAGATTGAATGCCGCCTGAATGTTCTTGCTGGGATGCTGGATACACAATGGCTCCAGCGCAGCAAGCGTACTGTCAAGTGCTCCATGCTGAGGGTGAGAAGGTTCGCGGATGATTAGCACTGCATTCAACATTGCGAGAATATGCATGTCGCGACGAATCGCATAAGATGGGCTTCCAAGTGCAGGCAGAGCGAGAGAGCGCCCAAAGAAAATAGCCAACGCAGCGGCAGTATCTCCAGTGCCTTGATGAATAAGCCCAGTGACGTAGTGAATGAGCGAGGATAGCGGTTCCGTAATTGGTGTCCCGAGTTCTTTGACGGAATGTTTAAGCTCTTTGAATGATGCTGCTGCTGATCTCCAGTCTGTTCGAGCACACAACACAAATATCAAATAGAGGTATGTGTAACATCTGAATGTGGATCGCCAAGAGAACTGGGACATAGTAGATTGCATGCCGCCAGCGACTGAATCATGGGGAGCGTAACTATTGTCTCCTTCAATAAGATTATATCAGCATTCGTATTTACTTTTGTGACCCTGCTGAAGGACGACCGAACTCACCTTGCGAAATTTTAAGGCCTTCACGAAAATATTTCTCAGCCTTATGGCCATCTTGACCATTTCGATAACTCATCAAAGCACCGCTGAGAAAATATCCTAATGCCTGTACATCCCTTTTCGGAAGCCATTGAAAACATAAGCGGTCACCATCAATTTCATTTCTGACAACATTGCCAGCTCCGCCTGTCAGCAATGCAGTACTCCTCAGCCTCAAGGGAACAAAAAAAGAGCCATCTTCTTTCCATTGAGGGTCGTTGCTTGCTTGGTCCATTCCCATCTGCATGGCCTGGAGTTTAGCCCCCGAAAGAGAGGAAGTGGATTCTTGCAGACTGCAGCATAAATCTAGAAAGTTCAATAGCGTCACGATCTGAGGCAGCTCTTTTGTCACTTCGTTTAGCTGTAGGCTCCTTGCAGCCGCCAATGCCCGCTGTGCTTGCTCGATACAATCGCTATTAGACGACCGTAGGTATACCGCTGCCTCAAATACTGCGCTTGTGACGAAGATTGCTATGTCTCCGCGTTGTTTTGCTGAATTCGATATGCTTCGGAGTGTGCTTAGAACAGACGACAATTCGTTGCTATAAGAAGTCTCTAAAGACAGGGTAACGCGAAGAAATCGAAAAGCGTAAACCCAAGGAATATGTTCCAGCCTAGAAACTATTATTTTTTGAGTAAAAATAGCATTGTGGGACTTACGCTTCTGCATCATATATTATGCCGTCTAGAAATTTCAGAGAAGCTTTGGGATTGGATTTGAACAAGACCTTTACAAGTAGATGCTGCATGCTATACTTAGAGTCCAGAAGTCGGTTCTAAAACCCGATTAATCATATTATTCAAACGTAATGTACTCTTTTAGGGAACTCTCACCCGCTCGCAGACCGATATCTATTTTGATGTCAGCCCCGCTTCGACAGATTTCGAGAGGTAGGATACTTGCCCCTTTGATTAAAGCTGCCTCGGCTTCAGCATCATTGTCTGTCTCTTCGTACAATATATTGGCGTAACGTAGTCGCACAACGGCTTCTAGGCGGGGTTGTAGTCTCCATGTCTGTTAACACTTAGCTTGGGCGTTTTCAAGCGTAAAAGCGATGAAATTTGTACTTTGAGTACCGCTTCCAGGCATGCGAGACCCGTGGCGATTAATTTGTGATAAAGGTCTAGTTCCCTATGATCCTGTACTGTCGGAGTGCGCTCCTGCGCTGCTTGAAAATATTCATCGGCAAGTTTGAGCAGAAGAAGCTGGTATTCGATGGGCGATATTGTGTTTTTTGGCAGCTGAGCATCGACGATGGGAGATGGCGTCGGCGGCTGTGGTAACTGCGGGACCGCAGTATGATCCGTGTGCTGGAATACTTGGCTTGGTGACTGCTGAGAGTAATTTTGTGGAGGAATAAACTGAAACTGTGGAGGGCCGTAGTGAAATGGAGGAATGTTCTCGTATTGCGTCTGATAAGCCGAGTAATTTTGTCGCTGATATTGCTCAATTACTTGGGGAGACTGCGGTATCCGGATTTGAAAGGCTGGCATATGTGGTGGTCCCGGTGGGCCGTTTCCTGGGTAAGAAGGGTTTGTGTGGTGCGGAGGAGGGAAAGCCATGACCCCGCTGTATGCAAGAAGTTGTCATTTAGCATTAACGCATCCCGTTGGTGTTTGTGGGTGTAAGCCGTAATCCGCATGAACTGCCAGACCGCGATTTTTGGCGTGTCATTTTTGGTTATCACCAGGGCCCCAGTCGCTAGGCTACGTTTTCTGCCAGTTGGGCTACGTAGCATTGCCGCCGCTGTGGCGTCTATCGGAACAGATAATAATAGTGAAGCGCGGGCCGAGGACCGAGGCTAAAAGCCGTCTCCTTATAGAACTGTCTTGATTCCCAATTTTTCGATCTCAAAAACTTTTCTTTAACTGCACTTCTATTCCTGCTTAACAGCGCCATAGCGATATGGTCTTTTCCTGGCTTCCGGGTCGTGCCAGGACGTCATTTCATCATTCGCAAAAAACAGTTATTCTTCCGACAAGGACTGGTGCCAAACATTCCCTTGCGGAATTATGCGAATCCGCGACGCCGCCATGTCACTTGAACCCGTTACTTTTCAATGGTCATCTACAGACAGCCTGGACCATTGTCAAAGCTTATGATATTCCGATTTATTACAAGCGAAAGGTATTTGAGTCTGATGATCCCAACTTTGCCGGTACATTCGCCGTAGACTTTGCAGTCTCAAAATATGACGATTGCGACAATTCTCTTCCCCCCCGGACAACTTATTTTACGGAGGAAGACTTTGAGCAAATAGGATCGCTAGATAGTAAGCCTATGCTTGTATGCTTGCATGGGCTTTCTGGAGGTTCTCACGAGCTTTATCTCCGTCACGTGCTTGCTCCTCTGTTAGCTGAGGTTTCTGGATGGGAGGCATGTGTTGTAAATTCCAGAGGCTGTGCACAGTCAAAGATTACTAGTGGCATCCTCTATAATGCCAGGGCCACATGGGATGTTCGGCAAGTCGTCAGATGGCTGAAGGCCAAGTTCCCGAATCGCCCATTGTTTGGGGTGGGATTCTCCTTGGGGGCCAACATATTGACTAATGTAGGTATCCAAGTCCGTAGATTGCAAGAAAGGGTAATTCGATTAGTACTCGGACGTATATTGATGTATTATCTGAAATAGTACTGTGGCGAAGAAGGTGAAAGTTGCCTTCTGAAAGGAGCGGTAGTTTGCTCCAACCCTTGGAACCTGGAAGCCGCATCGCTAGCCCTGCAGCGGACATGGTTTGGTTTGGAGGTCTACTCGAAAGCAATGGGTTCCTCAATGAAACGGCTCTTGGAAGAGTGAGTGGATTGTGATTTAAGTATCTCGGAAAACTCATAGCTGAGTACACACATTAAGGCACGCCGACCAGATCATATCAAGCACAAGAATTGATCTCGACAAGATCCGAAAAATAACCTACTTGCATGAGTTTGACAGGTAAAAAACATTGTCCAATGTCGAAGATTCTGCAGCTTACACTTTACAGGGAAGTACAATGCCCTAGTTGGGGTTATCCAACTGAAGGAGCGTATTATAGAGATGCTTCATCATGCGATGCGCTCTTGAACATTCGCGTGCCCTTCTTTGCAATCAATGCTGAAGACGATCCGGTAAGTAAACCAGTCATCATTGCGTGTGTGAAAGAGGCCTGAATAGTATTTCTCCAGATTGCGGTCAAAGAGGCCATTCCATTCCAGGAAATACAACAGAACCCATTTATTGTTTTATGTACCACATCGCTCGGTGGCCATCTCAGCTGGATGGAACTGGGAGGAGGTAGATGGTTTGCCAAACCTGTACGTATAGAACTTTAATTTCCTTTGTATTCGCTAAAGAGGCCACGAACTGAGAAGGAAATCAGGTTACCAATTTCTTGAAGACACTCGCGGAGGATATTGACCTGGAGGCCCTCTCCAATTCTTTCCGTGATATCCATCTAAACTCCTATAATCCGCCAAAGGGACTCTGTTTCGAACCTGTACGCCGGAAGATGCATCGCGTTGACCCAACAATATAGATAGGCATATACAATAGACCCATAAGACCAGCCACGCTTTTTTCTTTTTTCTTTTCAAGCGAATGAGACCCGCTTCTTTGCGGGCTTGGTGCGTTTAGAATCTTCTTGTCTCTCAGAAGTCTTCTCTCCCTCATTTTGGCCATCGGTTCTCCGCTTGCGCTTCTTTCTCAGCGCATCTTTAGTCGCCTCCTGTAGATAAATGAGCACTGATAATTCGTAAATTTTCCATTCGAAGACAACTTACAAGCTTCGAATTCTTCTGCTCATGCCGGGCTTCCGCCTCTCTCTTCCTTGCCTCTCTTATTTCTTCCACTTGTCTCTGCAAACATGTTAACGGGGATGTCGTAAAATCACTCGATGCGCTCGTATAGGCCATGCACATACCGCCTTCATCATCTTAGATTCAATCTGGCCTTCTTTGTCGGCATTGACCATTGCAAGGATTGTCATCATACTCTCCTGAAACGCGGTAAAAGTTAGCAATCGCCGCGATGATTGGGTATGTGATCATACCTGATCATCAACAAAGACTTTTCCTTTCTTCTTCCCCTTTGGCTTCTGGACACCGACTGGCGTAATCATGTTCAATTTTGGAATGCCCAATTCCGCTTCCGAATACTCCTTGCGCTTTTTCTTGTGAGCTTGGAGAGGCTTGCTCTTCTGCTCTTTGGCTGGCGGTGCCTTGGATGGCTTCGACTTTGATACTCGGCTTTTCGAATCGCCAACATGTTTACCGGGTTTCTTTGAACTCGTTTTCGCCGAGCTTTTGATGGGGGCCATTTTCTCTGATCTTGTGCGACAACAGCAGTGGACGCAATGTAGATCGTCTCGCACGCCGTTTGTAACAAAATTTACGGAAAGTTCTTGGGGTCGGGCCGCAAAGAAGATCTAATATCTTATCTTATCTTTTTAATCTTATCTCTGATCTACACTGTTTAGAGCTCGATTCGGGCCCAAATACAAAAATGTAAGAAGGCATTACTCTTGGCCATTTCTTGATTGTCTCTCGTTCACATCAAACCACTGCTCTAGAGATGATCTGAAATGGATAAATTTTGTAACCACTGCGGATATCAAATTGCTGTGTTTTCCTTACTTTATAGGTGGAAAACATCAAGGCGCTTCTGAGCTTACGCTATGTAAAACGGCAAAAAATCATATCTTCATCCTTTTTGTATGTAGTATTCCCAAGGACCCTGACGGGCGCTTGCAACTCGTGTCAACCAGAAGAACCCATTAAGCAGCAAGTCCATATTGTTGAACGTATTCCTTTCGGAACTCGTTTTCATCCAGTTCAGGGCCACGATTCAAAGGAGTCCACTTGGGTTCTTCCTTAAATAACCGCATAGCTTTGATGTACTGCCATAATAATAATATTAGTACATTGCGCGCTGATGAGAGGGATAAGCAGAGGCACAAACATTCTTAGAATCGGTGGTGAACCGGTGGTAGATCCCTGGGGGCAAGATGATCAAATCATCCTTCTGCAGACGGATGCGTATCCAGTCATCGTCTTTGCTTCGGACATCGAAGAATCCTTCACCATCAAGGATGTATCTAATTTCCTCGTCCTCATGCAAGTGCTCGCTGAAAAATGATTTGACCTTGCTCTCGTAGACGTCACCCATAGTCTTCGGTGACACGGTAACCTCATCTCTGTTCTTATAATTGCGCTCACTGGCGAGCTGATTGACAGCGGACACGTCGGAGAGGTTGTAGTAAAGCACTCCAAGCTTTTCAAGATCTGCAACAGTCACGGAACGGCCGGAGTCATGGTCTTCTCGCTGGTCGCCCTATTTCGAGGTCAGATGTGGATTTCCTATGGCAAAGGCCGCGAAATTACGTACGGAAAGATTGTCAAACCAGTATGCTTTCATTTTCGCAAGCTTTTCGTGGCAAAAATCCGAAGAGCTAGAATGGCAGAATGAATTATTTTATCTGACACAGCGGCCGAGGGCCAGTAGCTGACGACATTTTAATAACAGCCTCGCTAGCGCAATCTACCCCTCCGAGCGCTGACACAAAAAGACCCCTCGGATAGCCTTAGAGACGCACTTTAAGCCTGTACATCATAGCTGGCCTGGATTGCGTGCCGCTACATCCCGGTTAGATAATCCTGGGCCCGCTCCTCGCTGATCTTAGGCATTTACCTCAATTACTTCAGTCAACATCCGCTGAGACAGGTCGAAAGGACAATCCACCAATATCTTTTTTGAAAATGAAATGCAATGCAAGTCGCTGCTGCTAAAACTCGCTATGGCCAAAAACAAATCTACAAGGATGATTCGCTGTGGCCTTCAGCGCCCTGATTTGCCCGAAGACAATGCTTAGCGCAGGTTAATATCAAGTTCCATGGAGTTGAATCCCACATGGGTCTGAACTCACATATGTATTTATTACTTCACTGAAGGCAGAGTTTGATATCGCACAAAGTGGGCGATCGGCCATCGTCATGGTCTCGTGCCTGCGAAAAACAAGTAGGAGCAACTGTGTTCAAATTACCTATTTGTTTGAGCTCTTCCACTGCCACGCCCGCAAAGTCAACTAGTTGTTCTTTTGTTATTTGGGGCCTATAGTCTGACTGGGATGCTGGGTAACACATGATTTTTCTTTGGGCAATGTTTTCTTCTTACAGGGTCTCGATGAATACTGAAGTTCCCCTAGAATTTGACATGATCAGCGGACTCAAGGAAATCAAAGAGCGCTGTGACACCAATCTTGACAGACCGTTAGGACTCCAATGACTTTGGCATCAAGCAACAACCCGATTATTTGAAGCCAGCTATTGATTGCTGTTAGTACTGGAATTCAATATCTGCAGGCCGCTTCCGAATTGCAAGTACATTGTCTTCCGCAACAAGCAGCATCATGCTGTGTAAGGTCCATTTGGCAGTTGATTAGCGCGGAGAGAAAATGACCGGCTCATTGCATCGCGACTGAAAGCACACCACGAGGATCCCTCTTCCTCTCATGGCCTGCACGCGTCCGAAAATTCCAGTTTCCGGCCAGCAAGCCTCTCCATGTTTGTTGGGCACATATTGTTTAGGCGCATTTTTGCATGTGCTATGCACGAGACGAGGTCTGAATCCGTGCATTCTGCACTGTGACTATTAAATTGAGCGCAATCTACCTGGCTTCTTCATACAAGGTCTATGCTTTCTTCATCTTTCGGTTAATCATTCCAGGCAATAGAAGATTTTGCCTGCGACTCACCCGGTTTACCTGCTTGAAAGATATTCCCTAGGAGTAGCACTACATCTCGTCAATCGACGGTGGCCCATCGCTACCGCAATTTGAAATTGAGATCGCAGCAGCGCAAGATAATGTCACCTAACGTCTGGGCTTTCATACCTGGCCAATCGCGCAGGATCATCTCCTAATCGTGATTTATTTAGGGGCATATCCGAAATTCTGAGGCGGCATCACAAAGACCCATCTTTTATATTTGGTGAATGCGCTGTCTCCTTGTTCTAGGCAGAATCTGAGACAACGTCACATCTATGGATCAGCTTAGAGCACCTGGCCAATGGATTATCAGAATGATTCAGCTAGAATTGTGGAGAAGTTAGTTGGCTGTTTCCAGCCGATGCCAGCACTCCTGGCAAGCAGGCCTGGTCGAAATCTTGCAATGACGATCCCAGCTCAACACAGCTTTCCCACCAGCTCTCTTTTGTTTTTTGTTACGCAAGTCACAAATTGCTAGAGATTATCCTCAGCGAGTATAATGCATGTGTAGTTCAGTTCAAAATTGTGATTTTGTTTTTCTGACTTTACACTGGTCCTATAATTTGGGTTGATCAATTCACCAATTGCAAGAGATGCAGTGACGGCATCCCGCTGCTCCAGATGATTGCTGCCACCCACCCCAAGAGACGTTGATGCTCCTCAAGGGAACACTCGCCACTGAATCTTCCAAGAAGCACAAAGGAAACCATTTGATTCTGTATTTTCAGAGGAGAATTAGCTCATGTAATCGAAGCTAAGCAACAAACCGTCTAAAATTCAACTCACTGATTCACATGCAGAGAGCCGCAGTCGGACAGCCTATTATCATAATAGTTCCAAGGGTCCCGTGGGGGTGAATCTCGAACATTCACTTATCAAAGGAATCTCCTCACGTTTCGTCGGGATGTAATTAACACCGGCCATATAAATATGGTTATTTTCTCAACCTGTAATCCCATGTTCCAGTTTCCTCCAAAAACATTTCCTGCTCAACCTTTCTTGAAGCTGCGCCCTGTTTCCTTGCAACATTGCATTATTCGCAGTAATCAAACCAGCTCACCTCAAGCCTTCCACCTCGACGTCTTTGCTACGATGTACAAACAGCGTTTACTTTCAAGTGAACCATCTGGCCATGGAGGGCGTACCTCTAGCTCCTCATATGTGCACTATGGAATTGGTGGGGCTGGGAACTATCATCGACTCGACCATCCTCTGCCGCCTATACCACGCTCTCCTGTTCCCGCCTGGCAGGACCGTCCGGGAATTTATTCCAGCGGTATCGGCGGCGCCGGAAACATGCGATCCTCTAAAGACCGGCCCACCATCTCGCCAGAAGAGAGTCTTGCTCGGTTCAGACTCCAGGAAATTCACAAGCCACGTTCATACTACATCGGTATTGGCGGTCTAGGAAACAGAGCAAGCAATCACAGTTCTTCCTCTAGCAGCTCTTCATCATCGGTTACTGGCGTTAAGAGCATTGCTCTCTCTTTTGAGCTGGCGAGAAAGCTCGTCAAGCGAGCTGCAGGAAACAGCGCTGGGAGAAAGAGATCAAACAGGGCGCATATCGGAGTGGCAGTCTAAATTTCTGCCAATTTGTTGCATCTTGACTTTGTTCTCGGTCGATTAGCTTGCGCCAAAAGCTGTGTTATTTAAAACTCAGAAATCTCAATCGCAAATTCGCAGCGGGTGGAATTTGGCAAACAAACTCTGTTTATGATGTGGACCTCAGGCGTTGAAGACAAAGGGTGGTGTTTCTCAATAATGGCTATCATCCGTCAAGTACCCTATGTACAGTAATTAAATGCCCTCAAATGCAGTAAATGCAAGTCGTATAGTACGTAAATGGTCGCTATGCGAGTATGTGTACGAATAACCGCCGAACGGAGATTCTGATCCTGGCCAGCTCATGTCCTATCGGGTATTATGACATGGCGAATCCAGCAACGAGCTACACCCAATGCCATCCTTGCAAAATCCAGAGCACAAAATCTCGGCCCACGGGGAATGGTTAGGGTTCGGCTTCCCGTATCTGCGGCCTTGACTTCTCCGGAAATATTTTTCCAAGAGGCTACTTTGAGATTTAGGTTCAAGGACCCTAGAATCTATCATCTCTACAGAGCCTTAATCCCAGTCGTCATCGTCATCTTCCTCATCTTTATTGTTGTGGAGGTTCCGCCTGTCTGCCGTAGTCTCTGCACCCGTGGTCTTTGATCTCAGAAGCACGCCGGAGCTCAGCAACCGGCCTTCAAGTTCGGATGTTGTAAAGGAATCTCCAGCAAAGCTAACGCCTTCAAAGCCAATGAGTCTATCAACGCCGATACCGTCAATGAACGCTATAACGCAGGGCAAGACCTTCACTTTCAGTTTTGTCACGAGGAAAGGCGCATTATCGACGTTGATTTTCAAAAACCGAGTATCGAAGTGCTTAGGTGCCAATACCTGTATTTGCGAGTTATTAGAATTGCACGGTTCCGTCTAGGCTGACCTGGCTGGCCAGAGAGTTTGCGAATCGGGCCCAACCAACCTCTAGATGACCGTCCATGATGCCACAACGTCCAAAATCGGGCTTGAAGAAATGCACCACGCACAGCTTTGATGAAGTGGTAATGTCCATCAAAGCCTTTTCGTCTTTAATTTCGGTATATGTACCATGGGATTCATTGCGCATATCTTTGGCGCGGGAAAGCTCCGAAGAGAGCTGTTGCATGCGTTGCTCTCGAAAAGCGTCGAGAGCGGCGGTGTCGTCCTCTAGGGCATCAAAGAGTGCTTCATCATCTTCCTCGGCCTTGGCCGAGTCCAGCACATGGGCTACCCTCGAATCAATTGTTGACATGGTTGGTGGCCAATGCCTTGATGCCAAGCTTGCAGCAAGAGCTATAGAGAAGAATTGGATGCATCATTATAATCAGGGACTCACAGTTTGATCGAAGTGCAGAGAGCCACGGGTATAAGCGATAGCGGGGGGCACAAGCCATCAGGTAGCCGGGTCAAACGCCATCAATTTACAGGCCAAAGCGAAAGGGGGCATTGTTTCAAGTGGGCAACAAGGGTCAAGGCTATTAACTAATGCAGCAGGATATGCAACTTCTTCTGGTCCCCGAAACTTTTTCCAAAGGGATGATAAAACCGGGATCAGGACAACCAAGTTAACTTCTGTAAAGTCTCTTCAGTACTGAGTTTTATACTGATCATAGGAGGAAAGGCTCAGGGCCTCCTATCAGATCTAATCTAGTGCTCATCTATACTCTCTGGCTCTCTCTCTCTCTTTATCCATCATTTCCCATCAACTTAGCATTGAGGCTGTGGAAGTATAATACTCCGTAGCGTAGAAGGGTACCGTAGGTAGTCCCAGACGACAGACAGGGTCGTGCAGTAAAGAATTGTGGTGGATAGTACAAAGTAAACTTTTTGACATATGTCGCCCCTGGATCAATGAAATTGTCCAGAGATGGTAAAATTAGAGATGGATTTAAGAGCAAAAAGGCTAGCTGCAGCCCGACAAAGGAGAACGTACGACGTAGTCGCTCCCCCCTTCTGCCGCATAGAGTAAAGTCAGCTTATCCGTCAGACGGACGGACCCTCGGGGAGGCGAAGGAAAGACTTTCAAACTTTTGCCCGGTACGAGTACTTTCTCCTTTGGTACTTCCCCCCTGCAAGGTATCTCTGTATTTCCCCCTCGCCCAACTTGGCTGGCACTTGTCTATCTGGTACGCGTCCCTGTGTACCACGTAACTCTGTCCACAGCCTTTCGTATCTTTCCTCGTAACGTCTCAATTCTCCAACTTTAGTGTCCCCCGTCCCCTTCCTTCAAAGCCTCCATCTTTTCTGACATCTCCATCCCCTCCACCTGGGCAGTCAATCTTTTCAGCTTTTCTTCTCCTGCGTCTTTTTTTAAACAAAGTCTTCTAATACTCGCTTTCACTTCTCGCTCCATTGGGTTTCTTTCCTTCTTTCTCGATTTTTCAATTTCATTTCTACCCCAAGCCTCACATTTCATCTTCAAGTTATATTCCCCTTTCCTTGCAACGCACTTTGTGCAAAGGCCACCTTTTTAGGACAATCACCACCACACAGTCGCCATGGCCGACGACAAGAAGACAGATGACTACGCCATTGAGATGGGCGACCGCACTGAGCCGTCTCCTCCTCCGAGACCAGCTCAGCCGCCTGCTTCCCCCGTCATGCATCATGCCGTGATTCCGATTCTCAGCTACTGCGGTTCCTCCATCTTGATGACCGTGACGAACAAGTTTGTCCTGTCTGGCACAGGATTTAACCTCAACTTCCTTCTTCTCGCCGTTCAGGTAATTCGATCCAGTGGCACCCGTCATCGAATTGGTCAGTTGACAATGCATTAGGCCATCGTTTGCGTCATTGCGATTCAGACATGCAAGTCTATGGGTTTCATCACCTACCGAGACTTCAACACCGACGAAGCCAAGAAATGTATGTGATGAATACAATATCGAAACTTGGGACCGCATTGAATAACATTTTGGCCACAGGGTTTCCCATCTCCGTGTTGCTAATTGGAATGATCTACACGAGCACCAAGGCGCTCCAATATCTATCCATTCCCGTCTATACAATCTTCAAGAATCTGACCATTATCCTCATCGCATATGGTGAGGTGCTTTGGTTCGGTGGCTCTGTCACCGCAATGGCTCTATTCTCTTTTGGTTTGATGGTGTTCAGTTCCATCATTGCCGCGTGGGCTGATATTCAGCACGCTCTTGGAAGCTACGGCTCCTCAAGCAACGAAGCCTCTGATAAAATTTCGACTCTCAATGCGGGCTATCTGTGGATGTTCATGAACTGCTTTTGCACCGCCACCTACGTCCTTGGCATGCGAAAGAGAATCAAGTTGACCAACTTCAAGGACTTTGACAGTATGTCTTCTACTGTGAAATTTTTTATCATTGGATTTGTGCTAACTACCGCCTAGCCATGTTCTACAACAACCTTCTCACCATTCCCATCCTGCTCGTTTGCTCCATCTTCCTCGAAAACTGGTCTCCCGAGAACATCAACATCAACTTCCCCCCTGCGCAGAGGAACAATATCATCCTTGCCATGGTCTTCTCTGGATTGTCGTCCGTCTTTATCTCGTACACGTCAGCCTGGTGTGTGCGCGTCACATCCTCTACGACCTACTCGATGGTTGGCGCTTTAAACAAGTTGCCCATTGCTCTCAGTGGCCTCATCTTCTTTGACGCGCCGGTTACTTTTGGCAGCGTCTCTGCCATCGTTGTCGGTTTCGTCAGTGGCATTGTCTATGCACTTGCAAAGATTAAGCAGGGATCCAAGCCCAAGTCTGGACTGCCTACCGTCAACCCTACCGTCAGCGCTAGCAGCCAGAGTGCCCGCGACAGCTTGAAGTCATAGACGTGTTTATGAGAGAAGCCTTGTTATCGATTGGCTTGTCGGGGGGGGGGGGTGGAAATTAGAGAATGGTATTTATAGTGCCATGCTTTCAGACGGCGTTGGATAGAGGATTATAATGTCCTCGATTAGTTCTTAGAATAGACAAGCTGTTTTCCATTCACTAGGGGAGTCATTGGGCCAAGCTGATTTCATGGCTTGTTAGTGCATTTGTCGCAGCACTCCTTTCCAGTGATCTTTGAGCGGCTTTTTTCCCCCACTGCTTTCTCTTTCTCGATATTGGTATTTGATTTGGCTTTAGAGAAAGCTCCTGCTGTATACCGTTTTAAGACTTTCGGTGTGGTGTGGCTTATGGGTGATATGATACCGCGGCCTAATTGAAAGGCATGAAATGATAATATATCAACATTTTTCCTAAATTATTGATCAAGCAAAACCCGCCTTCAAAAATAGGTTGTCGTATGTTTGGTTAGCATAGAACACTTGATCGGCGGAACTCTTCATGTGCTCTTAGTGAATGGTGACGTAGGTAAATAAGGTATGCTTTGAAGCCGCGTAGATACCGTCGCTACTCGGCTACTCGTAGCCAGCTACTTACTCTCTCCAAGCATGAGCAATGGATTGGCCGAATTGGTAGAAAAATCAATGTGATCAATCCCATTTGGGCCGTCTTGAGAAACATGGCGGCGCAGCTAGGTAAGATATTCTATCCTCAGTAGTTTCCTCGCTTTAATAACTGACAAAGTTCGTTTGCAGATGCGGTTCCTCCCCCGCAATCCCAGTCATCGTATGCCCTCTCCGATAACATAGGCAGTAGTATTCATCTTCGGCTGGCTGACTCTCGTACGTATGAAGACTGTCTTTTACCCAAGGCTTTCTTCTAGGGCAACTATCGATTGTGATACTCATTGGAGCATTCATCAAATTTTTCGTTTTTGGTGACCTTCCTTCACCTGAGGCCACTGCTGCGACGTTTGCGACAGCTCGCCGGCAACGCACTCTCGCCCACCGTCGATCAGTGCAGAGTCAAGCGCCGCAGCCAGCGTCACTACGCAAAAAGCGATCGAGTGCGCTTCGCAATCCTCCGCCTCTGACGACTGATACAATACTTTCAAAAACTTACTATAACGTTAATTCTCATCAACCAGAAAGCTTGGACTGGTTCAACGTCCTCATTGCGCAGACAATAGCCCAGTTCCGAAACGATGCACACCACGATGATGCCATAGTGGAAAGCTTGACATCGGTTCTCAATGGCCCTCATAAGCCTGACTTCTTGGGCGACATAAAAGTAACAGAAATTAGTTTAGGCGAGGACTTCCCCATCTTCAGCAATTGCAGGGTCACGCCAGTTGACGAAGATGGACTTGGAAGCGGACAAGGAGGCCCCTGGGGGGAAGGCGGACGCCTGCAAGCTAGAATGGATGTAGACCTCAGTGACTTTGTCACCTTGGGAGTTGAGACGCAATTGATCCTCAATTATCCAAAGCCTCTTGTGGCTGTTCTACCGGTGGCTCTCGCAGTATCTGTTGTCCGTTTTAGTGGCACGGTAAGAGCAGTCTTCCCTGGGAACTTGGGCAGGACCAGTTTGCAACTTCTCTTTCAATAAATATCTGATCTAATGTTCGGGCAGTTATCGATATCCTTTATTCCATCGTCTCCTCGAGGGCCTTCTCCGACCACGCTTGCATTTTCTTTCCTAGATGATTATCGACTTGACCTTTCAATTCGGTCTCTTGTCGGCTCTCGCTCTCGACTGCAGGACATTCCAAAAATTGCTCAGCTGGTTGAAGCGCGCTTGCACAGCTGGTTTGACGAGCGCTGTGTCGAACCGCGTTTCCAGCAGATTGTCCTTCCCAATCTATGGCCGCGGAAGAAGAATACGCGCGGCGGTGATGAAGCGTCCAAGCCTTCTCCTTCGAGCCACGAGAGGGATCTTCGCGAGGAGGCGCAGAGGGAGATTGAAGCTGAAGCAAGAGCTCAGAGGGAGAGGGTAGAGCGTGAGGGTCTCCGATGGAGAAGGAGGGCTACGGGGGAAACATTCACAATGCCCGGTGCAATGCCTCCAGACTCAGTGCCATGAGCAGCATAGGAAGAGGCACAGGTCCGAGTGGTTAGGAAAAAGTATTGGTTTGAACGCATTATTCGGCGCATTTTAGTAACTCTTTCTCATTGTGACGGAGCTTGACTTTGGTATTTCGCAAGTACAGAAATCTCATTTCGTAGATGTGATTTAGAGCAGGAGAAATTACATGTTTATGAATTTGGTCTTTCAATATGCTGCTATAGATTCTCGGAGATTATTTTCACTCAGAATACTTATTTTATGCATTGTGTAATGATGGCGCTGTAAAAGGCGGCATCGGAGAGAATTAAAACCAAAACGCCCTCTCGGGGCATCTCCCAAGCTAATGAAACCCGTCTACCCGGTGGGGTTTCCCGCACTAGGACACCCCACGTTTCAGGCGAGAAACCTCACTGTCACACGCAACTACGGAGTATATCTCAATGGAATCGTCCATGAACGAGAGAAGTGGAACCATGACAGACGGATGCGCCATTCCACAAAATTAAAAAAAAAGAAAAATGGACGAGCAAAGAGTATCAACAGAGACTGATACACGGCATTCACCATCACCATCGGCGCGGGATCGCAACTCACAATTGCAATTACCTCTATCTTGTGACCCACCTGGCCCCCAGAATCCTCCGAAAGAGGCAACATGGATTGTGAGTATACTCTGATTCAGTTCCTTGCTAGAATTTTCTTACGCACTCTTGTTCTTTGTTTCAGGTTAGTCGGTGAATCATTGCATATTTTCTTGAAATATGAATGAGGATTTGTTTCTTTGAGCTTCGATATATGTATTTGCCTTTTTCTTCTACCCATCAAAACAAGACACGCCCATGCAGAACATGCAATTATGTACATTTTCGTATTATGTGTTCTTCTTCATTTGGGGTTCCTCTGGAGGACATGTGGGTTAGTAGAACAAAAAGAAGAACCAAAGAGGAGAGAATAGCTGTTCCGCAAAACTCGCGCGTGCTGACACCTGTTATGGGAAGAGCCAAGACTGAGGGAAAAGTAAACTAACGTTTCCAGATCTTTGGCGCAACAGGTCATATGGGTCGATCGTTAGTGCGAACGGCTTTAGCCCATGGAGATAAAGTTACGGCTGTTGGTCGTGCATTTGAGGATTCTCCGGAATCAATGCAAGACTGGCATCCGCAATGTATGGGGCTGTTGTGTGACGTTCGTGTACGCGAGACCGTGGATGATGTGGTGACCAAAGCTATTGCGCACTGGGGTCGTGTCGATATAATTGCAAAGTAAGTAGACATGGCTTCTACCTTTGGTATAAATAGATTTGGGCTGGCATTATTCTGAAACTAACGTATATTTTTGTTGTTATTCAGTTGTTCTGGATATGGTAAGATGCTCCTGCTCTACTACCCCTGCGGAGTGTTTCGGATCAACTGAAAGCTCCCAATTCGTCTGAAAGAGAGGGTACAGTATACGATGCTAAGTGTCAAATATAGGTGTCATTGGGGCGTGTGAAGACCAAGACGATTACGAGATTCGCAATCAATTTGACACGAACTTCATGGGCACTTTGAACATCATTCAGGCGTCCTTGCCCTACTTTAGAGAAAATTCGGGTGGGCGATATTTGATCTTCAGTTCTACATCTGGCTCTCTTGGTGTCCCGGGATTAGGACGTAAGTTTTACTCTTTTCTCGAATGCAATTGCAACACGGCAGGAGTATTGGACAATTGCCGCTGATATTGAATCTTTCTTTTCTGCAGCCTACTGCGCAACAAAATATGCTGTCGAGGGACTCATTGAAAGCATGATGTATGAGATTGATTCTTTTGGTATCAAAGCCACTTTGGTTGAGCCAGGGCTGGTCCGACGAGATGAGTACGTGACCCTCGAAACCACCACAAGCAGACACTTAGGATCCCGACATTACCGAATCTTTTCTGTGCGACATATTTTTGAGAAGTCATATTAACATGGAGCAACATGCAGTCCTGATGACGATAGTCCTCAACTACCCGCTTTTGGCCATTTCATAGTAAAATCCGCTTCGGAACCATACGCCAGCCCAACCGCTCCCGCAGGCCATGCGAAGCGGATGTTACAATGGATTAGTGATCGGCAACGCACCAGCGCGGTGAAAAGCGCAGAATTGATTTGGCAGGTATGTCGTGCAACCGTGGAAGCCTTCTTTGATTTGCGCAGCTAGATCCTATCATTTTCGACCCAAAAACCAGACGGATACCGAGAGCTAACTATCCCGCCTGAACCATTTAGCTTGCGCACTGTTCCTATCCGCCTTTGCGCTTCCTCCTGGGAACATACGCAGTCGAAAGCATTAGAGATAGGCTCAGGTCGATTATTGAAGAGGTAAGATCCAATCCTTCGACTCTCGAACTCGTCCAATCTGCTCTCCAAAGACATAGTTCTGATGCATACCTCGAATATATTGCTTTTTAGATCGAAGATTGGAAATATTTAAGCTTCCCATCCACAGCCGAGGAGGCAGCGATGGCCACTGCAGCGGAGCCAGGCCAACAAGACGATGACGCTTGAATGAATATTTGACGTGATTTCACTAAAGAAAACTAGTTCGGCCTCAACACGAAACAATGGCAAAGCTGACCAGAGATCAAAACCAAGTTTCCAATGCGGCGGCGTTTGCAGCTCTGTTCAACCTGCGTGGGCATGATAATACTTTCCAAGCGTGTCTCCGCCGGCAGCTATCCTAGCCTATACAGGAACAATTCAGTCAACCCGTTTAGCTCATCCGTTCCCCAAGTCAGCCATGCCAAGGCTGGCAGATGTCGAACTTGGTCATTTTGCCCGCTGGGGGAGATTTGGACGCCATGATCATAAATGAAAAAGGGAAGACCATTCCAAGCTGCGCACAGATCATCGATGAGGCCTTGGTCACATTTAAGGCTGCCGCTGATGAAAAATGAGAGAAGCTTGACACTTCTCATACGCTTGAGGGCCGCAATGGCTGTGCTTTGACGCGGGAGGAGCTGAGGACCAACGGACCACACATCGAAATAAGATCTAAGATTGAATTGGAAATGCGTCAATCTCAAATCCGTGCTCGTGAAGTGATCAATCAGTTTGGCGAGAAAAATATCGTCGTCGTCATTGAACTCACTTCCAAAACACACGCGGTCTATAGTGACGGATCTGAGTAGGGGTACGAATTTCTCTGCAATTCCAAGGTCCGGCGTACACGCTGGTTTCTTATCGAGAGCTTCGGGACTTGGCTGTTCCTTGGACATTTGTGCGACGTAGCGGGATGCCCGGGCACCGAAACCACCGGGGACGGTATACCAAAAGAAATTCTGGCCATAAAGAATAGGCAAAGCCTCTTCATAGACAACCCTGCAAGTCGAAAGAATTGCAGTCCATATTCGCGGCTCCGTCGCAATGAGGCTGTTGCCTTGAATTGTGGACGGTCGAGGAAACACGATCGGATGGCTGTGACTGCAGAGGAGATACCAGTATATTTCGCAGCGTATCTCGCTCGGGAGACTCAAAAGACCCCGAGGCCTTTCCATATCTTCCTTGTCGTCTTTGTCGCTGCTGGCGTTCTCCTTCCCTTCGCTAGTCGTTGGGATCGAATAGACACTATCATAAACGGATATGGATTTCGCAAATTGACGCTCCATGCATTCGAAGTATTCCGAGATCGATAAATTCGACACTTCGAAGAATTGTCGTAAGAAAGAGCGGATTCTGGAGAAGTATAATATTTGGTCTTTTCGGCATTGTCTCTATATATATTCCAAAATGGGCCGTGACGGGTTTTGTTGGCAGAAGACACAAAGAAAACACCTGTTCAATTAACGGTTAGCTTCACGCGAACCAGAAGACAAAGCCGAACGTGACATGACAGCGTTTAACACATACAGATTCATCTTCCATCCATAAAATAGGACAGACAATAATAATAATAATAATGATAATTACTACCTGCCTCCCTCCAATTTACTTACCCTAGTCACCCGACTCTTTGTTTGTGGATCACCGACCCTTAGCTGAATTGGTTGCGCCACTGCACAAACTCGGGGGACAAGATGCTGCCATAACCGCTGTCCTCGAGCTTGAATACTTCAATGACGGGCGACTTTTCTTTGCGACGTATCCTCCACACGCCATCGCTTTGGATGGTCTGCTTGAGCCCTATTGGATAATAAAATCAGCTTTGAACCTCCCTTCACTTCACTTCACTTCACTTCATCACTCGAAAGAAAAGTTTTCTTACACTCAAGAAAAGAAGCGGTAAAATTTATGCAAAGGTTTCCATCCCAGCTTCTCATGCCCCGTTTTTTCACATTAATAGGGATGTCTCTCGTCTCGAGCTCCTCCAGTCGTTGCAGGATTCCATTTCTGTTTCGAAACCCGACAATGATTTTCGGCACGCCGAGCAGAAACGATTGGATCCAGAATTTGAGCAGCTTTCTTTCAAACTTTTGCATGTCTCGGTCGCTGTATATCTCTTCTGATGTCTTCAGTTCCACCCAGTTGATGGGTTCATCTTTGTTTTCTGGCTTTTTGTCCCATACTGTACTGAGTGAGCTTGGAAAGGCTCGCGCAAAGGGAATATATATAGGTACGTTTGGGGTAACTCACCTGCGTCCACTTCGCCACCGATAACGAGCCTTGATTTGCCAATGCCTGTACGGACTACGGAGCAATATTGCGCGTGGTTGTTGACGATTTCGTCTTCTCGGCTCTCGATATATTCTCGACTTGTTGCGTCCCAGGTATCTGGAAGAAGAGATATCGTCTCAAATTTGTATCCTTTGAAAAATTGTCCTGTTAGGGTTATGGTACTTCCGAAACCTGAGGGTAAATCTCACCCCAGAAACTCATCAAGTCCTGCGAGGGGCCTCCACGTCGAGGAGGTTGGCTTTTTTGCATTTGCCATTGGGCTAATTTATATTCGTGGTTTTCTTCTATGAAGCTTGACAAATTGTCAGCGGAAGCAATTATCAGCATGTAACCGTTGTATCTCACATTGTTCCCTAAGAGTATTTCTCATGTCAGCTGCGACACGGCGTAGGTTAGATAAGTGTTTCAATAGATAGCTTACCTGAAAAAAGGTCGCGTTCATTTCAAATCTTGAGATGTGTTAGCGGAGATCAACCCAGACGAAGAGAGAAAAAAGCGTTTCGTCCTAACCCATTGAAATTGTCGAAGGGGGTGGCCATAATCTAAAATCGAGGTTAGAAATGATGCTTCATCTCGGTCTCCATAATTGCATGTCCCACCTTGGTCATCATCCCCCGCCATGTTATAAAGTCGGCCTCGCATTTGCTTCCCGTTTCCTTCTCTGACTCTAATATCGTTTTCAATAGACTGTCCAGGTGGTCGTCCGCGGTATCGTCGAGCTTTTTGAACGATTCGTATCCCTTGGAGAGGTCCGCGCCCATTGAAGGTGGATAATAGTAGCGCAGTGACGAATCGTCGAGCCGGAATACATGGTCATCGTCGTAAGAGAAGTGGGCGATTTCCTAACCATGACGCATTGTTACTTTCCCGTCATTGTAAAAGGTAAGGTAACAGTAGGACCTAAAGCGTACCTTGGGCCTGCGGATAGCTGCGCTGGAGCCTGCAAAGCGATTGACGGGCTGCACATCGAATATACTCATGTTGAGGGGAGGCGCCAGCGGGCGGCTGGGAATGTGGCAGGTTGTATCGTTCAATTGGGATATAATCGGCGCTCAGGTGTTCGCTCTCTTGCTCCTGATGACGCAGTCAATAAATCTGGTACATATGCATCGTCGACGCGACCAAGTCGGCGACGGTATTGGATGGTCCTATGGTCCTTACCTAGATATTCCTGCGGCGATCATTTACCAAATTGCGCGCAAAAGTCTCCGTGGAGGTTAGTGTTGCTGTTGTCGCAGTTGAAATGCGACTTGCTCGGACGTTCCTGCGAGCTCAAGGCCGTAGAGTGCTCTAGTGTTGCTCTTGCTGCTGTACGCAGTAGCTCTAGGTAAAGTCGGTAGTTGTGGGGTTTAACGAGTCCGGTTAAGTTTTTCCATTGGACCCTGAATCGACACGCTGATCCATGTATCTAAGCAATCAATGCTTACCGGAGTAAACCAAAACAAACCTATCAACACACAAGCCCTGTGGTCGCTGAAACTCAAAAATCGAGTGCGGTGCACTTCGACTTCTACGCTCTCGCCAATCTCGAACAATAGACGTCTCGCTGGACAGAGAAACGTCTAAGTCATAGACATTTGGAGGGGACTTGGATCCATTTTCCCCCTTCAAACCCGCATTTGGATCGGGAAAAGCCAAGACATCAACGACACTCAAGACTCGAAGAGCTTTGGAATACCATCACATTTGGAATATTCTTTCTTTTGAGTTTTCGTGGTATCACGCCGCATCGCAAAAATTATTGCTAGCAATGAATTCTCGTCAACCCGCACCGCGGCCCGTGTCTACTGCAGGCGTCCGTCGGAATCTCTTCAACCAGCATTTAAGTCGACGCCCGCCCATGACGGGACCGCCCAACCACAGCATAGCAAGTTCCAGCTCAGGGTCAAATCAAGTTGCAGGAATAACTCTTCCATCTTCTATTGGCTCTACAGCTTCGCAGCACATGGGCTCGGATGCTATGACAAGTTCGGCCGTGGCAACAGATAGTAGCAGCGATATCGTCGTCAGAGATCGAAACGGAAATTATCAAGTGCAGATGCCTTTAGTGATGTTTAGCGGGGAAGGGGAACTGGGCCAAGGAGAAGGAGGCTTGGGCAGTGGTGGAGATGAAATTGGCAGTGAAAAGGCCAGTAAGTAGATTGATAATCCTGGATTGTTTTCATTTGTGGGAGCTATCGCCCTGTCCCTTCTGTTTCTCGTGAGATGTTCAGTAGCAGAGATCTGACTATTTATTTAAGAGATAGGGGCAAGACTTGTTGAGCTCTACAGAAGTCATAATCGGCGTGCAAGTGAGCCTGCTGGTGAGTCAATTCAACGTTATTGCATGCGGGTTTTGGGCGCCTTGAATGCGCATTTTCAGAATTTTCTTACGTGTGCGCAAGTTCCTAAGCTGATCTCTTGAAGAACTTTTCGCTGCAGTTCAAGCCAGTCTTCGCGCAAAAGCAGCCTCCTTGGATGAGGATGATTGGATGTTCGAAAGCGAAAAAGATGGCTTCTCAAACATATAAAAGGGACATGAATCACTTCAGGGTTGGGATACTTGGGAAAAAGAAGGAATCCTTGGTTTTCTGGAGTCACGGTGGAGATATACCCTTTCTTTCTTTGCATTATTTTGGATTAAGAAAATATTTGTATATTGCATCACACCCGGGCACGGTACTATACGCTTAGAACTTCCCATGAACTACATGGGCTTTGCGAGAAATGTGAAAAGAAGATGAATGGCAAACAAAATGTTAGTCAAGAATGTCAGTCAAGGTCGACTGCAGGTGGCGCGGGGCTTTCAACCTTTTTCTGCTTTGGCTTTCCACTATTCGAGCCACCGGCACCGCCGCCCATGAACAAGCTTCCCATCATATCAAAGAGCGGATTGCCTGGTCTCGGAATTCGAATACCAAAGTACATCTCCCCAACCTGCTCGAGGGCTTCATCCCAGATGCCGACATCCTTGATGTGAACAGCGTAATGTGTCTTCAGCTGCCTGAAGAGATCGGCGCTACCTCTCTGCACAGCCAAAAGCAAAAGTGAAAGGAAGTTTAGCAGCGGCAGACTTGGATAGAGTCGCACATCGGAACTTGCGCTGCTCACTTCCTGCACCCCTAAGCTACCGCTTGACTGGCTGAGCCGGCTGGTGAATAGAAGTAACGCTTTATTGGCGGCGCGGAGATTGCCCACAAGGAGATACGGGAAGACTGCTCGCGCAGCATAGAGACCAGCAGTGTGAGACTCGTCCTGGGTATACCACTCATACTCCAAACGGGCCAAAACCTCAGCGGAGTCTCTTGTACCAAGAGTGAGATGTCTTTCAGCATCGTACGGTTCTTGGTCTAGAAGCAGTCAGATAATCGTTCCATTTACACTCATTTTCCTCTTTTGGATATAGGGCGAAGAGAAAGGAAAGGGGGAGAAGAAACTTGCCTTCTGCATACAGCGTACCGGCCACATGGTGCAGCTCTGGATCGCCAGCCGCGAACTCGCCAAACTTAGATGACCAGCTTAACACCAGATTATCAGCATGTCTCTGCCCAAGGCAACTTTCTCCTGGGTAATAATCCATAGCATACCTGATCATTTCATTGACAAAACGCTTTCGCGTAGGCTCCTCAACAGGGAATGCTCTTAGCAGGTCCGTTAATCTTCCTGTTTTCCGTCGTCAATCAACCGGTCAACTCTTTCCCGACACTTCTCCGGCAGGGACTTAACAGCCTTAGATTTGGGATTTGGCCATTTCCTCTGTCCTGGAACTTTTTTTTATCTCCCATACCTTTGTTGCCTGAGTCCGGCTTCAGCTCAGCCTTGTTGTAGACGTCCATCAAGAACATGCTTAGGTCTCCACCACTACCGCCCTGGCCAGCGTTAAGCAGTGCCAGGGCACCAGACGACAGGATATCAATAGCGGAAGCATAATTCTCTTGCTTGATGTATCGCGACGTAATGACCCGGAGCTGCTGGTGCGCTTCATAGTACTGGCCTTCCTCAATCCTATGAATGCGAAAACACGAATAAGCACGTCATACTTGAATACAGCCATTTCGAAAGCCGTTATGCAAAGAAAGCCCCCCTTAAGGCTAAAATCTTCGTACTATGGCTACCACTTGAGGAGAGTGCCGCGCTACTCACTTCTGCCGTTGTCGCGCAATGGTCTTTTCGATTCTCGCGGACGCCATCTCTCGCTATTGTTCGCTTTTCTGTGGAAATTATATCTTTACAAGCTTCAGGCAAGCTAATGATCAAGTATCGATCTCAATCTACCAAAGGTCAGCGGTCATGTTGTCCGTTCAGTTTTTTCGCGATGGCGAGATGGCATCGAAACTCATGAGGCCAGAAGAGGCCGGCCTGCGGGGTCCCCGAAGCTGCGCAATGTACTTACCGTTATGGCACAGTAATCGTTATTCGAGAACTCTCTCAGGTCAGAGACAATGCACGTCTTTGAACTTAAGATCTGGGTACGAGCGAGGGAAAAAGAATGCAAGTGAAACGTAGGTATCCAGTGGGTAGCCAGCAAGATATGATATGCCTGGAGTTTTGACCTGAGCAAGCTTACATAGTGTGTTGGGTAGCTGGGTGTTGTGACGCAACTTGCCAAATTGTTGTGGTATATATGGCGGAATTTTACAGATATCGGTACCAAATTCCTATTTCGGCGCCGATGGTTTAAGGGTAGAATTTATGCTTCCCATGTGGTTCCCACAGCATCGAATAAGCATGAGGTCCGAGTTCGAGTCTCGGTCGGCGCAAACTTTTTGTCGATAAATCAAGTTTTGTTTTTTAATTTTTCTGTTGCATTTTTGTTTCATTTTCCCTTGATATCCTGTTGTTTTTATTTTTATTTTTTCTTCCTTCTCGCGAAATTTAATTTTAGGCAGAATCCAACTTATCTATCACAAATTGTCATGATATGGAATGCCGGGTCTGCTGGGTATGGGTCGAGCCGTTCTGCTCTTTCATGGCTTTATGCATTTACATTGTGATGGTGTTGAAGAAAATATGCTTGCTATAGATGAAAATAGGAGACTGGACTAGGAGACAATCCACCTCAGGGGCCTGGCCCGGCCAAGTACAAAGGAGCGTGCTGTACGAATGAAACCGCTTATTTACTGAAATCCCGCAAATTATTGTACAGATATGTGTAAGAATTTTGTGGATAGAACAAATACGGATAGTCCTTGTTATCCCAAGGTAGTCAAGACGCTAAACTGCGCAATCATGAATCATCTATACGGAAAGAAAGCCACGCCATATCATGCATGCCTAGGGATATTTCACCGTAAAAATATCCATAGAGAATAGAAAGATCAAAGGGAGAAAACACGATCAAAGGGCAAGCCTTTTTAGACAGCCAAGGCCAAACCGGCTGCCACGAATCCAGCTGCCAGAGCAAGAGGCACTCTTGTCGATTCGGCGCCACTCTTGTGGGTGGCAGTAGCGGTTGGGCCAGAGATTGTGCCGGAGCCAGTGGGGTTTCCAATGCGAGCACCGCCAGTTTGCACGGCTACGCTGGTGACGGCGCCGGTCACTTTGGTTGCACCGGGCACGCCAGTTGAGTTGCTAATCTCTTGGATATTGTTGTCGGTCGTGTTGAACTTGGTTTGAGCCAGCGAGATTTCATTATTGGTGAGATCGTAAACAATGTAGGCGCTGCGAATAAAGGTGTCGCCGAGGACAAGAGTGCTATTGTCGGCTTTGGCGATGCCAAACAGGCAGGCCGGAGTCCCATCTTTGAAGGTGAGTGGGTTGCCCTGGTCATCAGTGCCAGCGTCGAGAACAAGCTCATCCATGGACACGGAGATCGTGGGTGAGCTGAAGGTATAATCAATGGTGGTGTCATTGCCCGCCAGTGAACACGGAACAAAAGCAACACCCTGATCCTCGGTCGCGCCGACGGCATTATAAATCTCCTCGGTCACATCGTTGGGAAGGTAGCTGAGACTGCTTCCGGAATCGAGGAGGACACCCACAGCAGTTCCAGAGGCGGTCAAGGTTGTTTTCTTGCCACTCTCTGTGATGCTTACTCCAGTCAATCCAATGAGAAACTCTTGATAGAAGCCGTCCTCCTTGATAACAGGGACCGTGGAGAGTTCCCCAGTATATTTGGCCGTATTGACTCCGCCAAAAAGAATAGCGCCCTCTGAAGAGTCGAGGTCGTTCAACCACAGACTGTAAGCATTCGAGTTGATCATTCCCTTGTTTGCCAAGAGTTGCGGCAGGTTGGGGTAAGGCTGTTGTTGGGCGACGTTAACTTGGACCTCATTGATGGGGTAACCAATACCCAGAATGCCCTCTGCAAAGAAAATGTTAGTTATCCAGATTTTTTGAACAAGGCAATTCATATGACTTACGAGCTGAGGATGAAACATAGCCAATGCCAAACTGAAGATCCGTCACGTCGGCGCCCCCAATGTGTAGAGTATCCGTAGCATAGTCGCCTTCTGCTCCAGAGCTGTCGGCATATTGTATCTGGAAATCGCTCGAAACATAATGGTATGTTGTAGAGTGGTTGGCATTGTATGTGCCGGACTGGGCACACTGATCGCCTTTACTTTTGCATAATGATGATTCGGCAGAATTTGTCCAAAGGTCGCTGCTGCCGGTGTCGATGTGGAGTCTCAGAGTTTGTGCCGGCGTTCCAATACTGACATTTGCAAAATACAATGTCTCCTCGTTGTCAAGCGTTTCCGACACGGTCGTTGTATCTCTTCGGCGTAATCGATCTCTCTGCGCGGGATTCGAGACGGTACGCCTTTGAATATCCAAGCCAAAGACAGCTGGATTGTCTCGTTCAATGAGCTGAATAGCCTCAGTGCCAATCAAGCAAAGGCCGACGGCCAGAGCAACAAGCGAACCGCCTTTCATGTCTGTGGCGTCCACGAATGTGCCTCTTTGTACGGGGAGACGGGATGCAGGGAGAGTCTGCGCCGTGAAATTTGATCGATTATGAGGGCGGCACGGAAGTTGTAAGGCACAGTAACGAAAATAATGGGACAGGAGGGTAAAGTTCGTTTCTAGGAGATGCTACAATAAGGTGACGCGGGGATTGCTGGTTTTAATGCCGATCACCCTTACAAACGATTTGATGAATGTGCTAACTAATTGACCGGGGCAAAATAAATTACGCAAGAGAGAGCATTCAGGCTGAAAGGGGCAACGAGGCCGTAGGCGCTTTCATTCGTCACCTCGCCACACTAAGTTGGGTGAATGACATTTTAGGGAGCGCATGTTGTGAGAGCAAGGAGCGAGGAGGGCGCAGCAGCAGCTTAGGGAGAACAAACATCCGACACCAAAGCGGCGGCCTAGCAATGTAGTGCATCCGACTCCAGCCACACCCAGGCCCTTCCCACCCAGTCGAGCTACAGGTTAGCCTTGGCCAAGAAACATCTACTACGCTTTTGCTCTGAAATGTAGAAAATATCAAAAAATGAATGGAGGGTAACAAACCACGTTGTACAGGATTGTTGTGAGGACGCGCGTTTTGGAATTAAGTTGTGGCTTAGATGATGATTGGGACCAAGTCAAGTTAAGCCTTTTAGTCCCGTCGGAGCCTCGGGTGTCTGTAGTTCTTTTCTGCCGAGCAATAGGCAGCTTCCCTCACCCTCCATCTTGACATCTGTAGATTCGCTCGGCGCCTTCACAATCCATTTGCCGAAGCCCCGATTGAAGGGCCTGGAGGGTGACCGAGGGACGCTTGCCTTGAATTAGCCAAAATACTATTTTCCCCCAACCTCTAGCCTGAGTCACTAGGAGTAACTCTGCTCATTGTGCTCGACCTGCGAGCCACGCGGACCAAAAAGCCGCATGGCAAGTCTTTTCGGTGACGGAGCCTTTTAAAGTTCCGACAGCAGCGGACCCTTGGCATTCTTGATGATGATGGTGGTGATGATGCAACGATTTCAAAAGGTAATACGGTCCAAAGGCCCTGAGCGAGGATGTAATAGTCTCTCAATTTTTGGCAATGTACACGTTGAGCTGTGCACCTGCACTTGTGTCCTTCTAAAAATGGATTGATAAAGAATCTCGTACACTACTTGTCAGACGGCAACGTCATACATTGCATGGTGCGAGCGCCGAGCATACGTAGTAAACTGGGAGGCTGGCTAGTACGAGGTGTATGATTTTGTACCGAGGAAGACCGAGGACAGATTATGCTGACATAATTCTCTATTTAGCATCTAAAACTATATCTTATCTCTCCCTGATCATCTGTCCATCTTGCTTCGCTAATATTTCCATATACGGTTCACGCGTAAATGGGATTCTATCGCGCGGTCACCGAGGCACGTCCCATGATGGTCGCGACGTTCAAGGAGAAATCTGTATAATTTGCAAAGCATCACGAAATCCAAATGGCAGAATCATCCAGTGCCGGCAGCCGTAGAGGCCTCAAAGCAGACAATAGCGCTGCAGCAGCTGTGGGCTACGAACTGCCATGGTCCGTAAAATCCATTCGTTATAATAGACGCGCGCCGGCTGACCAAATATCTCAACAGGGTTGAGAAATACCGTCCAATCTATCTCGACGACATTGTTGGCAACACCGAGACTGTGGAGCGATTGAAAATCATCGCCAAAGATGGAAACATGCCACACGTTATTATTTCAGGCATGCCGGGTATTGGAAAGACCACATCCGTTCTTTGTTTGGCACGGCAACTGCTCGGCGATGCCTACAAAGAAGCTGTCTTGGAGCTCAACGCGAGTGACGAAAGAGGTATATTCTACCTCCCCAGCGAACAGATGCCATGGTTGAATTGTAACAAGAGCTAACCAAAGCAATGCGCAGGCATCGACGTTGTACGAAACCGAATCAAGGGATTTGCTCAAAAGAAAGTAACCCTGCCACCAGGCCGCCAAAAGATTGTTATTCTGGACGAAGCAGATAGGTAAAATTCCCACTCGCAACGCCCCGAAGGGTGCGCTACATGTACAATGGATATCAACTTACCGTCAATTTTTTTAATTCAATCGAAATAGTATGACATCAGGCGCGCAGCAAGCTCTTCGACGTACCATGGAAATCTACTCCTCGACGACCCGCTTTGCTTTTGCTTGCAACCAGTCCAACAAGATCATCGAGCCGCTCCAATCGAGATGTGCGATTCTGCGATATGCACGACTTACAGACGCGCAGGTGGTCAAGCGCATAATGCAGATCTGCGAGGCTGAAAAGGTGGAACATTCAGAAGATGGAATTGCGGCACTTGTCTTCTCGGCAGAGGGCGACATGCGACAAGCCATCAACAATCTGCAGAGCACACATGCTGGCTTTGGCTTTGTCAGCGGCGATAACGTCTTTCGTGTGGTTGACAGCCCGCATCCCATCAAGGTCCAGGCCATGATCAAAGCGTGCCATGAGACCAAGATAGATGTTGCCTTGGAGACACTGAAGGAGCTATGGTAAGCTTTTTTCCGCTCTCCTTTCCTCGCAATGACCTCGGGACACATTATAGTCAATTGATGTTTAACAAAACTGACTCTTTTGGACAAATGCAGGGACCTGGGCTATTCATCGCATGATATTATCAGTACCATGTTCCGGGTAACAAAATCCATCAATTCGTTGAGTGAGCATGCAAAATTAGAATTCATCAAGGTTCGTTTTCCAATTCCGATCTGTTCTTTATTTATTTATTTATTCATTTTATTACGTTGTGCTCACCCCCTACTTAGGAAATTGGATTTACGCATATGCGCATCCTCGAGGGCGTGCAGACCTTCCTCCAGCTTTCCGGGTGCGTTGCCCGTTTATGTAAAATCAATATGCAGCCCCAGCTATTCGTGGCTCCTTCGTGATTTTATTTTATGCGAAAATGTGTTCGGGGGGTGTGGCTTGTTTTTTCCCCTTAGATCTGCATCATATGGCGTTGTCAACAGGCGCTCCACGGGTCGATATCAAGGTGTTATATGGTACCAAATCTGCTTTATCTTAGCTTCAAAATCACATTAAATGGAGCGTCTATTATCCTTTTCTTCTTGTTTTTGCAGTGTCTCCATGTATAGGGCAGGTGCGATCTCTGCAGATGTCAAGCGGCTTTTGCAAGGGGGAGAGTAGGAAGAGGACAGCATCCATTCTCTCCGCTACTTCAAGTATCTCCTTTGCATGAATCACACAACAAAAGAATCTATCCTTTCGCATAATCTTTCGCATAAGCTTGCATTTCAAATAAAATTAGAATTAAGAGTACCAAAAGCATATATGGGGTATGAAGCTGAAAGTGAGAATAATCCGGGGTTAGCTTGTGCCATTAGGTAGGTTGAATTATGTGAAAAGCCAAATGATTTGGGCTCGGATAAAGAACAAAAATTTAAAATCAAGATCTCAACACTCTTGTTTGATTATTCAATCCATGTCGGGTGTCTGTGTGGAGAAAACCAACTGAAGTGACGACAGGTATTTTTCTCTTCGAATGGGCGGAAAAAAAGGGGGTCAAACAGTCATGATTGCAATCGCATAGATTTATAAGCGCAAATAACGATTAAAAGTGCAGTGGAAAGATTGAATTGTGGTCAGATCAGATTTAAGATACGCAAAAGTCTCTGCTGTCGTCGGAATCATAGAATGAGCGTTAGGTATGGAAATGATGATGTGTGTAACATTTGGATTAGTGTGTCGTCATGAACCATCATTAGTCGTAGTCGTAAATGCGAAAATGAGCAAAAGGAACGTAATGGACTCGTCGATCGTTATAATCATGCGTGAACTCCGACAACCGCAAGCGCAATCTGTTGTTTGTGTAAGCTGCTGGTTCCCGACATAAACATTAGGTTATCAACGGGAAAACATACAATTGCAGCGATTATCAGCAAGCCAATGACGGACATGCCTCTATTGACATTTCGCCACCATCGCGCGTTGCGGTACAACTCAGAGTCCGTGGACTCTGTTATCGCTGCCTCGACGTCAGGAGATTCTTCCGCCCCTTGCATTTCCGGTGTGCGGCAGGCAGGAAGGGGCAGAAACGCGCCAACAACCCAAGCTTAAAACACACGTTAGCCACCTCCGTCACTCTTTGCGACTTGCTTCTTGCAATATCACTCACCAAGTGGGAAGATGAACCCTATGCAAAATGCTGCCAGTTCAACGTTGCGTCTATTCGTCTTCCTTCTATCCTTTCGAGATGCAAAAGAGGGCGCTTTCCAGTAGGACTTTCTCATTCCTGCTTGTTTATCTGGCTGAAGATGTGGCGTCCAGGTGTCGCTTTGGGGAGAGCCATCGATACGGATTTCGTCGCGCTGCAGCATTGGGTCGGGAATATGGGACGTCCTTCCGCCCATGCCACCGGTAACGTGACTACGGGGTTGTCCTCCTTCTTGGGCGTCTGGTATGGGAAATGTACCTTCGATGATGGGTTGGCCGTGTACAGGAGTATTTGGCAGCGATCCGTCTCGACCGTACCGGCTATAATATATCCTTTTGAGGTATCTTAGCATTCAACAATCCACTTAACTCAGGCAAGAAGCGTGGCGGACTGAGTCTTTACCTTGCCCATTGGGGGATTCCATAGATGAGAAAGCTACTCCGTGAGCTCGGTCGTACTTGTGGGTTGCCGCGACTGCTGGGCGGTGAAGTGACCGAAGGGATACTCGCAAGACCGGCCGTTCCAGGTCGAGACTGCCTTTGACGTTTCGGGATTCGGGCCGAATTTCTCTCATTTACGACGCGAATTGTAGAATCTGTCGTGTCTCGCCGAGAATTGGGCCTAGCCGCACGAATGGGCTGTTTCCCTTTCTCGTCGCTCTCCTGAGATTGTTCAACTTCGGGAGGAACAAAGCCAGATGACCGCGGCGTCCATTGATGGAGTCTGCCAGCATACGACTGGTACAGGCCAGCATTTCGTTTCGGGATGGTTATTGAATTATCCGCCCAGGAGGCAGATGCAGCTGGGGGCTGGACAACTGGATATTGAACCTGTGGGGAGTTTTCAACAACCGCATGAAAAGAAGCGTGGGATGAAGCGTGCGGCTCCGATATTGATAGACGATCCTCGGGGGACACAGACACGGGGCTTTGGGGTCCTGGTGAATCTGGATATGACTGAGCCGCGTCCTGTGCGCCATCCAAGCTTGCTCGCGAGCCTGCTGGCGAGGTTTGGATTGGTGGGAGCAATGACGAGTACCGATAGGCCGAAGTTGGTCGTCGATTCGACGAACCTGTGTGCAACCGAGGCTCAAGGGTGTCCGACGAGGCGGAAGAGGCGATAGATACGTTGGATGGGTTAGAGGATAGCCTTCGCATTGTTGGATGCGCGGCGGGGAAGCGGGATGGCGATGGCATGTTCATGAGATCTCGAACAGCGCCGTCAATTGCGCCTGAGCTGACTCGGGATCCTTCGCTCTGTTCTTTCCAGATGGTCCATTCGCGTTGTTGCAATGATTGAGACATAGGTGGTGAAGATGGCAGAGTAAATCCAGAGAAGTCTGCCGAAGAATAGAGGGAGGGCAGTTCAGACTCGGAAGCGCTGCTTGTATGAAACTCTTCCTTTGTCTTTTTCTGAATCCTCAACGGTGCTGGCGCACTAGCTTCTTCTTCCTCCTTTGTTGGAAACACACGGTGGACGTCATGATGGTAAAAGGTATCTTCATCGTCAAAGACAGGAGCATATGAGCCGGTTGGAGTCAAGACCTGCGAGGAATGGATTGGATAAGGATTTCTGGAGTACCTCCATGATTCCTTTTCCTGTAACAGTCGGGCATTGGGAGCCGCTACCTCGTTCGACTGCGAGTCCGAACGTTCATGCAACGGGCGACGTTTGGGAGAGCGATGAGTCGCGCGCGGAGAAGGGGACATTGTGTTATTTGATTGTACCAGCAAACAGGGAAGAATATTAATCGACGAGCATTACTTTTAGCTTGCAAGAATTGATAAAGAGAGTGGCCGGCAACGGGGATGCAATGATTGCTCAATAGTAATGACTGACACACAAAGGAAGGGCTAGAGATAGACAATGTGAGTGACGCCCGGATAATCCAAAAATAAATAAAAAGAGTGAAAGAATGGATAAGAATATCAAAGTACGTAGAAAGTCTACAATGAAAAGAAAGGCTGAGCGACAATGCACTCTAGAAGAAATTCATGGGACAGCAAAAAAGAGAGGAAGAAGAGGAAGAAAACGGGGGGGGCGCAAAGGAGGAAAAAGTGAAGGTGGTGAAAGACTCGGTGTATCCTCGCAGTGGGCTTCAGGGGTGCAGTGTGCCTCGTTGGCGGAAGCGGGACCTTTTAGCATATGCAAGTTGCTGCACGTTCTGTGAAGCGATTCGATGGCTACATAAGGTAGTACCACTTGCGGCAGAGACAATCGAATCAGACACAGGTAATGGCGGTGGAAGAAGACGTGCGTCCAGCGACCATGGCAATGCATTATATGTCGGAACGGAAAAGACAAAGGATGAGAAAAGAAAATAGAATGGTATAGAAGGCCAAAACAAACAACGGCGACCATCATAACAACGGTGACAATAACATGGAGACGATGGTTTGAAAGGAATGCAGTTGTGCTCATTGTGCCTTTTTCACCCAACTAACTTACCTTTATTGTTCCGACAGAGAGGTCAATCCTGTCCAAGCGTCTCATTCCTGGTTCGACACGTGATGAGGGTGAAACATGAAACGGTCAAATGAAATTAGCCCCGTCCGTCGTTCCTTCCTTTCCTGGGACCGGCCCGTGTGCCTTCCAGTTACGAGTAAACCACACACAGTTAAAGTTCCAGCGTCCCTTTCAACTGGAACTAAACCCCAAGAGGATCTCTGCGTATCGATACCTGGGCACTTGGATTCTTTCTCCTTTCGACCGTGCTTCACCACCCCTTCACAGCACGTTTGATGGTACTGGTACTCGACAAATCGACAACTCGACAGTTTTGGCTTGCGGGAAAGCGGAAACGAGGGAACGGTCTAACTTCCTTCTGAGCACGCGGTAACTAGAGGACCTGAAAGCAGATTAAGTTAGTTAAAGTTTGGGTAACTAGGTAAGAAGGAGAGACAATAACTCGTGCTTACCTTTGCTGAAACGAGGAAAACCCCAGATTTTATCGAACCAAGCTTTTCTGCTGCGAAAGGTTGCTTTGTCTCTTTCCTTTGACAGCCCCGTCCCCAGCAGATTCTTAAATGCTCCCATAAGTTAGTGAAGCATTATCTCCCATGTTCATGTCAAGCTGCTCATTCGATCGATTCATGCTCTTCAGTTCCATATAATACCATGGCGCCTACCGACTATTTCCAGCGGTTGAAGAATTACTATCTTCGGGACTCTCGTAAGTACTTAAGCTTTGACGACCAATAGCTTCCCCCCACACTCTGTCGTGAAACACCAGCCGTATCAAGCCCGCTACACTTCTCCAACAGCCGCTGATTGCGTTGTCCCGCCATGATGCTGTTCCGTGGTTGTAAACTTTCAACACGTGTCTGAGACGTTCTTTTGGTACCCTCCAGCCATTTGCTAACTGAATCTAATTATCATGTACTCAGAGTCGGATGCGCCAGCTATCACGGCCCAGTCGGCGGCTCTGCTTTCGGTATGTTCCATTCTTGTCATGGCTGCAGAGCGTGTAAACGGCCTCTGCCCAATTTCAATAGACTGCTGAATCGTTTTGATTTTATCCCTCGTCTTGATCCTTGCCATTTCCCCATTCGTCTACCTCACGCTTCGAGGCTGTTATTCAGTGCATAAAGTTGTCTCAGAGTCCTTTGGTCTCTGCCGAGAAAAACTAACAGCCATCAAAGGTGCTCTATACACTATGTTATGTGATTCCTTTTTATCTGTCTGCATCCACGCGGCCTTCGCCCCAGCTCTCACGGGATGCACCTTCAGTGGTGCGGGCTCGGATCCGGGCAGTCACGCTTTCTTGCGTTTTGAGTGCTCTTTTGACCGTCTACGTCGCAATGGACTATGGCAAATCCACTCTTAGCAATGCATTGCGTCTCATGGGTTGGTGGCCCGTTGCCCCATTGGAGATTGCAAAAGCACTTCTCCTCACGGCTGTATTGTTTGTCGGACCATTGTTCGAAAGCGGCATTGTTGAAGGAGGATGGAGGGACTGGATTAGAATATCCACTCTCACTGATACTATGGGTAACTGGATTGGCTGGAGAAATTATGTCGCTGTATGTGTTATTTCCATGATCATATTTCGTGCTTATAACTGACTTGCTTGCCGCAGGGCCCCGTGAGCGAAGAACTTGTTTTCCGGTCATGTTTGATCCCTCTTCATCTCCTGGCAAAGGTGTCTCCGGGGAGGATTGTCTTCTTGACCCCGCTGTATTTCGGCATCGCACATATTCACCACTTCTACGAGTACAAGCTCACCCATCCTTACACGCCTCTTTTGCCGGCTCTCTTGCGCTCGGTGGTCCAGTTTTCTTACACCTCCATCTTCGGCTTTTATGCCACCTTTCTCTTCCTTCGTACCGGTAGCTTTCCGGCCGTTGTGGTGGTGCATAGCTTCTGCAATTGGTGCGGATTACCTCGCTTTTGGGGGAGGGTCGAGGCTGGCCAGCCCATTGGTCCGCCGGACATTAAAGGAAAAGACGATGGAGAGAATGTGCGAACCGTCCTCACAGGCAACCTTTCCGGGCAAGGTCAACTTGGCTTGGAATGGACAATCGCGTATTATTTGTTACTTGTTGCAGGCGCAGTGGGGTTCTATTTTCTCCTTTGGCCGCTGACGAGTGGCGAGCGAGCACTGGCTTACTTTCATTGATTTTCGCCAGTTTTTCAACAAGTAGCATAAAGCTTTCTTGAAGCAAGAACAATGCTACGTTCGAGAAAGCTCATCGTGTAGCATGATTCCATGTGCTCATCGTAATGTCTTATCGAAATTGAAAGGCTTGTCTCATATTCTACCTTTCGATGATTCATACATAATTCGTTAAGTTTAAGTCCGTTGCCACGTCCTTTGTGTAACGCTTCGTCGTCCTAGAAATGACAACAGGTGACCCTTTTCCGGGAACCCACTCTTCTATGATGGTAATCCTGCACAAATCTATGGTCTCTAGTAACGTATGTGAAACATATGGCTTCGGCTTCAATAGAAAGCATTTATTTTCCGACGCCTACGCTCAAAGCTACCACATCGAACCGGCCCCAGACAACGCAACGATGAATTAAGAACTCTTGTTCTTTCTCGGCTTGTAGCGCACACCATGTGAGATGAGTAGATAATTCGCGAAAAAGGTTTCGGCGAACTCGTCAAATCTTTCGTACTCGGCTCCCAAACGATACGCTGCAGCGATGCCGCTAACACAAGCAAGTTCATGCATATTCTGTGGTAGTAGTCAGAAATATTACGATACTCGATTTGTGAAACGAGGTTGATGCAGAAAAGGGCCGGTGGAGGCAAGTTTGCGGACAGACCCCAATGAGACTAGCAATTTAGAGGAAGAACATGATTTGGGAAAACTTACCACTAGAGTCCAGGAACCGGCGTAGAAGGTATGGTTGTGGCCGTTAAGAAACATCATTCCCGGAACAACGCGAAGATAATGTTGCCATCGATGACCCAGCTGATGCCACCATTTGGACTCTATGATCTTATCCTTGTCGATTTCGTCAATGGTCCATAGCTCTCGATGGGTTTTATCTAAGAAAATTGACTGAAATATGTGCTGATCAAATGGCTGGGGCGGTTTGTCGGCGTCTTGTTCTTGTCGAAACTGATGCTGATAGTTTGTGCAGTCAAACGCCATTTCGATTTTCTGCATATCCTGCGGATAAGAATGCGTAAAGTACATTGGGCGATAGCCGCTGGGCTCGCCGCCTGGTCCCGTAGTCTCTCCGGCGGCAAAACGTATTTGTCTTTCCTGGTCACTCGACTTAGGCTCTGCGCAGAGCTTCGAGTCGAATTTAGTTTCATAATGCTTCTCAAAGTAAGCGCTGTCGGAATGGGTGATGGTAATATCATCATAGAATCGTGCACTACCGAGCACAAACTTTTCCCTCCACGTTGCTGTTTTCCCCAAAATCTTCTTTGCGTCATCAGCGAGAATTGCCAGAACCATCTCATCGAATCTCTCAGTGCTTGCTTCTGAGCTAGCATGTGTTCCACCAGCAAGCTCATCTGGTCGAGATGGTTTAAATGGCCGAGTCTGAAGCTCGACACCTTCGTTGCTCCGGCTAAGCACAGCAGAGACATCGGTGTTCAGCCGAATATCTACTCCCTTGGCACGTAGATCTGCAGCCCAGTCTTGATAAAAATTATGAAGATTGGGAAAAGTGACCATAGTCGGCAAATTGGGCAGCAGCGTGTCAGAATCATAATTCCATAATTTCATATTGGGATCGTCGAATAAGCGCTCAAGTATTGCGCAGGAAACATTAGCAGTTTGGTTTCCTGTGCCCTGATATTAGCCTCCCTCAAATTATCAGATAATGGTCTTTTGCCTGATAGACCCAGGGACTAATGTGGACATACCGGTTCCGAGAAATAAAGCGATCAAAGGGTATACCATCTTATCTCCAAAATCCTTGCTGAAGAAAAAGATACGAAGCATGAGCTTGATTGGGATGAGACCAAAAACGGGCATCGTGTATTTGATAAATTTTAAGACCTTTCCAAACTTTCGAATATCGGCGGAAAATTGGTCGACCAAGACGCTGGGAAAGCAATTCGTCCAAAAACTATCTTTGCCCTTCCCAAAAGCTACTTGTAGTTTGACCTCTTGGGGCTGATGTCCGTATTTTTGAAAGAAATTAAAGGTGTGTTTGAATGCAGGAGATCCCCCTTGGACTCCATTGTTCATCCATGATGTACCAAATTTGCCTTTGTCGATGGAAATGCTCGTGGCTTGTCCGCCGCACACGCCCATCCGCTCGATGACTGTAACCTTGAATTTATTCGGATGTTCTGCAAGTGATGCAGCACATGCCTAGGCACTCTTTGTTAGTCTATGGTTGCTACTGCATCGAAAACTTATTTCTCTTGTACAAACCATTCCTGCAGCACCAGCACCGATAATAGCACAATGTTTTCGTTTGTCATGACTGGCTCTTTCCGGAGACATTTTTCAAGGAATTATGGAGTGGGGTTTTCAAAGAAGATAAAAACCGATGATATTCTGCGTAACATTGTCAATCAAATGCTCCCATAGGGGAATATATAATCTCATGAAGGACAATGAAAAGATCTAAAGTGTGCAGGGACCATGTCGCTTTCAGGGTCATGACGTTGACAATATGAGCTATTGTGGGGAAGTCCATCATCCAGGGACCGTCTCTAAGCGGTGACGCTAGGGAGCCCTAAGAAACGTGTGCTGCCGGATGGAGAATTATGCTAGTTGTAGTAGAGGAAAGAGATGGAAATATAATTGAATGAATCATTCGACGAAATTACACCCATTGGTTAAATGATCGTAGGTAGGGGAAGGATCGAGACAAGGATTGAAATCATGAATGGGACCCTGTTCCTCGTTGAGGCATGGGGGGCGGCGTGGGTTTTCCTCCAGATTGGCGAGAGTGCTCGGTCGCTGCCGAGCTTTGCCAGGGGTACGCGAGGTTAAGTTATAGAGTTTCAATACAGCCGTAATATTGAGTTTTTATGAGAGACCATCCGTCACGGAGATATGATAAAGCGGTCACTTATATTTCCAAGCTCGCCTATTCATAGTTTACAGGGGCTCAAGGATTATATCAGTAACCCTGTTAATTTAAATATTTTCGGCTCAAGTATCATAATTCTGAGCAGGACTGCACGACACGGAGGATGACATAAATGGTTTCTATAGTCGTCACGTGAAGACGCGATGACTTCTGTAGCGCGGGTGATTTCACGGACTTTCTTTACAAGACACCTTTTGCACCATATTAAGGTAATTAGACGGCCCAGCGAGATGGAATCTGAGGACGATGATCTGAACATAGCAATTGCTATGTCTTTGCAAGATCAGGAAAATTCATCTTCAGCTAATCCCAATAAACAAAAGGATTTCCGACCCCGGTCTCCTCCAAAGGAAAACAAATCTAAACAAACATCCTCTGCCACTTATGAGAAACAACTATCACCCACTCAACCACAACCCCATGAAGAGGCTCAGAATCAAAGGGTCTCACCGACACTCATCAAACCCGCATGTGGGATTCCTGGTTTGGACAGGAAAAAAGATGAAGCAGCCCGACTGGAACGGCTTGCTCGAAAAAGGAAACATCTAGAACCGTCACCACAACCAGAGCACTCCGACAGAGGGAAGCGCTCGAAATCAGATCGTCACGATGATGCAGCTCAAGTCATAGACCTTACAGCAGACTCCCCTATCAGGCAACAGAAAGGGGTGAATAAGGTTCAGTCAAACCTCACCGAAAACCCAAGCAATCGATCTCGACACTCTCACCGACCCGCAGAAACGGAGTCTCTTCCCAAGACAACCAATGTCCCAGACAAGACGACACTGGAATATCCCCGGGGTGTCGTCAAGAGGACCTGGGCTTTTCGTTATGAGAGAAAGGATGATATCAAGATTGAGGAAGTTTTGCGGAAAGCGGATCTCAATATTGCCGTCCTAAGTTCGTTCCAATGGGATATGGAGTGGATTGTGAACAAATTAGATCAGACGCGAACCAAGATGATTTTTGTGATGCAAGCAAAGGAGGAAGCAACAGTGGGTTTTCTTTCGTATTCCATCTTCAGTGGAAAGAGTCTCACAATTGAAAGAGGGAACAATACCGGAGGGAGACGGCATACGCCAAACACGTGCGGTTATGCTTTCCGCCAATGGACGGGCAAGTCAACTGCATGCACTCCAAATTGATGCTTCTTTTCTACAAAGACTTTCTCCGTGTCGTGGTACCAACAGCCAACCTCGTTCCATACGACTGGGGAGAGACTGGGGTGATGGAGAATGTACGTGGCCATCCATGCGCGGCGCAGGGCAGAAGCTAATGCGCACTATTTGTCCGCAGACAGTCTTCCTTATTGATCTACCTCGGCGACCTCAAGACGCTCCACGACTGAACATTGATGAAAACAATTCCACCCTTTTTCAGAGAGAATTGGTGTATTTCCTGGAATCTATGGGAATGCACGAGGATGTCCGCCGAGGCCTTCTCAATTTTGATTTTACTGCGACCAAGGACATTGCCTTTGTTCATACGATGTAAGCATGTTCATACCATCCTAACACAAGAGCCTACACGAGTTTTTGGCGTCCGTAAGTTTGCTGATCACGCATGTAATAATAGAGGCGGGTCACACATGGGACAAAAGTGGCGGCGAACCGGTTATTGTGGTCTCGGTCGAGCTATTAAGTCACTGGGCCTTGATACGAATGAACCCCTAGAGATAGATTTTGTGGTAAGCAAGAGATCATCCCGACTAATAATCCAACACCGCAGACTGATGAGTCCATCAAGGCTTCATCCATCGGCTCCCTCAATCAGAATTTTCTGACACAAATTTATCTCTCCGCTCAAGGTACGTCTGCCCTTGATATCTTGATCCTCGAATTTCTGCTGGTTACTGATACGAGCAGGCGATGACGGTTTGACTGAATTTGAACGAAGAAATAGCAAGTCAAAGAGTCGACGGAGAGTTGAAAGAAGGCCACCCGCAGGTGCTGAGCAGCAGCTATCACGATGGGTGCAAGAAAAATTCCGCATTTACTTCCCAACCGAAGAAACCGTTCTCGCAAGCAGAGGTGGACCTGGGGTACGTATGCCAAAGACGTAAATATCGGAAATTATCTGAAGCTGATTAGAGTAGAATGGTGGAACAATCTGCTTTCAACCAAGGTGGTATAACTCAGACGTCTTTCCTCGCTCATTGATGCGAGACTGCAAAAGCTTGCGGGAGGGCCTCCTCATGCACAACAAGGTCACTGCAAAGTACCCCCATAGCATTTGTTGAAATGTTGTTATTCTAACGCAGAAATCCGTAACAGATTCTGTACGCCCGATATGAAAAACCAAGAGTGCTAGCAAATGGCCTGAGATGTGCTGCCTGGGCTTATCTTGGTAGCGCTAACCTCTCGGAGAGTGCATGGTAAGTGGGCATCTTTTTAGCTCGTCAGAGCATTTTGTCCATTGCCGGTATGGCGGGGAGAAACCCTTGGGTTCACTGACGTAACTTTATCCCAACTAGGGGAAAATTGATCAAAGATCGAGTTTCAGGAGGTCCGAAACTCAATTGCCGCAACTGGGAGTGCGGTGTCGTGCTCCCGATCCATCTTCATGGAGACACCAGTCCAGGCGCGACCCAACCAGTTGGCATGGACATATTTCAGGGGCATTTGCCGGCCCCAATGTGGCTTCCTGGCCAGCCATATGGTGCTCGATCACCATGGTTCTACAGTGAACACGGGCTGTAGCGATTATCAATTCCATTGCCAATCTCACCCAAAAGCGACCCCATTTCAATCAACGCAAACGAGTCTAGTGGGCAAGGTCTGGACGAGTCCACATTTTCAACCGCCGACATCATCCAATTTCATAGGCGCGGCGTCTGATGGCTTATTTGTTCGTCCGCGGTTTACCCAATCAGAAACCGCTAAGCGTATCGATTAGTACCACGTAAGATCCCAATTCATTTGCACTTCATCATGCCATGCAAAAGGAGCTGTGGCCAGTGGCGCCTCTGGGCTACCACAACATATTGCCTGGGTAGCAAACAGACCGCGCAAGCCAAAATTGACGCTTCAATTCTCGTGCGACTGACGGCCGACTCCACACCTTCTTCGTCCCTTTTTTCTTATTGTGCTAGTCCTCCGGTCCCATCCATCGGGTCAACTCTTCCGTCTACCTGTTAACCACTTATCGTAGCCCCATTTACAAGGATGTCCGCTCGACGTGGAGGCGAAACTTGGCCGAAAGACTTCCCGCTACCATGAGAGGGTTAAGCGAGGCAACCCCACAAACAATCCCTCCAAACCAATCGGCGGTAGGGCGCCACACGGGCCATCGGTTGTACTGTCTACCTCGTCGATTGGATCTGCCTTCTCCTCTTACGGTCTCGAGGTCTCTCCACATCCTCGAACGCCACCGTAGGCGGGCTATCGTGGTTTTATTGTTGAATGTAACAAAAGTAGAACTTAACCACGTTTGCCAATAATACTCTTGCCTCTTCACTTCGATTGCACCGTGCAGGGTCCATAGACAAGCTTTTATGCGGAACTTCCTCCGAGTAGTATTACTCCTGTAAATACCCAAGGAGGTACTTACCTTATGGTCATTGATTAGTGTGTACTTGACTACTACGGTACTTGAGAAATTGTGTGTGATCGCCCCTAAGCCCCAGCCACATAAGTAGGTATCCCCTAAACTATTTTCTGCATAGTACTAATATATCTGCAACGGCAAATTTCTCTTGCTACTGCAATGCTAGCAATATTGATGCCTGTACGGAGTATCATGGGAAAAATGATACGATCCTCATACGTGCGTAATTACAGTAGCGCATTGATGACTTTGAATCGCTGTAAACACATCACGGGAACACCGAGTATGTCATTGTATACCACGTATACGGGGCCTTAGTTTCTGGGGTCAGCCCCGTCGAAGGGGAAGGCAGGCCCGTTACGCTAGGTCCGTAAAGAAGAGCAGAAATTGTGGGGAAGCCGCGCGCACGCCAGCCTCAAAAAGGTCTCTGTCGCTTTCACATTTGCAAGAACGGCTTTTATTATAGTCATGAGCGGGGCCCTCTCCAAGAATCCACACCCCACAAAGTCCGTCAAGAGAGTCCAGAACGGGTAGTAGGAGTGGACTAACTCTGTATTTCCTCGCGGGAGTGCTGAACCGTACCACACCCCACAATGACGACCCACCTTGCCCGCCTACATCCACATAACCCCTAAACCATGTGTCTGTTGAACCACCATAATACTAACCTAGGTAGGCTTATGGTGTTTAAGCCCTGATTCCGTGATTCCCTGGGACTGTGTCACAGAATCGGCGGTCGAGCAAGCGCACAGGCAGCCCCACAGGGCCCTCTTTTATTGCGTTTTTTACCTTGTTTTCTCTATACCGTGGAATCCGGGAAAATCTGGGGTAAGTTTTACCTAGCTCATGAAAAGACGAGGTTGCCCCCTTGAGGCCAACTCTCATCCATGGGGGGAGGAACCTCCGAGCCATACATAGCGTGATTTGGTTGCTGGTTATTTTTGTTGGAACGCTAAACATGGGGGAAATCCGGGAAGGTGCATCTGAAGGGAACAATTATCATGTATGTACAGACACTCGGAGGAAAAATGGAAGAGAAGAAAACCAGGTTGTATTAGTTCTGGCGGTGGCGCGGTGAAGTTGGTGGTACGGCATCTGCGTATGCACTGTGCATTCCAATGATTATGCAAATGTACAGTAGAATTGCCGGGTTGCGTTGTCAAGTCCCGTTTCTATCGTTGCATGAGTGAAGTTTTGCTGCGTTCCTGATATGTTTCTAACGTTCTGGCTTCGGATTGACTCTTCGCTTTGCTATATCGTGGTATTCGACGACGGATATTGATACAAAAGTCATGCTCATGATTTAGGAAATCAATATGGTTGATATGGATATGTATGGAAGTTTCGCACGTTGTATCTAATTATGATGCTATCTGAATGTGGTTCCGCTTGTCGTCATTTCAACATTCTCTTTTGAATTTGGGGAATATGTGCAAGACTGCATAATTGTGTTGGGGATCTCGACCTGTCCTCGGTTCGATAATCTAAATCAGCACTTACCAAGCGCTACAGTTTATATGAGATAAGACACCTAGTCGCCATCCCTGTGTGAAAGAAAGGTTGGTCAAGATATCAATTGAAGACAGTGCGCATATCTGTCCCTTCTGGATAAGCGTTGCAAAGCTCTCGAGCTCGTCATTGATAAGGCGATGCCAGTGTGCCGTGATTGATCAGAAACAAGACCGTAGTTTGGGCCATGTACGTAATGCCAAGGTTTCTAAGAACTTTGTATACATGGGGGCTTATCCGAATCTAGATTTCCTTCAGGGGCTGAAGTGTTCTGCAAACTTAGGCCGGACGCCGAGCTTTTGGACTCGCAAGTGGTAACGAATATATGCTCCATGATCTGTTGTTGGGACGCCGGTGTAAATCGAATTTTACTGTCAATTGTTAATCAACCTCGATTGGGTAGCATCAAAAGAAAAGCGAATGGCCAAAGTCTTCCCATATGATAATATGTCCATACATAAAATGGTGGGAATCGGTAGTCGTTAGTCTCCCGGCACTTGGGGCTGAAAGAGACAGCAACTGTAAGCACACAGAGCGAGCCGATCTCTCGCAAGTGATACAAAGACCTTCTCTGAGAAAGACAGTATCTACCAGCGATGGTGAAAGCCCTGCGCAGATTGTGGCAGATCGTCTCTCCTCGCTGTTAAGTCGTGATGCCAGAACCGGACAACCCGGACGAGACATCCTATCTTTGTTCCGATTCAGGCCCGAAAGAGGTCTCCTAAATCGATTTGAATTGCATCAGCTGAAAGATCGCGTATTGTTGACGGGATTTCACGCAACTATCGTTCGTGATTGTGTTTATTATGAAATTTTTGGGAATGAAGGATGGACACTGGTCGAAATAGCCTGGAAGGCGCAATAGAACCCTATATTTTCTAAATTCTTCAACCATCGTTTTTCGTTAGCAGGAGAAATGACAAAGGTGAGATGAGTAACCAGCTCTTGATCTTAAGTGCTCAAGAGTGACATACAATAATACAAGGCTCCTTCATGAGCGTGAATAAATTCAAACTTATCGTGTCTAAACTGTCAAACTGCCCTCAATACGCCCGTTGCTTTTTCAACCGTCTGTGACTGGGAGCATCTGAGGCTACAAAACTCGATTCATTGGAGGATTGCCCCCCTATGTGAAGTCCCAGAGAGCCACAGGCCCTGGCGGCATCGAGCTTTGCACCAACAACGATTTCCAGAAAGCTGAAAACTAACCAAATGAGAGCCAGAGAGTATGGAGATTCCTTGATCGCTCAGCATTAGGACCCGTCGGATCTGCTTCAGCGAAAAGCCTTGGAGAAAGTAGATTGAGATGAAATCCTCCTATGAACAGTCAAAAGGGTTTGCTGGATCGGGGAAAGCAATCGTGGGATGCGGTGAAGTGGGGAATTTGAAATTGAATTAAGGAAGGTAAAAAGCTCCTAGGAGAGGAATGATGGCGGTTTGCGAGTTTTGTGGATACGTTTCGTAAGGACAAACGAGAACCTCTCATAGCCAAAACATGGCCTGAGAACCTGGAATGCTGTTAATCGAATAAAATTCCTACAGGCATGGAAAACAGATAATTATTCTTTCGGCATTTCAATTAGTTTGATGTTTCCTGAAAGAGTGTGCAAACGAGCCGCAGACAGCCTTCGTTGAGCTATGCCGGTCGCCTGCCTGTGGGGCCTTGGTAGGGGCCGGGATATGAAACGACAATTAATTGCATAAATGCTTCGATTTGCGAATAGTAGCCACATTTGCCATTGGCCGCATAATAGTTTCAATTTGACATCTCTTCTTGGAGAATCCAGCTATGCAGCCAAAGTAAACCATACTATTGAGCGCGATTGGTCATGCGTAAAACGAAGGCGCTATTTGTCTCCACAGGGTGACGCAGGAGAGGCAAGCTACCTTATGGAGATAATCCCATCCTAACTGCCTCTTCGAGATCTCCAGGCAGCGTTTACAGGGACTTGTTGGTATCGAGTACTCAGCAGCCATAAGACCCATCTTACTGGGTGAGGTTATTGCTGTTCACCCGCATCTTGGCATCGGCGTACGTCAGCCTGCGCCATTGAACAAAAGGACGTCCAGGGGAACCACCATAATCCGTTCACTGAGACCCCCAGACAGTACGAAGGGTGGAGCCAACTTCGCGTCTGAATCGTCGACGCTAGCATTGACCACATGCTCATCAACCTGCTACTAAGAAAGTTGGAGTCGATGATTTGGGCGCTGCAAGGGTGTCAACGGAGCTGAAACCAGTGCGAAGATGTTGCTGATAAACTTCGAATATTGCAATCAATATCGAAGCCTGTTGGCTGAGAAGTGACGAATATGGAGAAGCACCGGCGGTCCACCCTCCACTATGATAATTCTGTTATGCAATAAGAGTTGCTAATGGGAGTTTGCTTGTTGCTGGTTTCAGTCACTAATAGCAAGCAACCGATAAACGCCGTCTTTCGAAGAACCTCCAACTGGGTATTTGAATCAGCGCTCATAGCGAAGGCAATCACTCCGAGCACTGTTCACCCATTAGGATCGGACTTCAGCCGAAATCTGGCCCACAGGTGAGCACCAGCCAGCCTGGGAATCATGTTTTGAAACTTTGAACTGCACATGTTTGCAGACGTAACATTCTCCCACCGCCTAAGGTGCAAAACAGATGCACACACAAAGAAATTGGGCTGTGATTGGTCCTGATACGAGGATGCACTATGACTAATTTTTTCTCAAGATGCTGGGCTGATAATGGTGTGTAGATTTCGCCTTTGGCAGGAGTATTTGACCTTTGATCGCAGATCCGTCCTCCTAGCGCCAAGCATGGTGGTTTTTGCGGGAGATATCCTATTTCCTCCATTGGGAAAAGAGATAGGTCGTAAGCTCGGCTCTCTCAAGCCTCTTTACGCGGCCAAGAGGTCTGATGGTGTTGCATACCTCACCGCGGACGGAAAGGTAGGGCACAATACAGAACGATACATAGAGCACGCCATGATACGGGCGATGGGGGGAAACGAAGCGAAACGTCCAGCCAGACTTGTCCAGGCCAGGTTTCACAAGATCCTTGATTCCGCTTTGGCGATACGCTTTCGACTTCGGCGAGGCAGCCCCAGAACCATTTTTGGAGCCAATGTCATAGTTATTGCTATTTTCATTACTAAGACACTATTATTGTGCGTAGATTGTTCCGAGAGAGCGCCGGACTCACCTAGGACGGTGTTAAACAGAGAATTACTTATTGATCGTTCCGTGTCCCGTGACAGCAATTGGGCAGGGTAGTTCGGCATTGCCCCCTGAGCAGCGGCGTAAATGAATTTTGTTTGCAAAGACAATAGGTAATGGAAATGATGGAGATTTGGGCCGAGGTAGGCGAGGCGAAGCACAATTCTGATTTAACTACCTACAGAGTACTCCTACGTTACGCGATTAAGCAAACTATTAGCGAAGCAAAAAGTACTGGCCGCTACTGGACCTTAGTTATCTCCACTGCGCCGATGCGGCAATTGGGGCCGCGCTCGCTAAGGTAGTTAAACCAACGGGCCAAGGGAAAGAGGAAGAGAGTAGAGCGAGAGCGAGGGAGAGAGAATGAGGGACAAGGGAAAGTGACAGAGGAGGGAAAGAAGAAGCGGCACGTAGTTCCAGGCAGGTAGGTAGATCCATGACGAGTGTCTGTCCTATTACATACTGTAATGCTTTCTTTTGACAAACGGCGGTCCCCTTGTCTCCCTACAGCGACCCACTTTGACCTTATGCAGAAGACCCTGGCCGGCCAGCTGTTGTATCCAGTGCCCGATGCTAGTCTAGGCAACGGGGCAAGCAAGCAGGCGGACGGCGAAGTGAGACCGTGACCCAATCCACGGTTGTTCCAATCAAATATCTGCAGTTCAGAACAAGGATGTGGTATAAACAATTGTTCGGTTTCGAGATCGATCGGTCGATGACCAGGTTTGACATCTCTATAACTGCATCTTCCCCACTTGCTCGGATATCAGACATGTATTTTCAGTAAGTGGAGTAGAACCGCGTAGGATTGAACGGGTCGGTCTCGAAAAAATAAAAGGGGATTGGAAATGGGGTAAAGGAATACACGAAAAGGATAGACAAGGGCACAAAAAAATATCCATACATCAATCTAGTGCCTGCGCATTCTCATCGCCAGCAGTTGGCATGGTTGAGAATCACAATGGCTACAAAAGTAGAGTGCACGCAAGCTACCTGTACCTGAGGAATGACTTCAACAAACCTGGAAGACGACTACGAGAATTGTCAGGTAGGAATTATCACATCATGATCATCGCCGGCTGCGTCAGCGGACCCTCTGCAACAACCTCACATTGATACCAAGAAATAAACGGCCGTCAGCGATGGCGTTCGGATCTGGGGGTAAAACTACGTTAAGCGGGAGCCGGAGCTCGTTCCGATCACTCTAAGAGAGATCCAGCTCCACGATAGGCGCAAGACGAGAAACTCAGGTGGAGGGGTGATGGACCCACCCGCAACGACCACAGCAGGTAAAGCGTCAATCCACATTCTTCCATCCTCCTCATACTCTCGCCAACCTCATCAAGTCACCTGCCAGCATCGCTCCGTATTTGGTCCACCATCAACCTTGAACCGGACCCCTACCGGCTGTGCTGCTTTTCCTCCCACCAAGCTATCTTCATTAAGCGTGCCCCTGAATCCTGAGGGGTGGTGTTAAAGAGCTTTGAATGTTGCGGAGATCACTGCCACGTGCATCCAAGTAGCTTCTTGCCGGATATGGGGACGGTTTCGAACTTGGTCAATTTATGGTGGATGGAAAGTGCATGCCACTCCTATACCACGGCTGACAGGGTTGTTCTGTCTATTTGCGCGTTATGGCTGTGATTGGTTAACTCTACCGAGACCAATATTACAAGAAGCGATGCTGCTGCGTTTACAACTACAGTGCTGCACATTCTCCAAAGAAGGACCCTGAAAATTTCATGATCTCCCCGAGTGTGTTTGACTTGGACTGCGGGGGCGCGCGGCAAACCAGCCAAGCTTTGACACTCTCGCAGGATCGCTCTGCAACCGGGCAACAGCCCCTACTCGAGTTTTGCAAGCTCAAATACAGATCTTCATGGTAAACGTCTCTAAATGAAGAATGAAAACATGATGAGAATCTGTCGCTGAAATGCTAGTACCCCTATACAGCATTTCAATTCCATGACACCTCCAGAGCTCTCCATCCCACTATCGCGAATGCCGTGATAAATTAATGCTGCGAACATGGCAGACTCATTCAATGACGCCTTAGAGAGAGCTCAATTATGACGAAGATGATAGGGCATCGTTGATCAGGTCTTGTGCTCTGGTCACCCAGTCGGGCTAATGCCGATCCAGCAATTGGGGAAAGACTGCCAGGGAGGTGGTTGGAGGGAAAGCCATCGCAGCCGGGCCCTTCCCTGCACTTTTGATGTGGTAATAGTGCCCCCTCGGCCACTGAATCTAGGCCAAGGTATCTAGTACACGTACTCCGCCAGCAGCGGGAAAGATGGGCATCTACTCTTTAGCCATAACATTTCCCTTGCGCAGGCCGTTCGTTCCACGAGCTAGAGCAAGCTAAGACACGGCTTGTTGCTGGGCTTTTCGGCTCAAGCCGGCCCTCCAAGACGAGAGAGAGCATCTCTGGGACCGCGCTACTCAAGGTCCATGGTACGTCTCGCTATTGCGAGGGATTGTGTACTAATGATCGACCGAGTGATGCTGCAGACTCCTTTACAATGCGCCAGCTCTGAACGGCGCCGTTGCTGGTCCTCCGAAAGCCAGCCCCAGGCTGAGGTGCCGTGACCACTCGGTGGATAGGGGCCAGCACTGGACAAACACGTCCAACCTGGGAAGACTTGACCTGTTCGTTGCTCTTCCGGTGCCCTCAATTCGAATTTGGGGGAGGGTGGAGGGCAGTTTTGGACTATACAAAGGGCCCGCACAGACTTCACACAAGCAGAAACGTCTGATCGACCGCTACCCCCTTCGTCCTGTTCTTCGCCCTATCAAGCTCGAGTGGTGAGCAACCCGAGACCAGTCCACACGGTACTAATAAGGCCTCTCGAGGACGTCGAAAGGCTTTTGTTCAGGAATTCTTGTCCTCTCGTGCTCATGACTGAAACTCATCCCTTCAATTGCGCGTGTATGAGAGAAGGCTCTTTTCTTCAGGCATTTGCCCATCAATAGAGCAATTGCCGAGTCTCGCAATCCTTTTTTCAACTCTATCAACCCTACCTACCTACCCAACTTTTTCGTTTTGGTCCTTTGCTGCACCCGCCGCTGCATACCTCGACCTACATCAGAAATCCGCAGGCGCCTTAGAACTCTTCTGGGTTCACACGCTCCCCAACAAGTTCCTCGCAGCATTAATTCTCTTTCGAGACCGCGCTTCAACAAGCAAGCAATTCTCCCAAAGATATCATTGACTTCTTGGCAAATTGCACCGCATTGAAGAAGTCCACCTCGCACCTCATCAACCTGTTGCTTGTAAGTAGCCTCTCGCCTATTGAATAAACTTTCGGTTTTCTCGTCAACGTACCTCACTACCTACCACCTACCTGTCGTTGTTTCGTTAAGGAATGTTGTAACGAATAGATCTCCCCGCCCCCCACCCCCCCGTTTTTCCGATACACCTTCCCTGCACCGGGTCCCTTAGCTTGTTTGTCACTCGCTCACAAGCTGGGGATATCGCTTCACCATAACTCTAATGGCCCAGCCCTTCTACTCAGCTTCATGTTGAGTCGAAGTGTTTGAAAAAAGAGAATCACAATTATCTAATGGAAAATTGACATTTCAGAATTCTAGAAACGCTGGGGCTCCTTCTCTCTCCCGCACTCTTCGATTTATTTTCGTCTGCTTCTCTTTCGCGGAGCGTTTCGTTCCCAACCCAATTGTTCTCCCACATATTGGCGCCTTTCTCCACCTCCGAGTGACGTGGATTATCGCTTTCCTAGCTTCAGCACCTGGTGGCCGCTTCACCGCGGATTAATGAATGATTGCGCTGCTCTGAATTCATTTCGATCTAGCCGCTCCATTCGTGGATATAATTTCGGTTGCACGCCTCCGAGCACGCTGGCCGCTTTCCGATACCATTGTGGGGACGCCCTTTTCAATCTTGAAGCTTGCAGCAACAATTCCACCTTCGCTCGTTGTCATTCCACTCATTCCAACGCAATCTTTCGCTAGTGCTGGACTTCCCACCTCCGATAGTAATATACTTCACAACGGAAATCGCAAGTGAACGCTGAGGAGGCCAAATCCCTTCGGTGAACGATCACTCCAACCAAATGGCGAATCCGGGTACTCGCATGTCGCTGCAGCCGACCTATCAGGGCTATGTCGCGACGACGCAGGATGCATTGGTTCTATTTGAAGCGTGTCTCAACGGCACCCTGCACCACGTCCCTCGCCGGCCTCACGATCGCGAACGAAGCAGTCTGATACGAAGCGGCTGTGTTTTCATTTACGAAGAAAATGCCTCTGGCATTAAGAGGTGGACCGATGGTGTGCCATGGAGTCCCAGCCGAATTCTCGGGAATTTCCTTGTTTACCGCGAACTCCTCAAGCCATTTCCCCCAGGCGAGAAGAAAAGAGCTACGAAGCGGAGCAAACGTCCCTCCAAACCTGGAGAACCCTATGCAAGGCCGTCTTTGGAAAGCCCAACCAATACGTCCGACTCTTGTTCACCAACCCTCCCGACTAACCCTCGCGCAAAACAGGATGCAAATTGCGATAAGGAGACTGAGCGGGCCTTGATTGGATCTCTTATAGACTCTTACGGTTTCAAAGATGATGGTCTTGTCAAAAAGACCATGAGTGTAAATGTGCAAGGAGTGCACCACCATCTTGTCTCGTATTACAAGGTCGAAGATGTCTTGAACAATCTGTTAGAGACGCCCACGCAAAGCTCTCTTTTACAGTACATCAAACCTCGCCCTGAGCTGACGACACGCCAAAACTTCCGCGCGCCACTGGATGATGTGGATGATGGACTAGATGCGCATTTCGATGAGTCGCGAAATCCTTATGGTTTCGAGAGCTTCGATCGGCGATCTGACACCATAGTCAATGGGATCGATTACCACCAACATTCGCAGCCCTCTGCCTCGCACTCCTTCTACTCAGGGATCGAAACTCAGCCTTTTTCAGGGGCCGCTTCTCAATCCTCATCTTTACCTACAACCTTTGGGGCATCTCCTGGCTCTTCCGCTAGTCATGCCGCCAGTTTTTCCCATAGCCTTCCGATCAAGACCGAGGATTACATGGCCTACAATCCCATCACGCCATATTCTTCTCGGTTCGATTCCCTGAATACGAGTGTCGGTCAGCAGGCCTCCCCTCCAAGCGAAAGAAGCTCCATGCCTTTGCATGCAGTGCCATTATCTCAGCCGCCACGAGGCCGATCGGATACATCCCAAACGAGTAATAACACTGACACCAAATCAAATAATCTATATTCGCGTGGCTATGCCCCTTCGCTTCCCCGGGCTGACGACGCCTTGTATCCATCTTTGGAGCAGCGATGGGGTTCCTCGTCTGCTTCGCACATTGCGAACCTACCGACTTATCAATACGACAGGCAGTACTGGAATATGCCTGGCAACATGGCCATGGGACACGGGCATTATCCTAGCGTTTCCCCAATTTCACAGTGGGGACAGAACGCGGTCTGAAATTGAAGTCCGAATTGAGCTATGCAGGATCTGCTTCGAACATTCTTGTCCCGGCGCTCTTCACTTACTATGGTTCCTATGCTTCAATTCTCGGTGCTCTCATCGTCAGAGCTCAATGCTTAGCTCTGCAAAGTTCTCGTGGCATTCTTCTTTTTCAAACTTAGTCCCATTAACAGACTATCAGCTTTGCCTGAAATGTTCTATAAGCGCAGCGTTGGCGTGGGGAGTAGCCTTCGATCATGGGCGTTTGGTGTATCAACGCAGCTTGTGTGCCAGTCGATGCTTTTCAGTGTCATCTTCCAATTCTTTTTTATTTTTTTTATTTTTTATTTTTATTTTTTTTTTTCGGGTTTGAACGTTTTCAACGTCAGTGGTGAATCAATATTCCAGCACACTTCTTAGTATAACCCCGAGTTTTATTGCTTTGGAGCGAGTATACGGCGAGCAAAGTTGAATCGCATCTTTATTCAGAAATATCTTGCTTCAATTTCCCTTTCAACCTCTTCTTCTCCTTTGTACTATTGGTAGTTATCTCGCAATTTCCTTTAACAGAAAGAGTCTCACAAGGCAACGGCAATAGTTGACGCATACGTTTGAATGAAAATTGGATCAAGTATATCAAGGGAAAAGTCTCCTCTATTTGCTCAATTTGTCCCACGTCTTCAACAGTCGGAAAGTAAATCTTGATGTTCCATATGATCGGTTGATATAATAATCCATTTCGGAATAACGATTTCCGGAGTAAGCGGTGCTCGGGCCTATGGGCGTATAATGGATTGATGATATCACTGGCTAGAGCAGTTTAACTAACAGCACGAGTTTCTGCTCGGTTCGGTTAAACCCCGTCCATCCGCCTTCCCCAAACATCTCTCTAACCTGAGCCTTACTGGAATAAACTGCTACACGCGACAGGAAATCCTCAAATTGCTTTATTGCAATCATCTACGGCTGCCGCTTTTGGCAGTGCACACAATGACATGGCGAGACCATTACTGAGCGCGACTCAGCGCTCGTTCTGTACACGATTTAATCCCCAATTACATCCGACACTTCAGCCATTTTCTCTTCTTCGACATGTCCGAAAATTCGCCCAGGATCACTCAAATAACAACCGATCAATTGCAACGCAACGCGAATCGATTTCTATCCTCAGCCTGCTCAGGTCACAACGGCATGTAAGGTTAGTTTAGAGTCATCAATTCCTCTGAAGATCGCCGCTGAATGGTGGTTGCCAGCAGATCACAAAATGGGTTCTCTCACGTCCAACTACGGTCATATTCTTCTGAACGAAACGACCGCCCTAAGCCCGTTGAAAAAAGGTGCGTTGGGAACTATGAGGCGGGATTGGCATTTGGTTTTTGATATAAGACTTTGAGCGTCCCAATCAAAGGGCCTCTATAATTCCTTGATCGACAACTAAAAGTCTGCAGCAGAAAGCCGCTCGCAAAACCCCTTGCTGCCATTTCCAATCGCCTCCAGTCATTAACGCCTCATGAGAATATCTATACGCTTCCGAATATCCTCACTTTCTCACGTCTTATCGCCGCGCCCTTCATCGGATACCTTTTCGTGCACGAGCAATACGCTTGGTCCCTAGGTCTTTTCGCATATGCTGGTCTGACGGACTTGGTGGATGGATACATAGCACGGAAATGGAAAATGCAGACCGTTGTTGGCACAGTCATAGATCCTATGGCTGACAAGGTCCTAATGACCATCTTGACTGTGTGCCTGGCTGTGAAGGGAGCTTTACCCCGTCAGTAATGCCCTTGTTATGGTTCTGCTTGAGCGTACTCTCAGCATAATTTGCCAGTGCACGAGCTTCTGAATATTTACTAACATTTGCTTTCAGTTTGGCTCGCAACCCTGATCCTTGGCCGGGATGTCGGGCTTGGCCTCGCTGCCATTTACTACCGATTCATATCCCTGCCAGAGCCCAAGACGTTCGCCCGCTACTGGGACTTTTCCATCCCCAGTGCCGAAGTCCATCCCACAGGGATCTCCAAAGTAAATACAGCACTTCAGCTTGCGCTCATCGGAGCTACTACGGCTCTACCTATTGTCAGTGCAAGCATCGATATCATGCCCGCCATGACTGCGCTCCAGTGAGGCTTCCTTGGACACCATCATCGTCCAAAATTATATACTGACTTTATATTTTCCAAATTTCAGATATACCGTGGCGGCCACCACCATCTGGAGTGGCGCAAGCTATCTTTATACCAAAGATGCGGTTAAAATTTTGACGCCGGAAGAGACAGAGGAGAGAATTGCAAGGGCTAAAGCATCAAAGGATACGAAACAAGCTTCGGATAGAAAGTGAGCAGCGCATACCCCATTTGAACGTTTGCGTAAAGTGCATAAAGAGTCAATAGCATTCTGTTTTGTGGTGCTACCTGATACATGTGACTGCGCCACCTGGCTCGGAGAGCTAGACAGTGTCCATTCCGATTAAATATTTGGGGAATAAATTACATACAAGTCCACCTTCCCATAACCTGGCGCTAATGTGAGAATGCAAATCTCTATCTTAGAATGTAACGGCTACCAAATAAACTCCTTAGTTTTTAAAGTGACCGAGGCATCAACCATGTCTTGCAAAATGCGTTCCCGTTCGAACTCAAAACGCCGCTCCAAGTCTATTTGCCTGAATGCGCCCCCGAATACGCCAAAGGAATATGTCAAAGTATAATTAGAGGCCGGCGTATGCAAGTTTCCGGGCCTTTATCTCCTCAATTGCAGCGGCCTTATCAGCCGCTTTTCGGCCACTTCGGACGTATGCCAGTAGTCGCAAAGCACCAGAAGGTGTCATCTAAACAAAAAAAATAAAAGAGTCAGCTTCAAATTGAATCCGGTAAGTGTTGAAAGGGAGCACCAAGACTATGTATTGGAATGGCAAACAATCTTGGAGAGAAAGAAAATTTTCTTCTGGACTGAACTTACACCCTCAATTCTCCTAGCCTGGCCGACAGATTCGGGCCTAGTAGCTTTGAGAAGATGGCGTTCTTCCATGGAGAGGCCATGGATGCTATCGTAATCTAGATCGGCGGGCAAGCGAAGGTGTTCGTCTTTGAGGAAGACGTTGATGGCTTGCTTCTGCTGCTCAACATAGGGCGCATATACGCCTTCAATGGCTACGCGATTACGAGTAGCAGTAGAAAATGTGGAGATGGCAGGGACATGGGCGGCAAGAATGTCCAAAGTGACACCGGTTGTGCGTAAGAGATCGAAAGCTGAGCGTCTGACCGAGTCTTGATGGACTCGGAAGCCACGGTCAATCCAGCCAGCGGAAGATGATCTCGTCTCTTCCAGAACCGTTTTGAGAGCGTCCATCTCCTCGACAGAATCCTGAAAGTGCGACCACCGCTTGTCGCCCACAATGCCTGCGGCGCGACCTTTGGCCGTAAGCCTCAGGTCAGCGTTGTCCGCGCGAGCACTCATACGGTATTCGCTGCGCGATGTGAACATGCGGTAGGGCTCGGATACGCCCTTTGTTATTAAGTCATCAATCATGATACCAATGTATCCGTCACTTCGCTTTAATGACAGCTGGGGCTTCGACTGCGAAGACAGACCGGCGTTAATGCCAGCAATGATACCTTGCGCTGCTGCCTCCTCGTAACCTGTCGTGCCATTGATCTGACCTGCAAGGAAAAGCCCCTCAATAGGTTTCGTCTCGAGCGTTGCGCGAAGATTTCGAGGATCAACGTAGTCGTATTCCACACCATATCCGGGCTGAAGCATTGTGACGTTTTCCAGGCCTTTTATGGTTTTGAGCATGGCTTCTTGTGCCTCCACTGGTACGGTCATGGAGATGCCATTCGGGTAGATGACATCCGTGTCAAACCCTTCCGGCTCTAGCCAAACCAGGTGTTGCGTCTTTTCTCTGAAACGGATAATCTTCGATTCCAACGACGGACAATATCGTGGCCCTTTTACCGTCTCACGAATGTGAATGGTCTTGTCAAGGTTTGCTCGAATTATCTCATGGGTCGCCTCATTGGTGTGGGTGCTATAGCAGTTCAGCTGATCTTTAACGCTGACTGTGTCATTAAGATAGCTGAATGGCATAGGAGGTTCATCGCCAGGCTGGGTTTCTAAAATTTTGAAGTCGATTGTTTTGCCGTCCAATCGAGGTGGTGTTCCGGTCTTAAGGCGGCCAAGCTGAAATCCGGCATCTTTGAGGGATTTGCTGAGCCCAAATGTGGCTGCCTCGCCCATTCTGCCAGACGGGAAAACATCGAGACCTAGTCGCCGGGAAGTCCAAAGTTAGCTTTTCATGGCTCCTAAATATTTCAACCTCCCCTTTGGAATCAAGAAAAGCGACAAGTCGTTCATCTCTTACCAATATGGATTTCTCCGCCTAGGAAAGTGCCAGTCGTGATAACCACATGTTCGGTGGCAATAACTTCTCCGTTTTCGAGTCGCACGCCTGCGATCTTGCCGTGTCTTCCAGGCCCAAGTAATCCATCTCTGTTGACAATGATATCGGCCACGCTCCCTTCTACCACGGATAAGTTTTTGTATGCGAGCATCTCCTCTTTCATGTACTTCTTGTACAATGATCGGTCAATCTGAGCACGGGGCCCCCAAACCGCTGGACCTTTCTTCCGATTCAAGACACGAAATTGAACCCCAGCTTTATCCACTATACGGCCAGCAACTCCATCCAATGCATCAATCTCTCGAATCATTGTCCCTTTGCCGATCCCGCCAAAGCTAGGATTACAGGAACATACGCCGAGATTGTCCAATTTCGGCGTCACAAGGGCTGTTCGAGCGCCTGATCGAGCGGCGGCAGCACTGGCTTCGGTCCCGGCATGACCGCCACCGATGACTACAACATCATAGGATCTGTTTACATCGTTTACCTAGTTAGCTTTCCACTCTAAATATTCGATTGCAACTTGACGAAACATCATTCTCTACCGACCTCGTCCCGTTTGACACCGTGGCGAGGTGTCTTTGGAATGACTTCCATAAGTGCGCGCTGGAGAATTGACGCCGTGACAGTGGCAGTGACGGACTGACAAACATCTCCACAATTTAATCTGTGAAGTTGTCGCAGAAGATGAGTATGAATTTGCCCTTCAATGATTTCCACCTCTCCCGCCGAACGTCGCGAAACATTTCGGCACCCAATTGGTTTAGCGCAGCCTTTTTCTTTCTCCAGAATCGGAGGTAAAGGCCGGGTATCTCCGACAATATCAAACCAACGAGCACCAGCTTTAGCTTCACCAGCAAAGAGCGTAACATCGGTTTGGGGTTTATTAAAAACCTATGATTGAGCTATGATATGATGGCGCATACAAGAGAGACACTTGAACCATTGAATGCCGTCGGTATCAATTATGAGGCTCGCTATATGCGAGATCTATACCAAAAATCAAAAGTGGCGCCTCTGATGATAAGGATTTGTCCTCAAGAAAATAAGAAAAGATAATACGCCTTTGTAGTGACCAAAGAAAACGCTAAGCGCAGCATCCCAAACGCCAATTTGGTCTAAATGATAGAGGTTCAGCAAGATGCAGCCTTCAACGCCGATTCAAAGCTTTTGCTGCCGTCGAACTTGACGAAGATTCAGGCCAACCACTCACGGCATTCTCCACCTCCTCAAGAAAGGTCGAGCTGTTATGTATGGTCGTGCCTCCTAATACCACCCTGATGCCGGGAGAGCTTGCATTCACCTGGGCCACGAGTTTTGCCTCCTCATATGTCGCACCGCCGATAATGAATACGACAATATCTTGTGGCTTGTCGCGCGTAGTGCCACCGCCCTCCACGAATGGATACTGCTGTTCACGTAGTCGTCCTTTAATAAGGTTTTGGAGCGTATGCTCTAGCCTGGGTGAATGCTGCGTGTAGACATTTTCCACTCCTTTCAGCCCTTTAAATCGATCGCGCGCCCCTGAGAAGATCGATCCGGACTCGAAGAGATCTGACATCCCTCCAACGGCAGCCATTTGAAGAGAGTGGTGGTATTGAAGCAATTGAGGTATGATGTCGATCTGGCGACGGGGAAGGTTTGCTGCGGCGGAAAGAAGATCCAGTAGCATAGGAATGGCATTGGAAGTATGCCGCTCATAGCGAAGCGAATAAAGCGCCACTATGCGAAGTTTGCTGTCTGGTGTGACATTTGGAGATTGAATGAGTTGCTGAATGGTCTACAATTTGTCAGCAGATAATACGATTCTCAACAAACGGACACAGAGCTAGATTTCTCACCTTCAAATCATTGTTGTGGTTATCATTGCATGCCAAGCTTTGCTCCAACTCACTGACGTCAAGCAGAGTATCTTCGTTGACTCTTCTGCTTAGCTCGCCGACTAGGGTGACATGTTTGCTAACATTTCCGGAGAGCTTCCTGAATTCGGGATAATCTTCCACGAACCGTTTCATATCCGTGATTGACTCGATATTCATATTGCTCTTTGTTTTCGACTGATACTGCTCGACGTAGTCTTTAATGTTGCCTCCAAGGTCGCCAAAGTTGAGATACATATTCTTCTTAAAAAAAGGATCTTGGTCTTGAGATAATACTATCTCCTAGATAAGAAGTTAGGAATAAAGGAAGGCTTTGTAGGGAAGGGGCGCATACCTTGAGTTCGGGTCGGATATCTGGAACATCACTGAGATCGACGCGCCCATTCTGTATCCCCAGTAGTTCATGAACCATGGCCTGATATGTCCATTGGGTCAATAAGGGTGTTACAGGGTCGGTCCTACGATCCAGAATCAACAAAATTGGAGGCGTGTCAATCTTCCGGAAGTCGAAAAGCTGATCCTCCTGCGTTATCTGATATCGCACTTCAGATGCCAACTTCTTAGCCAAAAGACTCGTTTTGTCATATCTTATCAATGGTCTCTTTTTCAGTGACAGGAGGAGCGCAATTAGGCCTTCAATCGAACGCTGAAGAGAATCCGGGTGCCATATTTCCGGGCCGGTGCTCCATATTCGATGCTTCGGAAAACCAAGATTTAGGGTGAAAAGGTCTGGGTTGATCACGATGTAGTCTGCAAAAACTTCCTGAACTGTCCTTACTACCTCATGGTCGTCAGCCTCAGCTAGCCGTTCCAAAGATGACTTTCGAATGATATTGCTAAAGTCTGTATGGTATGTGAGCAATTGTTAAATTAATTGAAGGACCATATTCGCCCACATATGTTATATTCGCCATATTTTGGGTCGCGAAACTCCTCGATCAGGAACTGTATGGAGTCCGGCGAAGGACGGACGAAGCAGAGACAACGAAGATGTCTCATTTTCTCTCGCGTTTGATTGTCTAATCGGCTGTGAATACTAGTCAATAGCTGATTTTCTAATAGAAGAAGGCAGTTGACCCACTCAATCAGGAATACCTCGTGGTTTAAAAGGGCAGATTGCGTTATTGCGGTTGATACCACGCCAACCTACAGCATAGTGTTAGCACAACAAAGCACCTCAAGTGAGTGAAGAAGATTTACAGTTTCGCCGTCTAGAAGGAGTATTTTCATCTTGGCCGTAGAAGATCCTGACACTCCCTCCCCTGAAGCTGCCAGTTTAGAGATATACCCGGAAACTGCGGCCACAACATCCATGTTGGGCAGTCTAATTCCTACAACCACCGCCTTCTCTGGTTTTTGTTTCTAGCCTCAAACGATGATTGGCCAACTCTCAGGTGATATCGAAAATCCTTCGAAAAAAGGCAATCCAATTAAATCTTCTTTGGTGCGTAAGACCTGATTCTTTACCTAAACACTATCTGAAATGCCACCACAACCCCTCGGTAGCTTGCTTCCCCAGAGCGGCAACTTCCGTCTTTGCGGTCGATGGGCGGACTTTCCGAAACCCGATGGTAAAACAAGGGACTACGAAAGTGCAACTGATCAACATTGGCGTCATGCGGAACTTTGTGTAGGGATCGTGGGAGCTTTTCTATCCGCCAGCAAAATAGCCTTCTAGACAACCACAATTTCTGTTTCTACCATTCTTGTTCAGCTCCTTTTTACTATTTATTGAATTTGCATATGGAAAGGTGTCTGTGTCTTACTGGACACAGTAACCGTATCCAAACTTACCAACACAATGCTTCCCTATATTGATATCCGTGAGCGGTACCATATTTCGCAATTTCGCTGGCGCCATTCCGCTGACCTGTTCTCCCTCTTCAGCTTTTATTTATCTTGCAGATGTGCTAGGCACCTCGAAAGATGATCGTGAGGTTCCCGTTGATTGCGTGCCTTGTTGGATTTGGGCTAATTCTGTACAGTCAAGGTTATCGTCTCTTTCGTCCTGTCATATCCCTTTGCCGGTCTCCTCAAGCGCATACCTGACAGCAAGCCCTACCAAAAGAATCTCTTCATCATTGCGTCAGTCCAGACCGGATGTTCGCTTGTCCTGACCATCAGACTAATATTATTCAAGAGTATCTGTTTTTTATCTGATCGGCCTTTTCGACCTGTGGGCCGGTACTCGGACATTGTTGATCAGCGCTGGTGGAACATATTTGATAGCGGCAAAGATTCAGGGGCCATTCATGCCATGGATCGGTTTCGTTTTTGTCATGGCGCATATGTCCATCAATCATATCTATCGTCTATATGAGGAGCCAGGATCTTGGGATATCAGTGGTGAGTTCCACGAACCTTCGACATTATTTTCTAATCACCGGGCTAATGTTTTCTCAAAGGAGCTCAGATGGTCATGGTCATGAAGGTAATTTGAATTTTCATAGTTGAATGGATTTTCAAGCTGACATTTTCAGCTCACCGCTTTCTGCTGGAATGTCCATGACGGCCGTTTACCTCAAAAGGATCTCTCTGAATTTCAGCGGGAAAGGGCCCTTCCGACGTTACCAAGCCTGCTTGACTATGCCGGTTATATAGTTAGTACTTTCGTTATCGCTATCTCTCTTCAAATGCTGACCATTACAAAGTTCTTCTTCCCCTCTCTTTTCGCGGGGCCAGCTTTTGACTACGTTGAGTATCGCAGATGGATTGAAACCTCGATGTTTGAGGTCCCCGCTGGAACTGACCCAACTAAGCGCCCACCTACGCGCAAAAAGCGTAAGATACCCCGCAGTGGGACTCCTGCCGCATGGAAAGCCGCCGCTGGATTTTTCTGGATTTTTGCCTTTTTAAAATTCTCTGGATGGTACAGCAACGAGCTTCTCCTTGGATCCCAGTATATGAAATATGGATTTCTGAGAAGGGTCTGGGTCCTGTACATGCTCGGCTTCGCTGCTAGGTTGAAGTACTACGGCGTGTGGTCACTCACTGAAGGGGCATGCATCCTGTCTGGCATTGGCTACAAAGGAATTGATCCAAAAACTGGGCGGGTCCATTGGAACCGCTTGCAGAATGTCAATCCCTGGGGTTTGGAGACTGCACAAAATACGCGCGCGTACTTGGAGAACTGGAACATGAACACAAATCACTGGCTGCGGAATTACATGTATCTTCGCGTGACACCAAAAGGGAAGAAACCCGGCTTCAGAGCAAGCATGGCAACCTTTGTTACCAGCGCATTTTGGCATGGGGTTTATCCAGGCTATTATCTCGCCTTCGTGCTAGCTAGCTTCTTGCAAACGGTTGCAAAAAGTACGCGCTCTCTCTTTTTCTTTCTTCCCACAGTTGCTCATGCTAAATTGCCTTGACAGACTTTCGTCGACACGTTCGTCCATTTTTTCTTACTGCGGATGGCACCAGTCCAACGCCATATAAGAAGTATTACGACATTGCTAGTTTGGTGACTACACAGCTAGCGTTCTCTTTCACAGCCGCGCCGTTTGTCCTCCTGAGTTTGCACGATTCACTGCTCGTTTGGTCTCGAGTATATTTTTACTGTATCGTGGGTGTTGTGGCATCCGTAACTTTCTTTGCCTCGCCAGGAAAGGCATGGCTAGTTGAGGAATTGCAAAGAAGGCATAAAGTCGCACTCGTCCGCAATTCCAGTCAAGAAAATTTGACAGGGCCGATGATGGGACTCCCGAACGATCCAGGAGAGGAAGTGAGTGAAATCGTCAGGGAAGTGAAGAGTGAAATGGAAACGCGCAGAAGAAGAAGCCTGAAGGGCTAGATTCTCCCTCAATCAATATAAGATGGTAATTTGAAAGTGGTGTACAGTTCATTATCCATGAATGTACAGGTGTACTTAGGAGCCTCTTTGGACTTTTTCTCCCAATGTATATATCAAAGTCATTTTAGAAGACTGTACAAAATAATTCTGAGCCCAAAGGGCAAGCGAGAATCCAAATGTTCAAGAAGCAAATGGAGAAATGGGTATAAACGATATCCGGCTAGTGTTACTTATTCCTTTAAGTAAAATCCTTCCAGACTCTCAACCTGTTGCCTTGAAGTGACTCATTCCTGGGTCTGGGCAGTCGGTGACGTTGCAGATGCGCATGTCACTTGGCACGCATTTAGCCACCATGGAGCGTGGACACAAAGACGATATGATCGCCCTTCTGGAGCTCATAAGCTGCTTCTCCTTCGAGCTCCCAGTCTGCATCATTTATGAGTACCAGTATGCCTGGCCGTCTAAGGAGATCACGCGTTAATCTCAGAAGGCATACGGGAAGGGAGAAAGGGAACAGAAATACTTACACTGTATCGTCCAAGACAAACATATCTTTTCGGGGATCCCTCATAACATGGTTACATAGATATTCAATCAAAAAAGCAACCGTAGCAGGCTTTCCATTGGGATCGAATGCTGGAATAGATAGCTGGTGCTTGGCTTGGTTGGAGAAGAGCAGTTCTAGTCCGCCGCTGCTCGACTTAGCTTATGACGATTTCTTCTTTCAGGTCGGAGCGTACAGAAATTCTACGTCGATAGACAGATCATCCCGACCTTTGATCAAATCCCCATTGCTGCTATTTTCAAAAATTCCCATTTTCGGTATTCGATTGGAGGCTTTTTTGGATTTAAGAAACTGGAAAAGATGGTTACTGCAACTGTATTGAATATAAAGAGGAGTATGAGTTATGACTTACTGGACGGAAAGTCAAAAATCACGAGGGGCTTATCGATAAGCTTAAATTGAAGGCGGGCTATTGGCTTAAGCAAAAAGCATCCTCACAGCAACAATAATCACCCAGATTTCAGGATTGTCGCGGACCTCCGAAACATATTAGCACCACCCCAACGAGGCAGCTACTTGAACAGAAGAGTCCTGCGTGCCGGATATTTTAGATGGTGTCTGTCAATACCGACTACATTGCCGTTGGCGGCAATCGGCACCCCGCTGGCGCTGATTGGGACCCTGTCTCAGGCCAGCTAGTTTTCGGAGCCGCCAATAATATTGCGCTTTGGAACCCATTGGTAATGCTTCTCGAGCATCAATTTATTCATATTTACTAATTGAGGAAACGAACCTAGGATGATCGGTGTCTGGGAGTTCGATCTCTCCTTTGCGGACATTCTGACAATGTCAACGTTGTCAAGTTTTTCCCCTCCACTTCATCAAACGATCGGATCATCCTGAGCGGTTCAGCGGACAAGACTGTTCGCATATGGAAATCAGATACTGCATCACCGAGCGGTTTCAGTCACGCGTTCACCATTGAAGATCATCAGAGCTCCATCAACAGCATTGCCGTGTCGCCGGACTTGAATGTCTTCGCAACGGGGGCGGCTGATGCAACAATTAGGATATATCAGCTGCGTCAATCCGAGATTGGAACTATTTATGCTTGTTTGATTCAAACAATTCAGCCAAGTCCTCGATATTTCCCGCTTACCTTGGCGCTGAGCCCTCTCAATGGATCGGGTTCAATGGCATTGGCCGTCGCGGGAACGAAACCTTTCATACAGGTATATGTCAGTGCTGGAGGCCAGTCCGTGGCTCAATTTGAATTGAAGGCGACCTTGTCCGGGCACGAGGGCTGGATTCGCTCACTCGCCTTCACCTGGGAGAAAGGAAGCAAAGAGAGCGATTTGCTTCTAGCCTCGGCCAGTCAGGATAAATATATCCGTCTCTGGCGGATCCATGAAGGCGAACAACTTCCCCCTGCAAGCGCTGCTGGAAATGATCCTGCCCTCGGTACATTTGGCAAATCTCTCTCGAACAAGCCTCACCGCTTTGAGGCTGCTGGTTTGAAATATTCCATTACGTTTGAAGCCCTCCTTGTTGGCCATGAGGATTGGATATACACCTGCTCCTGGAGGCCCACAGATGGTCCCCTTCAGCTTCTAACGGCTTCAGCTGATAATTCACTTTCCATTTGGACGCCTGACCCCGCCTCTGGAATCTGGATATGCATTGCCCGTCTCGGCGAAATTAGCGCACAAAAAGGCTCGACCACTGCAACAGGCAGCGCAGGAGGATTCTGGCAGGGTTTGTGGTCCCCCAATGGAGAATCGGTTGTCAGCTTGGGAAGAACCGGAAGCTGGCGGTTGTGGAACTATAATAAAAGCCAAGACAGGTGGCTGCAAGCCGTGGCTGTCACTGGGCACGTCAAGAGTGTCATGGGCGTTTGCTGGGCAGCAGACGGGAAATACTTGTTGTCTACCGGCTCAGACCAGACGACTCGATTATTTGCAGAGTGGAAACGGGGCCAAAAGCGTTCTTGGCATGAGTTTGCCAGGCCGCAAATCCATGGCTACGATCTCAACTGTATCGATGTCATCAGAGAATCGCAGTTTATTTCTGGCGCGGATGAGAAACTTTTACGCGTATTTGATGAGCCGAAAGCTGTTGCGAACTTATTGAAAGATCTGTGCGGCATTGAAGAGGCGCAACAGGATCAAATGCCCGATGCGGCAAATATTCCCGTCCTTGGTTTGTCAAATAAGGCAATTGAGGCAGTTGAGGATGGAGCGAGCGGAGGGACCGCCGACGACGATGAGCAGGCTGCAATTGACCCGTCATCTGTAATCCAAAAATCCACACTTGAATTAGACCACCCACCGTTTGAGGACCACCTTGCTCGGCACACCCTTTGGCCTGAGAGCGAAAAACTCTACGGTCATGGCTACGAGATCTCAGCGGTAGCAACAAGCCACGACAACTGTTTCGTTGCAACCGCGTGTCGGGCAAGTTCGGTAGATCATGCAGTGATACGACTTTTCGATACCAAAGAATGGCGCGAAGTGAAACCATCTCTAGCAGCGCACTCTCTTACTGTCACAAGCCTTCAATTTTCTGGCGATGACCGGTATTTATTAAGTGTCGGTCGCGATCGGCAATGGACTATTTTCGAGCGTGACGAAAGCGCTCAGAGCGTTTACAAGCTGGCATGTTCAAATCCGAAAGGCCATTCGAGGATGATATTAGACGCATCATGGGCGCCACTCGCGGCAGGAGCAATTTTTGCTACGGCCGGAAGAGATAAAAGTGTCAAAATATGGCAAGCCGACAATGGCGTATTTACGTGCAAGGCTACGATAGGTGCCCAGAACCCAGTAACAGCTGTGCAGTTCCTCCCACTGTTCCATAACAATGCCTTATTCGTAGCGTTTGGCACCGAAGCTGGAGATATTTCCATTGCTCATGTCCATGGGGACTTTACAGCATCCATTTCACTTTCTTTTGACCAGAGGTAAGATCGCAACTCCCGACGGCTGGTTCGTTCAGCAGCTTACATTTTTTTGAAGGATCGTTCCTTCCAAGGCAATCACAGATTTGGCCTGGCGACAACCCCCACAAGATCTGCCTTCGAACGGAATTGAGTCGAAGAGCCAGCAATTTCAATTAGCAGTAGCCAGTGAGGACAGCTCACTGCGCATATATTCAATTTCAAATATGTTGTAATCTAGACGTTTATAGACACTGGGGGGAAAAAGTCTCTAGAGCAAGGGAAACCCAACGAGGTATGTTGAATGCAATCCAGGGCGCCTATTTAACGTAGAAACGCAGGGCTGGCGTTGAGAAACTGGGCAAAAGCAAAATAGTCATAAGAAGCATACCATAAAAATATATCAAGCCAATGTTTGGAATCATTAGCAAAATTTAGACCGTCTTTTCGTTTCCATAGCCTCCTTTTCCGTCAAAGGACTCGTAGGTCTTCCCTTCGCTCCGTAGTCCACGTCGGGGACCTCTCTCTGCAAGATCCTCCTTCAGCCATCTCAAGACCAATTGGCCAAGTTGGCTGTTGTCTGTCGGGCCAACTTCATCAAGTTTTATCTTCTCAATAGGACCAAACTCCTTGACCTTCCCTAAGCTCATGTGTACTAGATGAGTTGGCCATTGTGCGAGATTGTCCAGAATATGAGTGGCGTAAACAATAGTGCAGGGACGAATCTCGGTTTCATTTTTCAAGAATTGAAGAAAGTTACTCCTGCTTAGGAGATCGAGGTCGACCGTTATCTCATCCAGTAGTAATATCCGCCACGGTCGAATGAGTCCCATTGCAAGCTGTACCCGCCTTCTTTCTCCATCGCTGACAGTGTGAAGTCTCCACGTCGGGTCGATATCCAGAATCTCCATCAACTGATCTCGCCTTTCAGTATAGTAATTCCCCCCAACGGAGGCAAGAAGACTTGGGACGTCGATATCTGTTCGGACAACAGGGTTCAATACCCATTCAAGGCCTAAATATGTAACCCCTTCGAGACCGGTTGAAAAGGGATCCACTCCACCAATGTTGATCGAGCCGTGGGGCGCAAGGCGTTTGCCAGAGAGTAGTCGAAGGAGTGTAGTCTTGCCGGCGCCATTTGCTAAATCCCACGTCAGAACCTTGAGGTATGAATGTATTCTTCTTGATTATTACCTCCAATTAGCAGAGTACGACTACCAGGTGGAAGGTCCAGGTTGAGATTGACAAGCCCCGCGGAGCCGTCCTGGAACGCATAGTTGAGATTGTGAACTTTGATTGCTGGCGCCAGTTCCGTAGGGTTGGGATTTTCGACGGTCATGGCGAGATTATTGGTATCACACGGTTATAATTGGAAAGTGTCTCTGCAGTTTGTTGCTTGGTTGCTCAGCTCGTTGATCTTTTTGAAATAAATAACATAGAGGAAGGTGGGGTCAATTCTTACCGTGATCCCTCGCCTGCCCATGACGCATAGCTCCAAGATTGTTTGAGCACCCCGGCCTGGCTTCAGTTTATTCTGAGTATAGACTTCTTTCGGCACCGATGCTATTTCAACCAGTGAGATAGATTATTCGATCTCCGGCATGAATGTTTCGAGCTCTTTCTTCTTGCTTGCGCCCAGTCAAAATGATCCGTCCTCCGCCCCGCGACCCTATTGTCGCTGTAATAGGTGCGACTGGAACAGGCAAATCCGAGGTATCGCCCAGCTCCAACATCTTTCTCGCGCGTAAGAGTATGGCGCTGACTACTGCAGGATAGCTGGCCGTTGAAATAGCGCTCAAGTACAATGGCGAGATCATCAATGGGGACGCAATGCAGATGTACGATGGTCTGCCAATCATTACCAATAAAGCCACGACCGAAGAACGAAGGGGCGTACCGCATCATCTCCTCGGCTGTATCGGGTTACATGAGACAACCTGGAGCGTTGGAGACTTTACGAAAAAAGCGCTCTCCGTGGTATGATTGGCAAACAATTGATAGTAAAATTGGCCCAGCAAAATTAAGGTAACGCTTCTGCAGATTCAAGACATAAGATCCAGGGGTCGATTGCCGATCCTTGTGGGCGGCACACATTACTATACTCAATCCCTTTTGTTTCAAGACGCTCTCACCGGTCAGGAGGATGAATCTACGGGTGTTGAGATATCCAAATCTTCTTCAGAAAGTGACACTTTGTCTGGCGTCACTACAGCTGATTTATTAACAAGGCTAAGAGAAGTTGATCCCGTAATGGCAGATCGTTGGCATCCTAATGACCGGAGAAAGATACAGAGGTCGCTCGAAATATGGTATCAGACTGGTCAAAGAGCTTCTGACATTTACGAGCAGCAGAAAAGGAGCAAGGCAATGGCGAGTACCACGTCTGTGGACGACAGCCCGAAAGGCGGAGAAGAAGACCAAGCCTGGGAATCAAATTCAGGGTTGCGCTTTCCAACCCTTTTCTTGTGGCCTTATGCAGATTCCGAGGTTTTAAAATCGCGGCTAGACAGTCGCGTGGACAAAATGCTTGCGGGTGGGTTATTAGATGAAGTAAAAGAGTTGGATACGTTCCTCTGCAGGAGGCAGGACGAGGGTCTTTCTACTGATAAAACTCGGGGCATATGGGTCTCAATTGGATACAAGGAGTTTGTGTCCTATGTTGAAGCGCTTCGATCCAGCGGCGATTCTAAAGACCTTGAAACTCTCAAGCAGACAGGAATCGAGCAGACCAAGGCCGCTACCAGACAATATGCCAAACGGCAAATTAGATGGATCCGTATAAAGCTCCTCCACGCTCTAGCGGATGCTAGCATGACCAGCAATCTGTTCCTGCTAGATGGCTCAGACCTTGGCCACTGGTCTGAAAATGTTGTACGGCCAGGTCTTGAACTTACAGGCAAATTTTTAAATGGCGGAGCACTACCAGCACCTACCGAGCTTACCCCGGCAGCACAGGACATGCTTGCACCGAAGAGAGATTTTGACATGAGCAACCGGCGAGACAAATGGGTAAGAAGAACTTGTGAGTTGTGCAAGGTTACGGCTGTGATAGAACCGGATTGGATCCAGCATGTCAAAAGTAGAAGACACCGAAATGCTCTACGTTCACAGGCAAAGCGAGAAGCATCAGCTGCTCATATGGCAGACGTTTCTCAAGCTCGAAGTGAATAGATCAACGGGGGAGATTTGTAAATACACTGGTCTCAGTTCGAGCGCCTACTTAATATTACATAGTATACCAAAACATTCTAATTGCAAAATGTCGATGCAACAAATTCTACCCACATGAGTTGGCTCGAAGCCCCTCGCATATCAGTGTCAATGAGTTCATGTCTACCAGACAATAGACCCTTAAACTCGTTTTTTTTACTGGTAGGAACTTTTACGAGAAACATCCGACCATGACATGGCCGAAATCAGCATTCTAGTGAAATTTGGGGGTCTCTATTGTGGAGCATCAATCTGGTGGGTTGTGCTGTCTGTGTTCTAAACCAAGAAAGGTATTAAATCGCATGGTATATATTATCAAATACATGATATACCAGTACATGCGACCATAGACTGAGGAGAACTGGGCATCCCGTCCGCTCTGCCATACATAAGCCTCAGATCGGCGGACTAGTAGTTGGGTCGGTGACGACCAGCGAATCCCCGCTGTTGCATGTTTTTTTTTGTTTTTCTCATCTTTATTTTCTACTTTTCTTTTTTTATTCTTCTTGTATTTTATTTTTAACTAATTATTTTAGGTTTATTATTTTTTAAATTGAGAATTTTTTATTGTGGTTCATAGCTCCTACCGATTTTGATTTAATATTTTTGCTTTAAACCATGAATATACAAATAACTCGGGATAATTCATATGGCTCTTTCAAGTTTAGCCAGAGGGGATTTTATTTGTCTTGGCTTTAACACGGCATAAATCATATGCAATTTATAAATTACAAATATATGCCCCCGTTCTCGCCACAATAGAAAGTCAGGGTAGAAGATGAATAGACTCAGTCTGATATTCATCGACATTAAACCTCTTTAGAGCACACAGGTCTATTGAAATGCTCACCCGCGATGTGAATGAATTCAATCGCTTGGTTACTGTTGTTGGACAGATGACAAGAGTAAAAAAAATATAAAAGAAACATGTAATAATCCTAGTGAGTAGCCTCTATAATACAGACACACTTTTCCGTAGGCTTTTAGTACGCTGTCCATAACCATACTAACAACGACCAGCATTAGAAAAATTGGTCTCAAAGGGCAAAAGTGCCATACAATCTTTTGGATCACTTGTTGTGGTTTATATATGATAATGATTGACCATATTTCAACAAACAAGGGCAATTGGTCTAGTGGTATGATTCTCCCTTAGCATGGGAGAGGTCCTGGGTTCAATTCCCAGATTGTCCATTTCTTTTTGCACTTTTTTTCAAGTGCATGCGTTTATTTATTCATTTTCTAACCCTTGTTGACTTTAATAGTGATGCCTAGCACAGATTCTTTATTTTATCTTTCCCCCTTCGCATTTGTTTGACAGAGCTTTTTGAACCGGTAAATGCCTTGACTGTCAAATTATCGCCTACGAATAACCGGGAGTTGGGTGTGACGTGAGCAGGGTTACCGTGCCGGGGAAATCCGCTGCGAATAACAGGGGGATATAATTGTATCAAGCTGTGAAACAATCAAGCACTTCTTACTAGTCTGTTACTATACGCTAAAGTGGAAGGTTGGTAGAATGGTTGGACTTCAAGGCACGAGCTTTTAGGGAGAAAATATCGAAGATACAATGGCTGATAATTTAGTAATATGGTATTGAATACTACAACAGCCGTATAATTCGGGAATATGTAGATTGAATTGCAACTGATTGTAGGCGTGCAGGGGAGAAGCGACTAATCAATAATGCCGGACAAGTGTGTATCAAAAAAAAAATATGTTCTTGAATCAAACCAGAGACTCCATCAAGGAGACATCGGACGGAGGTCGGGAGACAACAATTCGTGCTCTTTGGGGAGACCCGGGATATGGATGCGCTTAGTTTCGTTGTTGTAGCTGGCAGGAATAATCTAGAAGACGAGTCAGTTAGAAATGTCTTTTGACAGAGTGCTCCTTGCTTTCTCGACACCGTACCTCGATGATTTCGTTTCGCGGAAACTCGAGATTTGGAATGTCCGCCGCGTTACAGGCCATTAGGTAGCCGTAAAGAACCCTGAGAACGCTTTCGTGTGCGATAATGAGCAAATCGTTTTGCTCACGCTCGAGTTCGAGGATAATCGGCTCAAGGCGCACAGCGAGATCGTGATATGACTGAAAGTGACCAAGTCAGTGCATGAAGTAGGATAAGGGCGGGCAAGGCTGGTAAAACTCGCGCCTATCCCTATTCATACATACCTCAGCCCGCGGATAGCGATGGTGATATGGATCAGCATTGTGTTTTGCCACCTCATCAGGGTAAATGCGACGAAGAGCCTGGTTGGACATGGTTTCGCGAATGCCCGGATTGATTTGGCTCATCTGCGGGCGTTGCCGAACTCGATATCCCAATGATTTCAAATAATCAGCAGTCTCTACTGTTCTCCGACGAGTCGATGTCCAAATAGTCAACGGACGGAGAGGAGCGTCTGAACCACCGCGGTCTATGAGTGCCTGCCTCTCCTCCTGCCGATGTCGAGTAAGAGTGTCCGACATTTTTTTTGCATACTCTTGACCCTCTGGACTGAGCGACGCATCCGCGCGGTAGGAATCTTCTCCCCGAGTCATTCCGGCCTGAACGCGCTGTTAGAAAGAAATCACGACCAACAGAGAGTACGCAGATATGGATTGTTACATGGATGGGCAAAGTAACGCTTATGAAGAGAAAGAGAGGGAGCGGGAGAGAAAGGCGGGAGGAGAGAGAGAAAAAGAGATATTTGTGAAAAAATCAAACCTTACCCTTGCAAAGTATGCTTGTCTTGGCTTTACATGGAGATTCAAGAGGTAAAAGACGATCCGGTGAGAGAGATAACCAAAAGAGCAATTATTTACTGTCACACGTTCTCCTGCGTTAAGCATCTAGGTGAAGTAGTGAAAGAAGACCGTCAGTGATTGGTTGATATCGTTGCATTGGGCGTGGGACAATCCCCGCTTACCTTGACATAATTTAATTCTTTCTCTTCCATAGTCTCAAAATGAGGAATCTTTGCGGATATTCGAGTGAGGTAGGCTTTTACTGCGTCTGCGGGATCCCATCCAACATACTTTTGATTCCGTCAGTGCAGATTCGCGACATGGATCGGGCATTTACTCACATCAGGAGAGGAGATTTTAACGCTCCGAACGTTTTCTTCAATGATTCTTTCATCCGTGCAGGTTGATTCTATGAAGAGAGTCTGCAAAGAAAAGAGTTAACATATACCAGATGATCAGTTGTTCAACAAACAGCTCTGTTTAGGGGGGAAAGTCCCGGCGGACGAACCTCGATATTATGCTTTGCGAATTCTTTGGCAAGGGACCTGCGCCCAGCAGCGAGGGGGTTGACAGCATCATAGACGGCGACCTGACCGTTTTCATGATTAAGGAATTCATAAATGTCTTCTCGACACTTTTTCAGAATCTTTTGGCGAAGAAGAACGGAAGATGCGGAGGCTAGACAGAGGAGTACAGAAGCGTCAGATATATCCTTACATCGGATATCCAGTCGATTAAAGATTAAAGCGGCTTAAGATTGGTGAAAAGATCGGTCTGAAATTGCTCACCATTGATGAAAAAGTAATCCTCTGGCACATCTCGATCATTTCCTACAGTCGCTCGTCGATAGTCTCCAAGGTGAAATACTCGAGTCTTCACTCCTAGCCTAAAGATCAATTGACGAGTTTAGTAATTGGACAATCCACAAGTCGTTTCTATCAGGTGATTTTTCCCATACCATCGAAGATACCGTGCAACAGCAACGGATATATGCCTGTGTGCAGAGAGGAAACAAACGTTAGATATCATTCTGCATGATCTGGTCCAATCGTCAAGTAGAAATCGTAGAGTTCAGCATCGGTTGTTGCATCTTGCTTACGTTTTACCTCTAGCAGGAAGTCCAACAGTAACAATGGCAATTCTTCCGGAGTGAAAGAGGCGTCCCGATTCAGTGCTGTAAAGCTGAGCTGGAGCCATCTCTAGTTTCTCTGGGAGATCATGAATAGCATCTTGAAAGGTGCTAGATCGCCGGCGAAACCTGGGCGAATTCGCCACAATATCCGCTGTCCTGAATACAGTTCTCTGTTAGTGGTCTCAACTTGTACAGGAAGGGAGAGCTCTCGGAGAAAAGGGCATATAAGAGCATTGTCCACAACAAACAAAGCGAGTGACCTACAATAACGTATCCATGATAAGCTCGACAAACTCTAGACTTCAACCCTAATAATGTACAATTAAAGGCAAGCAGAGCTGAAAAGATATTTGACGGGAATGCAGAAGGGAAAATAATAAATTTAAATGCGGCGCAGCCAAGCTTGTCGCGAGGATTAATATTAGTAGTTCGAAGCGTGGAGCAAGTGGGATCGCAATTGGCCGCAGTCACGTGAATTCCTTGAACGAAAACAGAGCAGTCATCAAACACGGTGCGAAATATCCTTTTCTCCTTAGGAGATTTTCCAAATGTTATAGTGAAGCCTCTCCCTAGATTTGAAACCAAAGTCTCAACATCTTCAGCGTTCTGCGATCGTAATGAGAGTTGGTTTAAACGACGTCAAATTCACGGCGATTGATCGTCAGTTTCCGGTGCCGAAATGTACGCATAGTTGCGAATCCCTAGACACTAAATACGTAGCGGCGTCGACCTCCTAAAAATTATCGACGAAGCATCATCTCCGGTAGGACTTGGCAACCAGCAGAACAATTCTCCAGTCGAGCCTTCGCTGTATCAAAGAGGAACGACTTGGATCATCGAGCGTCCATTTAAGTCTAAGGTTCAGCGTTTCTGACATTCAGTCCATTGGTGCATTGCATTCCGCATTTTTTCATTATGGCCGAAGAGAAGCGCTCCGCGCTCGCCTTCCTCACGGACAATGCGGTCGTGACAGCGCTGGGAGATGCCTACAATTCGTTCTCTGAAAAGAGAGCTTCATTGGGTCTTTCAAACCCCGGAACCGTCGAGAATATTGCTAGAGAGGTCCAGAAGGATGTTTTCCTCAACAACTTTACCTTCACGGGCTTGCGAGCAGACCTAACCAAGGCTTTCAGCGTCTCACCTCTCTTCCAGGTGTCCCATGCATTCGCCATGGGATCCCAGGGTCTTCCGCCATACACATTTGCAGCCATGTATGGTACGCCAAAGGTATGCTTTCTTTTCCCTAATAAGCTTCCGCAATGCCTGTCGGACTTCGAATGTCGCATCTGCACTGCGGACTAAAGTCTCCTACGTTCCTGACGCCTTTTTTTCCTTTCCCTTCTCTAGGTTTTCCTTCAAGGCAATATGGACAATGACGGACAACTATCTGCGCGAGCAAATTACCGCTGGAATTCGTCCTTTGTCACGAAGACGAATGCTCAGATCGCCGGCCCCGGTCAAGCTATGATCCAGATTGACAACGACTATACCGGAAACGACTTCACGGCTTCCATCAAATCGCTGAATCCTTCATTGATTGAGGGAGGAATCACTGGTATCTTCATCGGTAGTTATCTTCAGTCAATCACCCCCAGACTTGCGCTTGGATTGGAAGCTATTTGGCAAAGACCATCTCTTAGCATGGGACCGGAGACCGCCCTTTCTTACTGCGGAAAATACCGAGGCGACAACTGGATTGCAAGCGCTCAGCTTCAGGCTCAGGGTGCCGTGAACACTTCCTACTGGCGCCGATTGACTGAGAAGGTCGAGGCTGGTGTGGACTTGAACCTCCAGTTTGCAGGTCTCGGCAGAGGCGCAGCCGGTCTCATGGGAGGCGCGGGTCGAGAGGGCGTGACGACGCTCGGTGCAAAGTATGACTTCAGAGCGTCTACTTTCCGCGCCCAGGTCGACAGTTCTGGAAAGCTCAGCTGCCTGCTGGAGAAGCGCATTGCTCCGCCAGTGCAGTTGACCTTTGCCGGTGAAATTGACCACTTTAAGGTGAGATTTCTCCCCGTTTGATTTCTGCGCCGAACGACTGATTGACTCAATTCGCAATTTGTAGCAACAAGCCAAGGTCGGTTTGGCTGTCTCGATTGAGGCGGCAGGCGAGGATCTCCTCGAGCAACAGGAGAAGGCCCTGTCCTCCCCCGCTCCCCCTCCGCCCTTTTAAACCTTATATCATGTCAAACATGATGCTCCCGCTCAAAGAATCACTGGTCCGTTCGATTTAGATGTCAGCAAGCCCCTGGCGTTGGCCGTCCGCGGAAAAACTATCTCTCAATCTCAACATTCTTCTTAGCTGTCTTACTACCTTTTCTTTTCTTTTCCTTCTCTCCCTCTTTGTAAATGAGTCTGCGCAGGCCCATTTGTCATGCCACCAAGTTTCTGTAAGCGGGTGGCTACCTTCAATGACCGCCACCCGGAGGTTCATCTTTTTTCGAGCCTTTTCCGCAGTCAACCTTTGTTCTGCGTGTCGAGCCATACTACATTTCTACTTGGTGCTCGGCATTTCAGATTGGGATGGTGTTGTATTATGGTACAGTTACTTCACGGCTCGATTGGGTATTCATGTTGTAGACTTTTGTACATAACGGCGAATGCATATGTAATCAAGCTCAATTGCTTCGACGGCCAAGGCCAATCCGGGCACTCTTGTGATCTTTAGACCGCGGAACTTTTGTTATCTTGCTCTTTAACGATTGTCATGAAGAGCGAGCGTCCTAAGCTGACGATGTGGGAGCAGTGGAAGATCATGTGTCGAAAGGATAGATACCGGGACTTGTGAAACACAAACGAATCCTTTTCACTCCCATCACGCTTATGGATAACATGTCGTTGTCACACAATTTGCCTTGCTGACTGTTACAGTCTCTCAACACGTGCCCTATTCCGGGTCGAAGTAAGCGTTGACGATGACATCACATGCATGTTCACACAGCTCAGATTTGGCTCAAAAACGTTTGCAAACCAGATATGACACGTCAGGTTACAATACACAGCCACTGAAACTCGGCAAACTTGGCTCAGGATTCCCTGCCAAACGAGTAGTTAAGTATATTCATTTTGGAAGTCCATCTGTCACGGCATACTCTACTTTGCCAGCACAGCCGGTTCCCATGCATATGCAGGTCTGCGCCTTTTGATATTGATATCATTCCCTTCTCTTCTTCGGCATTATTGGCATTAAAAACCTTATTTATTGTGGCGTTAAACGCATTAGAGACAATGGTTTGTGCATCGATCCAGGACAATGCTGAGGATCACCTCAACACTACAACAAAAGACCTTTCCTTTTCGTCGGTTGCATATGCTTGTAATTAATTATACTCTTTGCCAGCGTTTCATTTGGAGTTGAAGGACAGATACATGTACCTGTTAGCAAACGATCATGGGTTTGAAGGTCTTCAGACCGTCTCTTGAAGTTCCTGGAAAATAATGCCGACAGATAAACTTTGCTCAACATCTCCGGTCTCTACGCCTGGATAACAAAAGATGGGCTTAAGTGCAACATCTCGCGCAAAGAAGTATCGCAGCTGGGCAGGGCTGAATCGCCCTATCCACTACAATATTATCAAGATAAAAGTCCCCCTAGATGGGAAATATATGGGCATTATTTTTTGGTCGCAAGAGATGCTTCATCAACTAGCTCTCTATTGAAAGTGTCTGTACCCTTCATTCCTTCTCTATTGATCTTTTCATAACTTGTAGCCTTTCTTACACATAACACTTCGTTCCATGTGTTCCTCGCATCATGAAACCGAGAAGACTCAAAATGGCCATGCGGCCACATAAAGGTTTCAAATGGCAAATGCTGTGCTCTCTTCCTTGCATTCCCCCGTCAGCACCCAATTCACAGATTCCAGTACTCTGCCTTTAGAGAGGTTGCCACGTGCTGACAACGTGCAAGGTTGACCAAACTCAGAGTAGATCCCGAAGTGTCTTACCTGGCATGGTTAATTTCATATATATGCTACACTCTTGGTTTCGGCGCGACGATGATTGCGCTACGCATTTGAATTACCTTCTAATTAGGTAGTTACAGATTTCGCAATGGCTGAAACTTGTCTCGAGTTTTTAAACATGAGTATTAGAAGAGTGGTATCCAACAATAACAATATGGCGATTATTTTGCAGCCTTGGGTGCGAGCGAATTAAATATGTATTTGCATGCAACCCTTTTCTTCGAGGGTCTTTACAGGGGAGCCTCAGTTCCTATTTCAAGTTAAAGTGGTTCTCGCAATTCAGCACTGGCTGTTTCTTTCCAACCATTGCAAAACGCCTGGACCCGTACCACTGTACAACATCTGTGCTCCATCAGCCCCGTCTATACTCTGGGAGTCATTGACCAGCTGGACCAAGGAACCAGTGGCAGTGAGATTATCGTCATTACTTCGACACCCAATCGGAACATTTCTGCAAACCCATTGTTGCAAAGTAGCGCGTGTTCTTGAGGTGCCACTTATAAAAAGTTCAAACACAATGATGACTTTCAAGAGGACGATTTCATGAATCCACTACGTTTTAAATGTAATCCCTCAAGTCCTCGTTGTGGATCATTTTGAAAGTCGTCACAACAATGAGCATATGCGCGCCGAGGCAAATACGCACCACCGTACTACGGTAAACGAATGGATCAGGCCGTGGTCAATCGACGTCATCACATACCAGACGTGGAAAACGCAGGCGGGGGCCACGTCCAAATTTTCCCCCTCGCATGCAAGATCCCGACTACTAGTATTAATGTTGAGCTATATAGGATACGGCGCAATGGTTTCAAGGGGAAATGATTTCCGTGCAGATGAATAAGACCCTGAGTGAGTACAAGATCGAAAAAGGCTCCGTGCAATGCCTAGCATGAGTAACCTAATTGATTGTGCTGGTTCTCAGATAGCAGTGACTGTCAACTGCAGCATATTTGGTAAGCGTACGCAGACCAAAGTCTTCAACAAAAAGGAATCGGAATGGCATTATTTCCGAGCTCTGGCCCCGGTGGGGCCCTTAAGCAAGTTGCCCTTCTTACCTGAAGTAGGGCCCACCGGACAAGCATCTTTCCAACAACTGGGGTGGCTTTGGCGAAAATAATGTCGTCCTTTGGGGCGGTGGAGATGCAGGGCGTAACCTTACCCTAGGCGCAATATTTTGCGGATCACGCGCCCGTTTAGCGCACACCATTGCACTTTAGTGAGATTGGTATCGTCCGAGGCGAAAATTGCTAGGTCATGTCATGCGGAGCAAAACGTCGACTATGAACCCGGACGCCCGTATAGTCCCGCCTTAGTCGGCCTGGTTTGGGAGTCCTGGCCCGCCGTCGACGGACAGCTTTCCCCCGACGTACCTCCCTACTTGGTAGGTAGGTCAATACTAAGACCAAGCTGTGTGTACTTTGGGCGGATCGCTAATGTTAGGTAGTTGACCTTTGAAGAGATTAGGTAGCCTGGGGAATTGCTCCCGTATTACTCTGGCTCCTCCATTGTGCCAAGCACAGAACCGTTTTTGTCACAGCTGACACTACTTTTACAGAGAGCCCAAAAAAAAGGAAACCTGTGGGACGAACATGCGCACAAGGTATTGAATGCCCATTTATTTCGGATGCGATGAAGGTCCTGTCCATCAATAAGAATGGAGCCTCGTCATTGAACTCTCATTGGCTTGTTCTTCTGTACGAAATTCCGTCCCCGAATTATCAACGGACCACGTATAATTCGGCCATCCTGGTTAATCCCGATAAGATTTTTCTCTCTCTACCCTTGCTGCTCAGATCTTACGGTTTTGCCTGCCCTTTCAGCCTGCTGCTATGAAACAAAACTGTAAACTTTTGATGTACAAAATTAGGTAGTTCATTGATGTAAGCGTGCCAGGGAAACGTGTTCCGCGTGCCATCCTCCGTGCAAGGGATGACCATGCTTCTCACCAACGCAGATCTTCCCAGGCTATTACGAGCCTTTCACAAGGTATCAATGAGTCCGCTCCTGTTTGTAATTATATGCCCATGCCATTTATATGAAGCCCCTACCCCTATAGGAAAAAAAAAGGAGAAGATATAACAAGGCTGGAGCAGCGCATGCTTCCACTTTAAAAGTGTAGAACCTCGAAGATATATCCTCTAGCAATGTTCCACATCTTATAATTGAACATGGGAAAAGCTGCAAATCACAGCTTCTAGCATCGCAGTCGATTTATTGAATTCAATAACAACCCGAATTATACCCCGACATATGATAATGACGTTTCATTTCATAGATGTTATAGGACCATGCCTGTTCTTCGATTTCCACGTGAGAATCCAGGCCGCCTAAGCCATAAACGAAATGGGACATTTGGCACTGATGACCCCTCGCTCGTTGGAGATTTTGAGAGCTTGTCGCGCTTAACGAGAAAGAAAAGGGCAAAGGAAATGAGTGAGTATTAATAATGAGACTCTCCTGTCTAAACTGGACCACCGCAGATACTGTAAATGTGAAACTTGTAGTCGCAAAGACAGTGCTATTATTGCACATTTACTGGTATGCCAGATAGACCAAACGTACTAACTGTGCTTCCCCAATCGATCCAGTGCGCCGTCACCTGGGATCGGCTCTGCCCTCGCACCCTAATTGTTCTAGTCTAACCCAGTGCACTCTGGGTCAGTCGTCTGTCACAGATGGGGTTTGCTGGGACAGGTCTTGACCTGTCCGGACCCATCCAGCTTCCTTGCAACGAAGCTGGCTAGAGCTCCTAATCTCCGCACATAACTTGCCTATAGCACAGTACTCCGTACGAAACCTCAAGGCGGGCGGATACGCAGGGTAGTAGTCTGGCTCCATTTAGAGGTAGAGCGACTTTGGGAGGTGAGTCCGCATTCTTGTGGGCACAATTTGGGCCAACCAAGTGACGACGAAAGTGCGCTCGGGTACCGTTCTTCGCATTAAATGTCTTCGGGACTTCATTCCCTGAGTAGTTTCTATTGGGTTACAAGTACCAGTACTCCAGTGACACGTACAGAGAAAGTGCTCTGGGCACATGCGGTAGCACCATCCTTCTAGCTCGCCAACGCGGGTCACCGAGAAGCTGTCGGCCCTTGCAAAAAGGCTAAAGCATCTGCTTGCAATGCTCAAACCCTTTCTCCGCCTCTACCAATTTTGACCCTTTGCCCTCACCAAAGAAGCAGCAGCATTATCGGCCCAGTGACATCGTCTTCCCCACCACCCTGGTCGGTTCCTATCCTTAAAGCCCCGTCCCTCAACCATCATTCAAGAGCCACCCCTTCCAGGAGATCAAAAAGGAGAAAGAAGCGCATCTGTGTAGATGTAGACAATATTAGCACCTTACAGCTCCGTCTATCGTGATAATCGGTGATGCGTCCCCACAATACAGACGCCCCGCCGACCGAAATTGGACAGTGACCCTTTAATTACCTTACGTACTCCCCCCTTCGAAAAGAGCAGCGTCTACCAGTACCTTTGAGCAGTAACCGACCCAGCTTGGTCTTTTCCGCAACCAATTCCCTTTGGCTCATTAGACGACGCCTCATTCGTCGTCTCAAACTGTGCGCGTGCCACTGCCTCTCTTAGGATTGCCCGGCGCCTTACTTCATCGACCGCTCCCGCAATAACCTGCGACTGACTTACCCACTGCCCAACCTCCAACCATAAACCATCAATTATCGTGTACCAGGTTGCAGTTATTGTAAGTTGACATTTGTTGACATTTTGTTTAGCTGATTTTCATATCGCTCAATCTCCAGACGCTCTTCCTACCTTCTCCTTGGCGTTCTGCAGCTTGGAACTCACCGCCGTTGAGCGAAGATTGCTGCTCTCTTTCTCCTCACCCTCCCGCCGCTTCGTGTGTGGAGACCCGTGACTTGACCTGCTAACATTGACTCGCATCCAGTTCTACCAGATCGATCCTCATTGTGAGCTGTCCTGAACGGGATTAAACGTCGAACAGATTGCTGAAAGTCTCTCTGGTCCCCTCGTAGTCGTTGCTTGGGTCGCAATCGGTCGGCTGCTCAAATAATCGTCATCTGCCGCTGAGTCGAAATTCCACTCATCTGGCACCCTCCTAGAACGTCCCTTCGCAGTCTTTTCGTGTGGAGGAGAGTCAACTGTGCAATACATCACTTTCATCACTTCTTACTCCGAGAGCAAGGTTTTGGTACCTAAGTCGCCCAAGACGGACTTGGCTGTGTTCACCCCGCCTTTTCCCGATCGGCTTCACGACAGCCAGTCGTCATTCCGATAGCGAAATCTGATTTACAATCATAGCCCGCGTTGGCTACCTTGACATGTCGCAGAGCCGGCCCTCAGCATTTTCGAGCTTGAGAATGGGTGGTGAGCCTGACTGAGCTAATTTCTTTGTGAGTGAAGAGCTAACGGTGTTCTTTTAGAGGTTATTCGTGAAAAGGTCCAGGATGGCTTGACTGGCGAAACCAAGGAAATGCAATACACTCAGTGTAAGATTGTGGGAAATGGATCATTTGGTGTCGTCTTTCAGACAAAGCTTGCTCCCAATGGAGAAGATGCCGCCATCAAGCGCGTCCTTCAGGACAAGAGATTTAAGGTTCGGGACGACCTTTGCCCTTTACTCAGCCTGTAGTTTTCTTTGGTCTATCGGCTAACTCTCAATAGAATCGTGAGCTTCAAATCATGCGCATCGTGAGGCATCCCAACATTGTAGAATTGAAGGCATTCTACTATTCAAACGGGGAAAGGGTCAGTAGGACATGCCCAAGTTCACATTTGGTTTCTGACTGACTTTTTTCTCCCTTTCTTGATTATACAGAAAGACGAAGTCTACCTTAACCTTGTATTGGAATTCGTGCCTGAAACGGTCTATCGAGCATCGCGCTACTTTAACAAGATGAAGACTACGATGCCCATTTTAGAGGTCAAGCTCTACATTTACCAGCTCTTTCGCTCGCTTGCCTACATCCATTCGCAAGGGATCTGCCATCGAGATATCAAACCTCAAAATCTTCTTCTCGACCCAAATACCGGAATTCTGAAACTCTGTGATTTTGGTAGCGCCAAGATCCTTGTTGAGAACGAACCAAACGTATCTTACATCTGTTCGAGATATTATCGAGCTCCAGAGTTGATTTTTGGTGCGACAAATTATACTACTAAGATTGGTAAGGCTTCTTCTCTCTTGTTGCTGCCCGGGCTATTCTTCCTCTCTCGTTGTTCGACATGAGCTAAGACCAAGTTTAGATGTCTGGTCTACAGGCTGCGTTATGGCTGAATTGATGCTTGGCCAACCCCTTTTCCCAGGCGAATCTGGCATCGACCAATTAGTGGAGATCATTAAGGTGCTCGGTACGCCGACTCGGGAACAAATTCGCACCATGAATCCCAATTACATGGAACACAAGTTCCCTCAAATCAAGCCCCACCCTTTCAGCAAGGTTTGCACAAAAAGGCCATGAAAATTGATCGGAACAAAACGGTCTAATTATTGAGCTTAGGTGTTCCGGAAAGCCTCGAACGAAGCAATCGATCTGATATCTCAACTATTGGAGTACACTCCTACGCAGCGGCTTTCGGCCATTGAGGCCATGGTTCATCCCTTTTTTGATGAGCTGAGGGAACCAGGGACTAGGCTACCAGACTCGCGCCACCCTAATGGGCCTTCCAAAGACCTCCCTGAGCTCTTCAACTTTACTCGGCACGGTGAGATCTGGGATTTCCCCTAGAAAACTTTGCCTTTTTCTGACTTATTGTAGAACTCTCCATCGCGCCGAATTTGAGACACAAGCTAGTTCCACCTCACAAACGCCAGGAATTACTGGAAAGACAAGGAATCGACCTAGAAAACTTTGTTCCTCTAAAGAGAGAGGAGATGATAGCCCGACTCGATTGAGCGCCTCTTATTTTGAGGCTTCTCAATCTGATTTTCTTGTTTTTGCAATTGCCGGGCCTATTCTCGTTCTCCCCGCTCATAATCGTCTAAGCCTTGAGGTCCTTTCCCGCGCTCGTCACTATCGTCATAACCGTCAAGTACTATCGATACCATTACTAGTTTGCGTTCTTTTGGCATTGGTCTCCCCCTCAGGTCCGCTGCGATTACTGAAACGGTGCGACCGTGAAATATTGCTGGCTGCACTTTATGTCGACGGCTACAAGAGGAGACGGCGAGAAAAGCTGCCAGAGCTGCCTGAACAGGTTGACTTGATGCACCTCTTTCGAAGTGTTTGTGGTGGAGTTGGCGGGTAGGTCCCCGTTTGGAACCTGAAAGCTGCGGAAGCTATGGAACACGATTGTCAAGAAGCTTATGAATGGAATTGTTTATTGTGTCTCAGACGACAAGCAGCTTGATCTGCTTGTTGTTCTTGTCGGGAAACGAAAGGAAGGACTTTACCCTGCCATTCGAGCATGAAGTTATTCATTATCGTCCCATATTTGGCAGCGACTATTTTCTCTTTTCTTCTCTTCTTTTCAACTTTACCCTTTACACTTCTTTTCACTTCCCTCGCCGTTGCTCTCAAGGGGGCTAAAAATCAACGGGCAAACCCCTGAGGCTGGTCCAGATTTACAGTGTCTCCGGTGCGTTGAAGTTTTAGCCTTCCCTGGAGCTGGTAATCATAGGGAATGGCAAAAGAGAATTTCTGGTAGTGTGAGAAAGTCGACCAGCAGCACTTATGATTTTTCCCTGAGTTCTTCTTTACTACATCATCATGCTTGGATCTAGGATCCTACAAAAGAAGTGCTTCTAGTAGCGTCCAACTTTAAATTTGTGCAAAAGAGAAAACGGCGTATTGAGGTTAAAGAAATAAGAATTTGCGTATAAAAACATCCCTTTTGACAACTCAAAATGTTTTCACTTAGCCTTCCACTGTGATGCCCTGGTTCGCTATATGCATCAAATTGTATGTCAGGGCTTGTGATAACCTGAATGTGGTCAAGCAGATTTCTCACAGCTTCTGAGCAATGCGCACTGCTCACGATTCAATTACTGAAATCACCTGAGAGAAGTTTGGTCACGCAAAAATAAAGTTAAATTGAAAACCAATTTTGAAACTCTGAGCTTTCACATCCTGATGCTTCTTGACTTTGATTGGTAACTGGTGAGGCTCGGCAAAGAGCAATGCGTGTAAACAATTTTGACTGAGCGGATTTGTTCCAGACCCGAGACAGGGAGAACAAGCACAGAAGCGAGACCGCCCTCAAATCACCAGCAACGACTTCTCCATCAAAACAACAAACATTGAAACAAGCTCGCGCAATGGCAGAGTACGAACGACGAGGTGGTGGCGGAGGCGGCCGACCGTTCAATCGCAAAAGGCGTTATCGAGGTACGAAGACGATTGTTAGCCAAAAGTATCGAAGCTTATCCTGTGTAAAATAGAGCCCGACGACTATGAACGCCGCAGCCAGCGTCGACGTTACGAAGAACCCTTAGATGTTCAGGTCGGCAGGCAGCTCTTAACTGTCGCCGATTCTGTAAGAATCTCTCAAACGTGGATATAATAAGTTCTGAAGGGTTAATTAGATGGCAACAGGCTTTGAAAAGGCCGGAGGACGACATCGTCGGCGTTGCAAAGACACTTGTGCAGCACTATGATGACGTCGAAGTCCGGAATACCTTTCTCGAGACCTTGCTTCAAATGTCCGTCCTCGCATCAGAGTCTATTTTTCACGAATAGTTTTACTGAGGAGCTCTTCATAGGGTCGTTGAACAACCGTTGAAAGTTCCATTCCTTGCAGCTATTGTCCTCGTCGCCAATCCCGAAAAGTCCGTCATAGCAACCGATGTGCTCTCGCGCACGGGAGAAAGTGCTCAAAAATTCATCGATACTGGCTCGTGGCGAGAATTTAAACTTCTCCTCCGATTTTTAGCTTGCATGCAAGGTCTTTTTGAAGGCGACGGCATTTTTGACATCCTCGAAGAGCTCTTTTCAAGGGCTGTGGATCTTCAGACAGCGTCATCTGAAGACGTAGGTTAAGCGAACCGTTACTATGAGGCATGAGATAACTTTCTATGTAGGCTCTTGGTTTGGAACTCGTAAAGATCATTCTTCTCACCATTCCATATGTCATTAGCTCCTCGGCGGATGGATTTGAACAACAAGCCGTGGCACTTTTGGAGAAAACGGACGTGATCGCTTCTACACCGCATTCACTAGAGGCATTGGTGGATCCATATCCTGGAGAAGAGAAACCAAGAGAATCGCAGAGCCTTATTGGTCTTTTGCAAAAGCAACTGCAGGAGGAGTCGACTCATGAATGGACCTTAGCTTGTCTTCCTCGGCCGTGGCGAACTATTTCGGAAGAGAGTTCTACTGATCTTTTGGCTTCCGCACCGAAGCACACTTTCCCGAATATTACAGTGCCTGAAGTCGTCAATGCCGGCAGTAAGTCAATATTGCCGGAAATTTATTTCTCTGTATACACCGATACGGAAGTAGAGGTGCGTAAAATAGCCTCTTTTGTCTGTGCTGCACAAACTAAAATTCTATAGAGCGTTCCACCGACTACTGATATCGCAAGCTCACTTTTGCGGGATTCGCTGGTGGATACCATCAACATTCTTGACTACAATCGTCATGCCACAGCGAAGTTTTTGAGTGAGGTCGATTGCTACTTCTCTCCGGGCATATTTGTTAAGCGCGCAACTCCTTTTGATCGACTTAGAGAGATCCCTGCAGGCAAGACTACCTGGAAGCCTGAGGATGTTGCAGTAGATGCTGTCTTCTCGCAGCTTTTCCGGCTGCCGACCGCGGAGCACAAACTTGTATATTATCACTCCGTGCTCACTGAGTGCTGCAAGATCGCGCCCGCGGCTATTGCTCCTAGTCTTGGAAGAGCAATCCGATTCTTGTACCGAAATCTGGACTCTATGGATATGGAATTGGCTTATCGGTTTATGGACTGGTTCTCTCATCACTTGAGTAACTTTGGATTCACTTGGAAGTGGACTGAATGGTAAGATATCTTTCTCTCATAATTGTCGAAGTGCACTTGTTCAGAATGTTTACACAGGATCGACGATTTGGAACTCCCCGACGTTCACATCAGGAAAGCATTTATGCTGGGTGCTCTGGATAAGGAGGTGCGGTTGAGCTTTGCTCAGCGCATCCGCGGGACTCTACCAGACCCATACCAGCCCATAATATCCGAGGCTAAAGAGAAGGACACTCCTGACTTTAAGTATGATAACGACCGTAAGTCTCTCAGGCGCTCATTATCTCACATTGTACTTTGGGTTTGATTTCAATCAATTTCGCTGGTGATAGCTCCGTCGATATTGACAACTGCTAATCTCTTGAGCTTGCAATCTTCAGAAACTCCCTATGCGCAGGAGGGAAGAGATTTGATGGCTCTGCTGCGAAAGAAAGCTCCAGAGGACGAAATCCAGACAGTGATCAACGAAATACATGACAAAGCTGCTTCACTTGGAGTGTCTGAACCGCTGGTCCCCTCAACTGACGCGTACGTCACTTCAATCTGCTACATCGGTTCCAAATCTCTTTCGCATGTCCTTTCGTGCATCGAGCGCTGCAAGGAGCGTCTGATGGCAATTGGTGGCGACTCCAGCGCCGCCCGCAGACAGATCATCACGTCGGTCATGGAGTATTGGCGCGAGCAACCTGGCGTCGGCGTCAACATAATTGACAAGCTGCTCAACTACACTATCTTAAGCCCCATGTCCGTTGTCGAGTGGGTCCTTGTCGATCATCTCGATCGTGGCCGTATACTCTCGCTCAGTCACACTTATGAAATGATTGCGTCTACCGTGTCTAAAGTTACCAAGCGCATGCGGGATATCGTCGCAGCCAGTCGTCGCGAGAACCTCACCGATGTGGAGATCAAGATGCTCGACGATACCCTGCAGCGAGAGCGGCCTGAGGTCACTAATCTTTTCAAGCTTATAGAGGATGCACTTCTCGGTGTGGCCCAAGGTTCAAGTGACGATGCCATAGAGGCAGGTGATGGCAATACCAACGAAGAGGCGCTCCTTCGCGCCTGGGGCGAGCGCTGGCTTCGAGTCTTCCGACGAAAACTCGCCGTCGAGGAGTCTCTTTGGCAAGAGGAATCTGCAAAAGGCGCTGCTAATGGCAACGCCATCTCGGCTACAGAGTAGATCTTCGTTCGCCATCACAAACCTCTTCCGAGCGAATGTTGAAGCTAGTTTTCAGTGATTCTTCTTTTCTTTTCCTCTTCTTCTTTCCCTTTTTTCCCCCTCCGGAAGAGGCATCTCTAACGGTTCTACAATTGGTATCAACGCTTTCGCGAGAAATACTGGAGTCGAAAATAACCCAAAAAGAGAAGGAAAAACCCCATTAAAAGTGGGACTTGGTTAATTTTTGAAAAATAAATCGTTCAGATAATCAACACGCCATTTTCAAAATGAATGAAATAGATAATGCATCCTGAGACAGCATTGACTACACAGACACAATCGTAGCTGCCATATTCGCGAAGAGAAACCTACACAGTGCGGTTTGAACAAGACTGTTCGTCGATGCATACTTCGACGTCCATGATATTGTGAAGCGGTCCAATGGACTCAGCGATGCAAAAAGGTTGAATGAAATTACATTAAGGTATGAGAGGCGTTTTCACGACGCCAACCGGAAGGAAACTAATATTAAAAGTACAGTCTAACTATGAGATTTTTTCCCCTAACAAAGTAGACGGCGGGCTAAAGTGCTCTGGACGGCGTCTCAATCGGGAGTCGGATCCCGCGATAAGCTTTCCCTCAGAAAGAAAGATTGGACAGAAAGATCTCGACCAGCGAAAGACCCCTCGAAATTAAATTTATGTAATTTTGGTGTCGCTCTATGGGAGAAAAAAGACATCCCTTTTTTTTGGGGGCGAGGCTGTACATATGCCGCCGTCAACTCGTATGCTGCGAAAAATATCTGCGCATCGCATCATAATCGCTCGATCGCTGGCACAACCGCCAATTACGGAGGGTCGATTCTGAAAATGCTTGAGTGACCGAGAAATTTACTGCGTCTTCTTTTCTCCTTCGGCACCATAGACACGGTCGTCGTCACCCTCGACTTCCTTGACCACGGTTTCCATCTCCTTGACTTGCTTTTCCCACTCCTCCTTGGCCATCTTTGTCTCCCGACGGAAGAGCTCCTCATTGGGTTTCCGGTAGCTTCCGCCGAGTCTATCCCAGAGAGTGGTGAACTGCCCGTAGTTGTAGTTGAAGTAGAGATGGTGCATGGTGTGGCAAGCGGCGCCATTGACTATTGGGGATGTGGAGACGTACTCTCCGTCATCTATTTAAAAAGGCGAATGTCAGAAATAATTCTATTTCGGAGCATGCAAATAGGTGTACTTACGGATAAAGACGGTCCAGAAGTTGATGAAAGCAAAGAGGCCAATGTATGCGAACTTCTGGAGCGGGAAGATGAACGGGAAGACGTGGTAGGGCACACTCTGCAGATAGCCGTCCAGCGGGTGGAAGGCATGGCTAGCATACGGGGTGGGCATGATCCACTTGTGGTGGGGTTTGTGCAAGGCCTTATAGACGGCCGGGCAGTGCAACCAGCGATGGATCCAGTAAATGCAGAAATCGGTGAAACCGATAAAGAGCGGGAACTGGAGAAAGTTGTACCACATTCCGGGACCGTCGGCGGTGGCATCGTAGAGCTTTCCGTAGCCACGAACCTCGGCGAGGAAAAAGGGGAGAGTGAAGAGAGACATGACAGGGAGAGCCCTCATGGTCTGAAGGATTTCCATACGAATCTGGTTCTTGAGGAATTTCGGATGTTGGAAGGTTGTCTTATCGAAGACAAAGACGTACGAAAGACTGGCGCAAAACAAGTAGACCAATAAACCAAAGATCCTAAAGGTGTGTAACAGTTCTCACGTTAGCATACGCGTCGGCAGGCGCTGAGAAAGATTGCTTTCCCGAGAGACTGAGACCTTACCAAGTAATTAGGAACAGACTGATGCCCTGGCGATAAATGTTGTCGCGGGGCCAGGCGCTCATGTATGCCCAACTTGAGGGTTGCAGCTGGAAGAACTGATTCGAGGGATGGTATTCATAGGCCGAGGGGAGATTGGAAAAGGTGACATTGGCGGCCGCATCCTTCAATGCCTGCTTGGCAACGCTGACGGACGTAGCAGGGACAATCTCGGCGTAGATGCGGTCGAGCGCAAAGGTATCGAAGATTTCAAGCACAATATCCATGGCGACTGATCCCAGCGTCCGAGGACGAATTGGCGGCGAATTTCCGGTGAAATATCAAAGTAAGACCAAGTGTGTGACTTTTGTTCGTCCAACCCTCTGAGTTCTTCCAAAAAAATTAATGGAGGTAGAACGAAAAGAAAAGTGGGAAAATAAGGAAAAGGAAGCTGTTAAGCTTTGACTTCTTTTTTTTTTTGCCAAACTTACACAAGGAGAGACAGGCGGGTGAGGCTTTTCTATGCCAGTGAAGGACAGGGACAGACAGACCCGAGCGAATCATATCTGCGAAAGACGGGGGCGGAGAAGGGTGGGAAGGGCACTCTCTACCGCATGCTAAGGGATTCGCATCGGGTGATGGTGGGCTGCGACATGGCCCCAAGCCGGTGGACTCGGTATCTCACCGTTCCGGTCTATGGGGAGCGAAATGGAAAGTCACTGGAAAAAAAAGGGTCCTTTCACCGATGCTGTGAACCGAAGAAAAACGAACGGGGCAACTACCTACTGGTCGGGGGGGGGGGGTTTACTTAGTACCTTTCAATGTATGACGGTATTGTTCCAATCTGTGTAAAACGCTGCTTAGAGTACTCAATCTCTCCTAAGGACACTCTATGATGGGATCAGAACCCTTCTGCACTACGGCAGTTTAGCATAGCGAATGATGGGGCAGATTCATAATAATACGGAGCCACAGTATAAAAAAGTTGATTATTCAACGTAACGTTCCCGCCACAGGCCGTTGCGGCGATCAATCCCTGACGTTATCATATCTGGGCTGCTGATTGATTTTTCCATGAGGAGGTGCTATTTTTTCAGCAATTTCTTTGCTAGCCCACGCTACTTGCACCCATTTCAACCACGTGCGGCAAACATGGTCAAGATGACGATTCAGAAAATCAAAATCCGGGCGATTACCTGATGCAATACGCACTGGAATAATGACAATAGATGAGTTACGTATTTGGAAAATTGAAGACTAAGCTGACAAGGCAACATTGGCAAAAGGTTGAACCCTTGGATTGTAATGCGATAATCTAGTGGTTTCATCGGATATGCCCTGGTGTCTCCACGAGATCCGCCGACCGGTGCTTTTGGGGAAGGAGCTGACAGACTAATCTGGAAGCTGCATGATGATCGACTTACCGTAATCAATCCAGCAAGCGACTCATCACGTGATCACATCCGACACAGTCCCAGTGCCCGTTGGTTAAAGTGGAGAAAAGACACTGCCTCGAAGCTGCCAACGTTGGATTGGAGGCCGCTGACATCCATCTGCTTCTGCAGGACATATTGTACTGACATCATATTCCGATTTGTTTCAGCAATGAGTAATTCATCAATCTGGACCAATCAGCAAAGTGTGTCCTTTGCACAAATGCTTCATGAGTTGACCTGAATATCGGATTAATCAAAGGAAACGTGTCAATTCATGATGATATCCCATTCGATCTTGCTATCCGAGAATGCTTTGAAACTACCCAAATATCTACCTATCCGCATTGCACAGAAGAAGTTTCAGAACCAGAAATTGCGCCATGCCACTGACCTGCATCTGACATGGGTTGGGTTTATCGTTGGCGGCTTGGAAGTGGGTGCTACCCAGGTGGATGGCCCGAAAGAGAGTAGCAAAGGTGTATTCCGTATTTCTGTGCGGGTATACTTGTATTGAATGAAGGGTACAAACGATTGGATAACGCTGAACAGTGTGTACGTACAGTGCAGTCCTTAAGGTAGATCACCCTCTCAGTGGCCTGTCCTGTGCATGTCCCCCGTATCTGTAATTGGCATGCACATGGGTCCTTGAGTACTATGGTACTTCACTGCAGACTCTTCCCCTTTAAGCACCGGAGAATACTGCACGTAGCTTGTAGTTCGTTTTGCGTTGCGCGGTGATGGAAAGTGGTGGTGTCGCTCAGGGTTAGGGGAGCTACTGAGGTACACTCGGGCGACCACGCTGCTCCCGCTTCCGCTTCATGTCTCAAGCCCCATCCCTCGTTGCATGGTGCATCTCACCTTCCATGTATCTTCCCTGCCCCTGCACCCACATAAGGTACTCATAACTCACCCACACAGACACAGACACACACACACACACACAAGCTCGACTGCTATTGAGTAAGAGTACCATTGCCGAACTGCCAAAAAAGCGACCGCTCAGAAAGAGGCAGAGCCCCGTTGGCCCCGCTGCAACATCATCCTGTGACATCTTGCATCTCTACCTACTGTGGATACCTCTCCCCATCAAGAGAACGAACCCTACACGCCTATTCGACGTAGCCATCTTTGAGGGACAGGGAATCTGCTAGAGGCCATACCTTTACGAGAGGGCAAGGTGCAGACGTCCCCCAGGTCCGGCCCGAGAACCTGGTGCGTTCAGCAAGTGCATTATTCTTGTAAGTAAGTTACTTGTCTACCGGAGTAGCAGCCTCTCGCCTGCTCATCGATGGTGGAAAGAAAGGTAAATTAACACATCTTTCGTTAGTCTCTCGTTACCCGCCCCTGGCGCAAAGCCGTGCACGGTGCACTTGGCCCAGCCGACTTTTGGGTGGCAGACGATCTGCCTAAGTCCAAGGACGGCCAAAACGGTACAAAAGTACCCTTTGCACGCACACACACACTTTCGTCGCCAACCGCTTCCATACCCGTAACCTCGTCTGTCTGATCTCTTTTGTTCCTCCTTCTCTTCCTCGCTCGCTCTCGCTCTTACCTTAATCCTTTTACCCTACCTACGCTACCGCTACCCACTGGCGGCCGCTCTCATCACGCAGTTTTCTCCCCTTCACTTACCGACCTCCTCATCTCCCTCTCCTCCTTTCCCTTAGCTTCTATCCTTCAACTTCCGCTTGACCCTCCTGCTTTCTCGACGCGGTTGGTCATCGCGGCCTCTGCTTGCAACGTCCGATCGTACCTATTTGTCGCGTTCTACCATTGCGACAAGGGTTTTCAAGGTTCCTCGCGCGCCGCAAGTGGCTGTTGAACCGAGATAACATCGACAGCTTGTCAAATCCTCAGCCAGTCAGCGTGAACGCGCGCGACACAGAATTCTCATTTTGCACCAATTAATTCATCGATTCTGCTTCGTTGCCTCTTACTAGTCTACCTATTGTCAGCTACCTGGGAGCTTTATCACAGCTGTTCGACACAAACGAGTCAATACACCTACTGGAAATCAGTTGAAGCTCTGCTGCTCAAAGGGTCGAGTCTCAGCCGGCAACCTCTGAAACCCGCTATCGTCAGGATCATATTTTGGTGTCTGGAAACATTGTGTCATTTGAGTCAGAAAGCGCCGTGGACGGGAAGCGAAATCAGGGCGGAAATATTGTCATCATGTACAACTCTCATCGCGGGATGGTGCCTAATGCACCCAACACTCGCTTGAACGAGCTCCTGGACTCAATCCGGGCCGAGTTTGATAATCAAGTGGGGAGGGCAGGAGAGTATGAGGTGCAAAGTAGGTTCCCTGCATATCCCCGGTGGCCGGCCAGCGCTTTTACGCAATCTTTGGCAACCCTCTCAAGAATTGCTGCATCCTCGTTAGGCTGCAAGTCAGATCAATTCAGACTTGGACATGGTTTAGTTTCAGGGTCCTTTAATCTGTTTAATAATTCATCATCACCAAAAACAGTGGACTAACGATGGTCTTACAGTTACAAATCAGATGAACGAAATGGATATGGTAAGACAGAAGCTATATCAGCTGGAACAACAACACGCAGTCATGAAGCAAAAGTAAGTCTGATTCAATGAGCACATCGAAATTGGGGCAAACTTTCTGCACATTTTCTTTTTCTCCTCCACAGAACATTAAATTAATCTTTATATAAATCTTTCAGGTATGAAGAGGACGTGGCCCGCCTTAGAGCAGAACTCGACGCACGCGGTGGCCCGGTCCACTCTTCTCACGTTGCGGGAGCCCCTCCACACACCGGTCCTGCGCAAGCACCACCGCCCGCTATCGGCCATGGGCCGAGTAATCTGTTTGGCGGTATCATGACCGGACAAGGTGGGCAAGGCGGACCTGGCCTAGCGCCGCCTCCGCAGGAGCTCCCGCCCCAGCCCCATCCGATGGTTGGAGCACCGCCTGGTCTTCCCCAAGCTGGGCCTCAACCGCAACAGCCACCTTTTCCCGGATATCCGGCTCCCTCTGCGAATGGTATGCACTAACTTTGAATCCGTTCTGAACACTTTATTGCCCCCTTGCTCGGAAGCCAATTACGCTTCATTAAGCAGAGCCCTTCCCTCCATCGATCCCCATATTACGGAAGATGATGCCTGACTATGATCTAGGATATACGCAGCCACCTCCACCAACTTCCTCTCCCGGACCCGGCAAAGGTCCCCGACCTGTTCGAGGCCCGCCTGGACCTGCGACTCCTCAGCAAGCTCCTTACCCTGATCCGCGGGCATCTCCTCAGATCGCACGTCCCACGCCTCCTCCGCCCCCGCCGCAGCCGCCAATTGGTAATGTGGGCAACACCCTTGCGGATTTGGACATTGACCGGTTACCTCCGTCGCAAAAGAGGGAAGGTACCGACTGGTTTGCCGTCTTTAACCCTCGAATTCCCCGCGTCCTGGATGTCGATCTCGTTCACACTCTCTCTCATGAGAGTGTTGTGTGCTGTGTGAGGTTCAGCCATGACGGAAAATATGTGGCAACAGGATGCAACAGATCGGCACAAATTTTCGATGTGACCACTGGAAAACTTGTCTCTCATCTTCAGGACGACTCTGTTGATAAGGATGGAGACCTTTATATTCGCAGCGTCTGCTTTAGCCCTGACGGAAGATATCTTGCAACGGGCGCTGAAGATCGACAGATTAGGGTTAGCACATTCCTTTGGTACTTACCCAACCCATCAAAGCTAACACACAACAATTTAGGTCTGGGACATCCAAAATCGCACAATTAAGCACACCTTCACTGGCCACGAGCAGGACATCTACTCTCTGGACTTTGCTCGTAATGGCCGTCTCATTGCTTCCGGAAGCGGTGACCGAACTGTTCGCCTCTGGGATCTCGATGCCGGCCACCAATTGATGGTACTCAGTATTGAGGATGGCGTGACTACCGTTGCCATTTCCCCCGATGCTCGTTATGTTGCGGCTGGCTCACTGGACAAGAGCGTTCGAGTTTGGGATGCTACGAGCGGCTATCTGGTTGAACGACTTGAGGGCGCTGAGGGCCACAAGGATAGCGTTTACTCGGTAGCGTTTGCGCCGAACGGCAGAGATTTGGTCAGTGGAAGTCTGGATAAGACGATCAAGATGTGGGAGTTGACCCCGCCGCGAGGAATGCTGCCCGGCACTGGTCCCAAGGGCGGCAAATGTGTAAGGACATTCGAAGGTCACAAGGTACGTGCAGGCATATTGGCGAATTTCAAGGCGCAAACCGCACCAATGCTCCAAGACCCATGGATGGGAGCCAGATATTCTTTTCTCTTTTTTGCGTTTCTCCTTCTTCTCCGCCAACAAGCACAATTTTGTTTCAGCCCAGACTAATGAATGGCGCAGGACTTTGTCTTGAGTGTGGCCTTGACCCCTGATGGCGCATGGGTTTTGAGCGGATCGAAGGATCGAGGTGTTCAATTCTGGGATCCTAGAACGGGTAACACGCAGCTGATGCTTCAGGGACATAAAAACTCGGGTAAGACTCCTTTGTGCGATCAACTGTGGTTGCAATGGCCGCGTCACCCGCCGCTTAAACTGGTTTTATCCAATTTACGGTTTTGCTGTGTTCAATCATGGCTGACATTTTACCTTTGCAGTTATTTCGGTTGCTCCCAGTCCAATGGGAAATCTCTTCGCCACTGGAAGTGGAGACATGCGTGCCCGTATCTGGAGGTATGTATCAGTACCTACACCGAGATCCCAATTTTTTCCGCCTTCGTTGGTGTAATCTTTGCACCGCCAAGCTCATGCTTGTCAATTGATCTCCGATGAAGCGTACCGCTATGCTCGGAGATGTCGTATGTCATGGACAATTTATTGTTACCTTGTGTCTGGGAATAGCTGTTGAGACTGACCATGAGTACTTTTTAGCTACGAACAATACCGTGGACCTTGAAGCGTCAATATCAAACCTCAGTCCAACGCGTGTTTTCCAGTTGAGTAATTTGAGCTTGTTGATTCGCAAGAAAAAGGGCGGCTTGGGGGATGCTCTCGGAGTAAAGCTATTGCGAATTATCACCAAGAACTGCGTCGTCTTTCAATGGTCTGGGTGTCATTTCCTTTACCTCCTTTCTGATCTGGCATTATTTTTTTTTTTTTGCTTTTCCTTTCCATTTCGTTGTCTTTTTCTTGCCTTTATTCTGGAAGAGCAAGTACTGCAAGAAACATCATGACCAAGAGTATCGGGCTTGATGAAAACAGCCCAAGTCATCCTTGGACGGGCATTACCCCTGCGCCAGCTTATCCGCAGAGTTCGATATACGCCCCGGGTAAGGTGGCGAACTGGGCTAAGGGCATAACATATTATGTGCCTTGAGTATGATTTTGATTAAATTTCATTCTTTGTATTTTAGAATTCCTGGTGTTTGTTCTTTTGCAACACTTTGTAATGCTGTTATATCATTTTCATGCTAAGTATGACGATTACTCAATTGCTTGAATGCCTAAGGCAATTCCACCCTTTGCGTAATCACTTGAATCGCTGCATCGAACAGAACGACAGCTGATCACCTTTGGATGGGCCAAAAACAATTCCCAAATTTGGGATAATTGACCCCATGATCGCAGGCGAACTGCAGCGAATAGCCCAAAGGAGGACGCCAGGTTCATCAAGTCACCTCAGCAAAGGCGGGCAGCAGAGGTGAGATCTGCATCTGTACAACTGCATACCATGCAAAGCTCTCGTTGAGCCAACACTGTACACTGTGCGGCTTAGATGCGGACTTTATCAACCGTGTCATAGTCTCAAGGAGTTCAACCGCGGCGTTCGTTAGTTGAATGTTCTCTCTGCTTGGCTTAGGCAGAAGAGGCCTCTGCAAATACCGTATCGTACAATTCCTTGGACCCCGCTTTGGATGGAGAGCATGGAAATTGCTGACCCCCAAACCTTTACCCCTGCCCCTCCCCACAGACATGGGCAAAATTGAGGAAATGCAGGTTCGGATGCTATCAGGCCGCTAGTTGGTGCTCCCGAATGACTGTTCAAGGCTGGTCTTATGGTTATCGCATACATTCGGTATGCACCCACACAACATCGAATATTCATTACAAGCTTGTCAAGCTACGATCGGCAAAAGGTCATCTCGACATGGTCTGTGGATCGCACTTACTGAGCAGCTTACCTCTCGTGCCGGCCGTGCGCTTTCCGTCGCGCGAATTGCTAACTAGGTAGGTAGATAGGTAGGAATGTAGACCAATATTAGAGTCAGAATGGGGGTGTCGGCGACCTTTTGGGAGGAGTTGCTGGAGGATAGATGACTGGCAAAATCTGAGGCGTGGAGCGGCGAGGCCCAGACGGGGCACGGCGATTAAAGTTTAACAAGGGATGCACTACAAGTGAATCCCCTCGAATGATATCAAGGGGGGATCTGGTAGCATGAACATTGTGTGCAACCCCAGAAGCACATCGTGGGCAAAGACTCAAATACAAACTTCAATAATGTGCACCCGGGATAACTGTATCTCATCACACCTGCTCGATTCGCTACCAGATCACGGCGACACGCATCCCCCGCATCAATTTCCCGGCATTTTGGTTCGACAACCCCATGCCAGCGCCAATACCTTGTCCATGCGGCAGCAGAGCTCCTGGCGAGGCGCAGTGGAGGGCCAGATTGCTGAAATACCTTTACCGCCTGAGACGCCATTTCCCCTCCCGCTCTCAATTGGGGTGACCAGGCCCTCCTATGCTGAGCCAGAAGTGCAGTATAACCTTTTCTTTGGGGAACAGATAAGCACTCAGAGGAGGAGGGATCTGAGAACCTACAATTTACTTACTTTGTTCTTCTGCTGCTTGCCGGCAGATTGGGAGTGGCAGGTCTCTGCAGGTAACATCTTCTTGAAACCTCAAGCCTCAGAACCATATTTCATTATTTCGATATATCCAAGGTATTTCTAGCCTGATACAAGAGTTCTCTGTTGACAGAGCTGGCTTATCAGATAAGAATAATATGACAGCAACGACACCTTCGATACACATCAACTCGTCTGTGGAGGCCCACCCTGTAAGTTACGGGTCCTACTCGTCGGGGGAGCTATGGACATGACGCTTGTGCTTTGCTCGCTCTCCGAAGCTGTGGCGTTCTCCTGGCACCTCGAAAACGGAGCGCCTTGGCGCAAAGGCCGCCGGCAGATGACACCCCCATCGACGCGCGGAAGCGATGCTTTTCGGATGCATCTGCACAGATCCACACCGGCCGATCAATCAACTAATTCTATTTCCACAATTATCCCATGCTATCTGCACGAAAGCTTCCTTTATGGGATTTTGCATCGGAACCCCTCAAAACGCATCCAAGCGTTCATCCTCAAAACGTATATAAGCCCTTGCATATTATTGGTGCGTGAGTACACCAACGGCGTCAGCATTCTAGTTACGATGACAATTTAATTGGGATGCTTTGTGTCAACATGTTGGGAAGTATGTAGGTGCGCATCAGGCATCTACCTAGTATGTCTGTGTGCGAGTGCCCGCGGCGGCGACGGGCTCGAGTGACGAGTTGACTCTCGGCAGCGTTGGCCATTGACGCCACGCCGTCTCAGCCACCTGGTGTCTGATTTGGATCAATCACGCAGGCCATCCAGCCGTCTGGTACTGAAGAGGCCATCCGGGATCACCGATATTTTGGTATCTTGGCCCATCTTTTACCTTTGCCCAATGGATCGTCGTAGTCTAATGTTATCTGTTGGAGAAGAGGGGCGTGAGGAGGAGCTGCAGAAGGCAGAGCAAACCGAGATGACCAAGTGATGTCACCTTTCTTCAAGCCAATTTTACAGTGCTACGCTTTGTCAAAAGGCTTCTGTGGCGAGCACGACAGTGAGGACGGCAACAAATCATGGAAAGATTCGTCGGGCCAAATTAACCCATCCGAGCAGATTTGATCTTCAGAATTCATACTCGGGGCGTAGACTGTCGGCCAATGACCAATCGAGATCTCGCTGAGGTGGAAGATGGGGCGCGAACATGTCAATGTTGCATGCGAGCTTTTCTGGACAGTCAAATGCCGCGGAGTCAAGTTCACCGCCCACGTGCGTGAGCGCGCTCTTTGGGGGCGCAACTGACAAGGTCTCATGTCACGGCCACGCAATGCTGCGAAACTCTTTCCCGAATGGGGGATCAATCCACAAATGTACCGCATCCGTCCCGTGATTTCCGTCGGTCGGAGGCTGGAAACAAAGAGCGAAACCAGAGAGGACTGAGAGAAAGGATTTCCCTTGTGGATTGTTGGTATAGAGTTTTGTCATTTCTAAGCAACAGGCGCGAAGGCCCCACGCGCTTTTGGACATTGACGGGACATGTTGATGGGATAATCCGAGACGAACTCTTGCAAGTTACTTTGTGACGTTGGAGATGAGCAATACACATGCAAAATAGAATAATATCTCAGGGTCCCAGTTTGCGAGGATCGGGGAATGGTGGTGAGTCGATCGTAGTAGCTAAGAAATACATGTGTGAAGACGATGAGCTTCCTCTGGGTGAGGTAGCTATAGATAATCGTACATGAACCCCCACCCTTTCTTTTTCTCTTTCTCAGGTGTTGCCCCATGGCCCGTCGTTCGGTCGACGTTTGACTCGCCCGCTACTCCGTTCCGCTGCCGCGTCGACGGGAGGCTGCGGGGAAGCCGACGAGATCCCACCCCGAAACGAAGCAATCCGTAGTGATAATGGTGGTTCCCGGCATCATATACTATACCTACCTACCTAGGTATCTCATTATTCTCGAAAAGTGTAGCTTGTTACTCTTGGTCATCGGCACGTCTTCCTGTAGTTTAGCCCCCACTACAACACCATGGAGCACAGCTTCAAGGGCCCGTCCAGCTGAATTGCTAGGAAAAGAATATATATATTTTTTCTTCATCAAAAATATCCTGTCGTAGCTGTCGCACTTTCTTGAGTAGAAATAGATTTTAACGCGGAGAGAGAGTCAAATAAGCAGCATAGCGACCTTTCGCTATCATCTAGTTACTCCGTAGAGCAACATACAGTGGATTTTTGCCTCATTCAGCATCTTCAGAGTTGCTCGCCGAAAGAACACTAGTCGCCCTCCGCGGGTACCGGGCCATGTTTTGGCTAAAGCCCGCTGGTGTTGGCATCCATCCCATCCCTATCACGCCTGTTCTGTTCCTTTGCTGCCGAACTACCTAAGATCTCATCCCGCGAATGACAGCCCATTCATCGGACCTGCCCTAGCTGGACATCATCTGTCTGCTGGCCCTGGCAACCTTGGCCCTCTCCTCCTATCAGTTACAGAATAACTAACTAGTACTCGCACACACACAGCCTCTTCATGCTCTTTGGGCTGTGCCTACTACTCCCGTATGTTAACCCACACCCTCCCAGCTTGAGGGGTGCTTGATGCCGCGCTTGCTAATGAACACTAGAGGTGGGAGCTAGGGCAACTAGGGCAGGGAAGCTTCTCTCACCAGCTCCCGTCGCCTCGGGACCGTCCCACCCCATCCGATTCTTTAGTCTCTCTGGGTACTCGGCACCTCTGCCAAACTCTCGCCCGTCCATGGGTATTGCACATGGCGGACGAGATTCACTGGAGAAGGGATTGAGAGGGTGGGGACGTGACTGTAACTCTTGCTGCTTCCCCGTTCTTGTCTGACCGCGTACGCATGCCCGCGTCGTGCTATCCCCGACAGTTTTCTTTGAGCTATGGTGGGCCAGCTTTGCAGGCTTCCCTCGATGTGGGGACGTTCCGACATATAAGGCTCATCCAACATGAGTGGCTGTCGCATGGTGGGCCTGCGAGCAATGCACCTGGGATGTCGATCCTCTACGCTTGCTGACCCCTTCGATCCGGGAATTGGAACAAACGGTGCATCTGAAAAACGTCTCATTGACGTTCATCTCTGAGCTCGTGTTCGACGTCGCCGGTGGAGTCTGTCTTAGTTCTGACCCTGTCTTCTCGGAACGGTAACGGCAACGGTTCCATAAGCAGGGTCCTTATATAACTTTCATTACCTGTGCGACTCCAGCGGGCTGGATCAGGCTGAATTGAAGGATAGCTGGCACTGAACTGACAATCCTCTCCGGTTCTGCTTTGGTTGCTGATATCCCCAGATATTCCAACCACTTGTTTGGGGAAACCCAGACCTGATGGAGGCTACCAATGTCCTTGCGCCTTTTGAATTCAATTCAAGACTTGTGCACGAGGGCTCTATCATGGCCCGCAACCCGCATGCAGAACAGTTCGATCTTTCTATGAATTCCTTGGTCTTCCCTGGCATAGGCCCTTTCCTGCCTCTCCTTCCTTCAGGCTATGGCATGAACGGTATGCTAGGAGACAACTATGCCTCCGTCACGCAAGGCTACGGTTCCAATTACTCGAGCCATACTTCGTCGCATGGCTTCCCAAGTCTGACGCCGCATGGGCCCGACACGCGCAACGGACATGCAATCAGGACTCCACCAATAAAGCTCGAAGATGATGCCACTTCGTCATTCGCATTTGACGTCCCTTCACATGTTGCGTCGCCTCCAGAAACTTTCACTCCTTCTTCTGCGGGCCCAACTGAGGCCCAATTTGCGACGAGTGTCGACGTGCTCATGAGAGCCATTCAGTCAAAAACGAACTCGGAGGACGTGCCAAGCGTGGACCGGCACTCGTCTTCAAACCAGCCGCAAACTCGAGCCCAAGGCGGCCCCAAGTCTAGTACGGCACCGGCAGCCCCAATGGCCGATGATGGCCACATTGACGGGGGGAGAACTGACCGGAAAGCCAAGAAGAAGTATCAATGCAGTATCCCCGGATGCTGGAAGAGCTTCTACCAAAAGACCCACCTGGATATTCATACCCGAGCACACACCGGAGTGAAGCCATTTGTTGGTGCCCTTATTACCTTTTAAGTCCCTGGCTCGACTCTTTGATTTTTCGAACCAGCTTGTTTGATCGGATCGCTGACAAAAATCCTCGCTGTCTCCATGCAGATTTGCCGAGAGCCATCCTGTGGTCAACGTTTCAGTCAGATGGGAAATCTCAAGGTAGCGGTTGACAATTCCTGAGAATTTGGTGGCCTCAACAAGCTGACGCCTTCATCATTATCGTCTTCAAGACACATGAGCGTCGCCATACTGGAGAACGCCCATACGAATGCGATATCTGCCACAAGACATTTGCTCAGCGCGGCAATGTCCGAGCGCACAAAATCGTGCACCTACAAGCAAAGCCCTTTACATGTCGGCTGGATGACTGCGGTAAACAGTTCAGCCAACTGGGAAACCTCAAGGTCCGTATTAAATCTTGACGACGGATTGTATATGAGAAACACCGGTGCCCTCATTCTTGGCCCCTTGTGATTTACAACGCCACAAGAAAAATTGATTCTCCCTTGCAAAGACATGTTCTCTACTTGATGTCTTTTCAAAAGCTTAATGTGGCGGTTCGTTTATCATCTCTTTTCTTCGTTTCATTTCGGCACTTGTTGAGTTCATCTCTTTACTCCGCTATTCAACACTTTAATCCGGTGTTCACCTCTTGTCCATACAGAAATTAGGTATGAAGAAGCTGACCAACTGGGGCCATTTTTCGCCCGCTTTGAAAGAACAGTCTCATCAGAACAAGTTTCATGCCTCGTCGCTGAACCTCCTCACGGAACGCTTCGCTTCCATCCATGATGGCGAGCCGGTTTCTCAGAATGATCGAGAACTTTGGGAGTACTTCGCTTCATTATATAAAAACTCCAACAAAGGAATCAAGGGACGTGGCAAAGACCGCCGGATTTCCTGCACGTCAACATCCAGGCGACACAACTCAGGACCTGGATCATTGTCATCAGAAATGGGCCCAGAATCTGGTGATCATGCGGTCTCCGCAGAGTGTACTTGCGAGCAGGACACCTCTGCGCGCAGGCGTAGTCCAAGTCAGTGTCTGAGCCAGACTAGCTCGGAATCTTCTGGTTCTGCAGAGTCCTTTTGGGCTTTCAAGTCTTCGAATACCGCGCCTGGTGAAGCAGGTAACATTCACGGAAGCATGAATTCAAGCATGTTAACCGGGCATCTTCATGCGAGAGGAATCTATGATGGATATATGGCAAGTATGCCGATGATGCATTCTTACCCGCGCTGAAAGGAGGTATGTAGCAATACCATTTGTACATGCCAAAATATGTTATATATTGTGCGTTTGCACTGCGTGCTTGCTCAATGCGATCCAGCTGCTTGTTGGCGTGCCGTTCGTTGACGAACCTTTTCTCTGGGACTTTCTTTGCTTGGTGACTCAAAGGAGTCTCGTCTTTTCCTTTTATGTTGGCTTGGGTGTTTGAAGAAACCAATGGACTGATGATTGATGAGCAACCTGGTTGATGAGCAATGACCAACGGACGACATGACTGTATATTTTACGAATATATCTTACGCCTGAGCAGCCTTGTGATCATCTGCTGGCCCTATGGTTCAGCTTGGTAATTTGCTGCGTATGATTGCATCCGTGAAAGCAGAAAGTCCAACATCAAAGCTAGAACTCGCGAAAAACTCTTTAATTTCACCTTCTAGGGTGCTTTAATCAGCTCGGCACCCTTCTGGAAATTCAGTGCATTATCAATTGGTTGCGCAAAGTCTCATTGTTACAATGCAAATACTATGAGTCGAGCAGTACAAATTACAGCGAACTGTCTATGAGAAGTTCGCAAGTTACAAAGAAGTATGGCTTTGTAAGCCGAATATGAAGATCGGAAAGATTGATAGCTGACTTATCAGCAATTCTGAAAGAAGCCGGGGGCTCTTTTATTTGTGAGAAGAATATTTAATATTATACACGCTAGAAACGCCTTTGGAGTTGGGCCGAAAGATTTCGAATATCTAATGTGATCTACAGTCCCATTAAACGCCGTTTTTAGAGAAATAAAGAGATGCCGTGATCGGTTGGTAATCGAAATGTGAGGCAATGCTCATTCCAGTACCCACTGACGCCAGATTTAGTCAAATATGACTGTCTGCATTGAACTATGGTCGCTCTCATTGCTTGTCGACGGTGGTGCTGCTGCCGCCACTGAAATGATCCCGCCAATATATTCGAGTATTTTCGTACACAAGGAAAGTCACGCAAGTAGATGGTAAGACGCGAATGATATTTGGTGCAAGACTTGTCAAATTGACGTGCGTTAGTGATGTGTTCTCCGAATGCCCGAAACTCTGATTCAAGGAAGAAAACCAAGAAAATACAGAGCAAGAAGGATAAAGAAACAAGGAATAAAGACGCACTCACCCCTTGTAGTATCCACGCACACCTTCGTTGCGCCATATCTGCCGAATCGCATCGGTAACAGAACTGTACGTCGTGCCTGCGTCGTACATTTGCAGCCTTGCGCGCAAAACTTGGTATGGATAAGTAACGCTACCCGCAATGGCTTTTGAGAGAGCCGATATGAAGAAAAAATCGAGATTGCTTAGAGGCGATGGGCTGCTCGAAATGCTCTTGTTGCCTTGATTCAGAGTACTTTGCCCCCTTTGAAGCTTCATATCCGCTCTATAAATCTTGAGCTTCTCATATGCCATGAATTGAACACCGCCATGAGAAACGCCGAACAATGCCGGAACCAAGCCGCGGTAGAAGCCACGCACTCCTTCTCTCTGGAAAATAATCTTCACGCCTTCGCTCATGCTCTGATAGGCTCCCGGTGCGCGCGATCCTGTGGAAAGCATTCGTGTTTTGACAACCCAGATTGGGTTGGTGCATAGTGCAGTGAGAGCGCCTGCAAGTTTAGAATAGTCAGCTTTGTGAGACTCAAGGTGCTTCTGTTGATGAGATGTTGAAGGGCAAGAGCACTGCCTTTTGATGAATTTTTTTTGAAATATAAAATTCAAATAACCCAGCGTAGTAGCTGAGCAGGGAAAACAATTTCTTACCTGCTGTTGTTGAGGCTAGAAAATAGTCTGCAAACGAGAGACCCTGCGTTGCACCTCCGCCATGGGTTTGCAGCAATGCATTTTTGATCTGACCGTACCTGGAGAGAGAGAACGCGAACCGACAATCAGTCTTTGGTTCAAGCTCAATTTTGGTGTTTGACGGTGCATGACAGTAGCCATGATTTGTTCGAATCATTTCCCGTGAACGCACCAGAGAAAATAAAGACCCCAACTGGCGGCATTGCCCACAATGTTCGGCGTCAGCCCTCGATAGAATGCTTTGCCACTCCCCTCATGCCGCACAATGTCCTTTATGATGTGGGCTGTCTGGCCTAACCCGGAAGTACGTACGCGATCGACTGTACGGCGGAAGTTCTCCAGATTAGCCCACCAGATCCCTCGCCGCAAATCGATAACCGCAGTGGAATAGCTCACCTTGCAATCTTGTCTTGACTAGGTCGAATGGATGAGAGACTAGTGTCGAGATAACACCGGCTGTAAGTCCTGCTACCGTCTCGGACACTGGGTCGGTGCGACCATCTCGGGCGCTCATTCCTGGCGGTTGTTTGTTGCCGTTGGGAAAAACTGGGCACCGCTGCGGTGTTGGGCTTTCGGGTTTCGTTACGGGTTAGGGACTTGTTGACGATGATGTCAGAACAGTGCACCTTGTCAACGGGAATATTGATTAAATGTTTACAGGAACAAACGCAGGGTTGCATTTCCGATCAAGCCAGGTCCAGTTTATTTTATTTATTTATGTGCATGGTGAGAAAAGATTTCGCTTTGAAGAAAAAAATTCACTAATGTTACATGGAGAACACCTTTGTACGGTGAATGATTTGGATGCATCCCTGTTTGCCGGACAGCCCCAAATAATACCTACTACCTATAATTCCAGGGGCACTCTGTCCATGGACCTTCCAAAGTCCATCTTGAGTCCGTCAAGTCCAGTGCGCCGCCTCCATCCTTGAGGGTCCGCGATTACCCTCTCAGCGTTGCGCATCAACTTGGAGATTCTCTTTGGATACGCATTGTGTTTAGGCAAGAGGAGAGAATAATCTGCTTGGCAATTAGCATCCAAATTGGAATATTCCTGCTTCATCAGATCCCAATTTTATTGAATGTACCTGATGAGCGCCGGTCGAGGCTCGCTGTTAATGTAGCCTGTATCAACATCCGTGTTAGCGAATACTGTCGCCATATCCTCTGCGGAGCGATGGAGATATATACCAAGGTAGACAATCAAGGGAAGGTAGCCGCTGGTATCGTCAGTCTTGTCGTCTTTGATAGAAAATATAGTCTCACACGTACTAGTGGATTGCGACACGGCTGGCCTCAATGAGCTTGCCAATACGCTCCTATACAGGGTCAGTGCTCACTTTCACAGATAGAGTGCTTGTCGTATTTGCTCACCTTGGATTCCTCGGACAGTTGCATTTTGACGGATTGATAGAGATAACTGTTCGACAGACAATATAAGACACTTGATCACCATGAAAAGCGCATAAGAGAGTCTCACCAAGGATTATTGTTCGCTGTTCTCTAAATGCAACTCCTGATTTGCCCGACTTCCAAATCTTCAAAAGTCCTCTGGTCAATTCGATAAATGGATTACATAATCAATGGGAGGCTCCGGAGGCATTGAGCCGCAGCTCGCTAGAAACAAATGCGTACTAGCGCCGATCAACCGTCAAGATGCGCGCTTGCTTTCAGGTATCTAGCAGGAACTTCTAATTGAACTTACCGCTTTGTCACTTGTGGAATTCGGGCACTGTTGCGCGTTGCTTTGGAATCCTCTATTGTCTTATTAAGAGAAGCCGGGGAGAGAGTTTGCCCTCGACGCAACTCCGCGCAGCATGTCTGGCGGAAGGCATTGGTAAGGACAAATTCCTACCGCTCTGCACGTGATGGGTTTTCTGCGGCAGCTTCTAACATGGTTTCAATTCCAGGGAACAGGACAAAGAGGCTACTGTCTACATAGGAAACCTCGACGAAAGAGTCACAGATAGCCTAGTCTGGGAGTTGATGCTCCAGGCTGGTCGCATCGTCAATGTTCATCTTCCGAAAGACCGAGTTACCCAGACGCATCAAGGATATGGCTTCGTGGAATTCATCAGCGAAGAGGATGCCGAGTATGCAGCACGGATCATGAATCAGGTGCGCCTTTACGGAAAACCCATAAGGGTGAATAAGGCATCTGCGGACAAGCAAAAGCCCGTTGAAGTGGGCGCGGAGTTGTTCGTTGGAAACCTAGATCCAATGGTTGATGAGAGGATACTATACGATACCTTCAGCCGATTTGGAAGCCTAATTTCCGCACCGAAGGCGAGTCTTTGCCGAATATCCTATCTTTTTGGGGAATGTGCTAACTTGATAACAGGTTGCGCGCGACGAAGCCAATCTCTCGAAGGGCTACGGTTTCGTTTCGTTCTCAAACTTCGAGGCATCGGATGATGCCATCACAAACATGGACAGGCAGTATTTGATGAACAAGGAAATCTCGGTTCAGTATGCGTATAAGAAAGACGGAAAGGGAGAGCGTCATGGAGACGCAGCAGAGAGAGAGCTCGCTAGGCAAGCACAAAAGCACAATGTTACGCCTCAAGTATCGCAGCTGCCTCCTCAGCTTTTTGCAGCTCCTCCAGTTACTGCTCCACCAGCAATGCTAGATGGAGGCGCTGGCGCCGTGTCTGGCCCGCCTCCGGTGGCAGCAGGATTCGTAAATGGTCGCAGTCCAAGCGTGCCTGGAGGCTTTCAGTCGGTCCCTCCGCCTCGGCCACCATCGATTCCTCAACTTCCAACACCACCGCAAGGTCTACCTGCCCGGCCACCCCCTTCTCAGGCTGGCTATGGTGGGCCGCAAGGTTTCATGCCCCCTGGATTTGGTACACCACCAACTGCGGGCTTTCAGGCCCCTCAAGCTGCACCGCCACCCATGATGGGAGCCCCGCCAGCTGGATTTGCGCCTCCTCCTGGGTTTGCTCCACCAATGGGAGCACCCGTGCCGCCTGGACTTCCTGCTGGCTTCCGGCCGCCAGGTTATGGTAGAGGTGGTTGAAATCCTTAGTCAGGTTGACCGCCCAATGTATTATTTGCCCGATTAAGTTGAGGTTTAGGTTGCATTGTGCGCATAACATGCACGCAAAACCACTAGGTGAGCCTTTATCGCTGCCGGCATCCGGGAGCAGAGTGACGGGGGACCTATATGCTCGCCGTGTTCATCTCAGAAGGCCAAGCCGCTTTATCACTCACATCGTGAAGACGATCGTGGCGTTGCATAAAAAGGGATGATGCAATCTTGAATGAATAATGTTTGTATTAATAGCATAAAATGGCCGGAGTTGGGAGGGAAATGTAGAACAATATTCACTCGCCCTGATCTCATCCAAAACCACGCCGTGTCTAAGACAATATGCAAAACCCTGACACCCCAACCTTCCCGTCGCAGCTAGTGAATAGACGCTGTTCGTTCCACCCTAAACACCGACCCAAAATAGATGAATCGACGACTATGCAACAAGAGAACCCAAGAAAGAAAAGATGCGCTTATAGAGGAAGAGAATGACGTAAAACTAAGACAGCGGCTCATTGCAAGACCAACAACGCTACGAGAACGAGACAAATTTCGGATCCCTGGGTCGCCCGTCCGGCCCAATGTTGTTCTTTGCAAAGCTCTGCTCCGTGAAGATTCGCCTGGCTTCATCAAAATTCACTTTGCGCTTCTTCATGATCTTCCGTATTTCTCGCTTGCTCGCGGCATCTAGACCTGCACGAGAGTCTCCAGCTGCAAGGTTACTTGATAGATCGAATGCGTTGGAGCTGAACCCTGCCTCTATGTCTCCCGCAAAGGTGCTTGGCAAGCGTTCATAAATGTAGCCTGGAACGGGTACAAGGTGGACCCATCGTTGACGGGTAAACCAAAGGACTGTTCAACAAAAGATTCAGATCAGACACATGCATAAATGTAACAACGGGCGGTCCTGTGGTCACCCTGTCCACTCACCTGTTGCAACAATGAGGAAAGTTAAGGATAGCGAATAAAGAATGTAACTCATAGTTCTGGCTGATGCAGGCAAAGACAGCAGTGGATGCGCTTTCTGATTGATCTTCAGGAGTGCGCAGAAGTCGGCACTCTCAGGCCGAAAACCCTGGATCAAAAGGATAACAAAAAGCAATAATGCGAGCAATCGGCTCGACCGCGTGGTTTCTAGGGTCTCAAGGGTTTCCCCTCGTCTTTGAGATATTTGATAAAAGTGACAGAGGAGAGTTATTCTCTGGATCGAACCATGATCAGGGAATAATTTGTTTTTCGGTGCCCTTCTTTTGAGCCCATCAAACAGTCCAGTAACGTAGGCAGTCTCTCATAAGGCTCGCTGACGTTCCCCCCAGCCCTCGTGAAGCATCCAGGCAGAGCATGGGCCGCAATCAGGGTAACTAACCGGAATTCGGGCGGGACGTGTTCCGCCAAGTGAGGCTTATCCACTTTCGTCAAGGATGAGCTCAAGCACTGCGAAGGTAAAGGACCCCAGACGAGAAAGTACCAATGTACCTCTCAGCTTCGAGCGGGCTCTACTACGGTACTGGCCCCCCTGCCTCTCCATGTCCTGGTAAGAAGTGACGAGTTCGGGTGCGGCTCTTGCCGAGGGTTTACCCGGACAGCGCACAATCAATATTATCGAAATACACGCGAATTTGGAGAGAATTCCACATCGACGCCGCTCTTGACGCTGACGATCAATCAAAAAAGCCGACAAAATGACTAACGTATCCTCCGACCTCATCTGGGAAATCACCCGTATGTTCAATGCGCTATTTTGGCTTCGGCGCACTGTCTAGGGAGGAATAACGGCTCACTGTAGATTGCAGGCCAGAACAACTCCTTCCTGTTCAAGCGCAGGGGCAATGGAGGCATCCAGCTCTCCCGGGACCCTCTCAACCCGGTGAACAAGCAGTCTCGGAAGGTTCGTCGGAAATTGCTATACGGTGGCGATGGGCGCGATGGCTGACATATCACTTCATGTAGTACAACGGCTTCGTCAACGAGAAGGTACGAGATTCGAATACCGAAATCTAAGCACAGATGGAACACATCGAATTGCAGACAATACGGTCGTTGAAGTTCAATGCGCCATAGAAAGATGCTGATGGGGTCATTTTATATGATATAGGCTGTCGGTGTCCAGCCCGCTGAGAAGGGCGGTGTCGTCGTCACCACCAAGAACGCGAAGAAGGTCAACACACCTGCTGCCAGCTACAGCACCAGCACCATTGGCCCCAACACCTCCAACCGCAAGTGAGTGACTGGAAATCCACGCCATGTGCGATGGTTATTGGGACAATTGCTGAAGCATATGTGTGTAGGACCTACAAGGCCATTGCCAACATCACCTCCAAGAACAGCTACCGCCCCGACATCCGTGCTGAGGCTATTGCCCGTGCCAGCGCCATCAAGCTGAGCCAGCGCCCCAAGAAGGACGCTGCTGAGAGCAAGCCCCGTGGTGCTAAGGCCAAGAAGACCGAGGAGTCTGCTTAAATTATGAGGTCGAATAAGTAGGCGGGGGAAGAAAAAGAGTGTATGTTAGACCCGACGTTCTCTGTGAGAGATGTCGGTATTCATCATCTATCAATCACAAGCATAAAATTTGAACCATCTACCTCTCGCGTCCGCTGCTACTTGCTATCACAAAGGTGTCCGAGTGTCATGTTGTCATGTTCGTGCCCGGGGTCCTTTGTGGAGACAAATGATTCTCCCGTTTTCAAAGGTCGGCGCTCGCTGAATCAACGTCCGAAATCAATCGTCGCTTTCCCGCAGCTACAGTCTAGATTAAATTGAGACCATCCCTTACGGTTACAACACTCCTATAATTTATCGTCATTTACGTTTCGTGTTGCAGGCTGAATATGTTTTTGTATTGTTGGGTAGGATAGGGGTCGGTTGATGTCGGGCAAAGACGAGAGAACCGAGGCAGATCGGAAGGCTGACCAGTGCCTGAGGCAGGCCTTCCGAAAAGACCCGGCAAGTGTCATCTCCAACACAGAGCGCGAACCACTGAGGAACAGAGCTTTATGGTTTTCGGGTCCAATACGCCAAATATCTGGGGTAAGGCTATCCAGGGTTGAATTTGGCATAATCTGGGGTTGTTTTGAAGCCCATGACGACTGTGAAAGTGCTCCTCCATCACCATCGAAAGAAACTCAGCTTTTGCCTCTTTGCCTCCTCTCCCCTCCCGACCGTAACTTGGACCCCTTTCCCACGGGTACTAAACGCCCTCGGAAAGCGAGGGGCAGGCCACACAGCCGAAGGGTCCCTCTCGGCCACTGTCTCCGGCACGAGGGAATAAGCAATCACGGTAAGCGTAATAGGTAGCATTTGGTCCTCGACTGGGATGATTCCTCACCCCTTGGGTGGTGACATTTTTCTGTGAGCTCGGTACATCTTTGCCTACCACTCTACCACTTTAGGGAATTTCCCTCTGCCAGAACGCATCTCAACAATCCTATAAAGAACCACTGCCGAGACGGAACGCAATTCCCCTCCTCTTTGCTCTAATCGTTGCCGCCGAACCCCTCTCTTCATTCCTCCTTCCCGTCTTCTTTGATATATTTAGACCTCATATCCAGGGTGCTTCTGATCCTTTTCCTCTTTTCGCATCGCGTTTTGTCAGGATTGCAAAGGAAGACTAGAAGTGTTTATTGCGACACGACATTCCCTCTTCGCCCCACTTTGACCTGCAATCTTCTTTGTTGGACCCTTTTATTTTTCTTTCCCCTCTTCCTCCAAAACTTCACAATGGTTAAGGCTGGTGGGTAGAGCCCTTGAAAAGCTGCGACTTCGTGAGATGGACTCTGTGTACTGATTTGCCCTGTTTAGTTGTCCTTGGTGCCGCTGGTGGCATTGGCCAGGTTCGTATTCCTTTGTTGACTTCTATCCTCTGCACCGAGGGACTTTCCCCCAAATCATATGCAGTGTTTACTGATATCGTCTTACATCTCTAGCCCCTCTCTCTTCTTCTCAAGACCAGTCCCCTCATTGACGAGTTGGCGCTGTACGATGTTGTCAACACTCCCGGTGTCGCTGCCGACATTTCTCACATTTCAACTACCGCTGTACGTTGTCCTGAAATCTACGTCGGATTTCCAACTCCAGCCTATACTTACACTGAGTCTTCAGACCGTGACCGGATTCCTTCCCGCCGATGACGGCTTAAGACACGCCTTGACTGGCGCCGATATTGTGGTGATCCCCGCTGGTGTCCCCCGTAAGCTCCTTCTCGTTGGGATTCATGCTGTTTGGTAATTACTGCGGCTAATCTCTTCTCTTAGGGAAACCCGGTATGACCCGTGACGACCTTTTCAAAGTCAACGCCGGAATCGTCCGAGATCTTGCAAAGGGCATCTCAGAATACTGCCCGAAAGCCTACACTCTTATCATTTCAAACCCCGTGAACTCGACCGTGCCCGTGGCTGCTGAGGTCTTCCGAAATGCCGGCGTGCTTGACCCCAAGCGCCTTTTCGGTGTAACAACGCTGGACATTGTCCGCGCCGAAACTTTTGCTCAAGAATTTACCGGCCAGAAGGTGCCCTCGGCCACCACGATACCTGTTGTTGGCGGTCACTCTGGCGAGACCATTGTGCCTCTCTTTAGCCAAGCCCAGCCGAGTTTCAACGTCCCAGAGGCCAAGCTTGACGCGATCGTGAACCGTAAGCCACACGAACGCTGCGAATGGACTACTAGAAGAAAAAACTGCTGACCTATGAAACCTACAATAGGTATTCAATTCGGCGGAGACGAGGTCGTCAAAGCAAAGAACGGAGGTGGCTCTGCTACGTTGTCTATGGCCTATGCAGGCTTCCGGTAATTTATTCTTCTGCACTATATCCTATTGTGTGGGATGCTCATTTTACCAATTCTAGGTTCGCCGAGAAGGTTCTCAAGGCCGTCAGCGGTGAAAAGGGCTTAGTCGAGCCTTCATTTGTCTATCTCCCCGGTGTCGAAGGCGGCGAAGAGATTGCAAAGGAGGTCGGAGTTGACTTCTTCTCGGTACCTGTTGAGCTCGGCGTATGTTTTTTAATGAAAATGCATTTATACCTATGGAACGAAGCACGCTGACTTGAATATAGCCATCTGGAGTTGTCAAGGCCAACAACGTCCTCGCAAACATCAACGACTACGAGAGGAAACTGCTCGAAGTTGCCATCAAGGGCTTGAAGGGCAACATCGAGAAGGGCGTTGAATTCGTCAAGAACCCTCCACCAAAGTGATTAACCCTTTTCCTTTTTCATTACCATTGTTCAATTCCCCGCCGCTTCTTTTCTTCCCAACTTGTCTGCCCAGATGTCCCATATTTCATTCTTTCCCATTGCATTATTAGCACATCAAATTACGACACCAATAGCTTGCTTTGGGGCTGCTGGCTGATAACATGGTATTTGTTGACAGGCTGTGAGGAGCATCAAAACGAAAACGAAAGTCCTCGATCGATTTCCTTTTTTTCTATTCCTCTTTTTCTTATAATACCTCGACTAGGTATTTCATCAATATGCATAGGTTAGGTAGTTTTACGCGAATATTAACGCCGGAAATGAGAGTTTCAAAATAACTGAACCGAGCTTGTTCTGTGCTACATAGCCCGATGATGATCTGATTTCAAACATACGATGATATGACCTGAAAAGAATCCTTACGCCATAGCAGAATAACACCAGCGCCACCCAATGCTCTTGTTGATTGTAAAGAAGATATGTAGTATCCCTATAACCAATGCGCTTCTTGTCCGGCGACATGATCTGAAAATAAGAGATGATTATGATTTCGCGTTGACAACGGTCTTGATCTGAAATGTAGCACCTGGCAACTCTGACGTTTCTGCCTGGACAGTTGCATTGATGTTCATGCTGGACAGGGCCCCTCGGATAAGACCGCAGGGGAACCATAGGAACTAGAAGAATAAACGCGCATTAGAGTCGACGTTCAGAATCTCGCTATTGATGAAAGGACCAGGGTTATCGGCCCGTGCCATCGCTCATGCAGCTACCAAGATGGGAGCTGGGATAAACAGTGGCCCGATTGCTCAGCCATTGAGATGACGAAAGCAAAAGTGGATCGCTGTGGATCAAACAAGGTCGGTCAAAGTGGCATACGTACCGGTTGCGCTCGCTGTAACGCGAGCCCTCCACTTTCCATACTCATGCGTGAAAATGGCCGGAACGAATTATCTGTTAAAACGTAGACACCCTATTAACGAATCAGCAGGCTGTCTGTCATGATTGTGGGTTTCAATAACCAGAGGCGAAGAAAAAAAAAGCAAAAAAAAAGGATGAAGAAATTATTGCCCAACGATAAACGACGCGCCCTCGTCATTGATCTTTGATCGAGAGAGAAATAACGCGAGAAGGGTGATGTGGGCTGATTTGTGCATTCAAAATCAAGGGCATGCACAGAAAATGGGTCAACCCATTACTGTTCCGATTTGTGAAAGCTCCAGAAAGAAAGAGCGGCGTGTAGAAATGACTAAACGTACTCGATGATTTGTCTTGAGATTATCAATCTGTTTCCGAAATACGAGCGTCCAGAGATCTTTGCAGAGGAATTTAATTGCATCTAGACCATCCGTGAATCGAGGCCTGTCGCGAGAAAACCTATATGTGTGGCAAGTAAAGTATGATTAGCACAACGCCCTTGCCAGCCCAAATAATTTGATTTGTGACCTTAGAACTTGAAGGTGAGGGTATTTTCCCCTTTTGCAAGCTTGGGCACATATTGGTCGTGCTCCAAACACGCAACGACGGAGACACAGGGCTCTACAGAGCCAAAGAACGAATAGGACGCCCTTGACTGCTTGATTTCCCAGAACCTTGCAGCCAGCGCGGATTTATCCCACAAAGGAGCCAAATATACCCATACCTTTCCACGAGTCCTTGTCCGACTCTGTATCCCAAAAGATCAAGCTTATAAAACGCTGCCTCGCGCCGTTCTTCCTCATCAAGTACTTCCTCGGGATTTAACCCTGCCGCGACCGCACTGGATGTAGATACGTCCACAGCGAGCCGGTATGCCATGGGCACGAGCTCGATCAGGAGGAAATCAAAACATGACGAGCTTAGGTATGTCTGCTGTAGGTCGGAGGAGAGAGAGCCGGTGCCGCCGCTCGTGATAGCGGGACGGACAGAGTCGATCGACATTGGGAAGACGTAAGAGAAGTCAGAGTAGAGAGAATTATCCTATGAATAGAATAGCAAAGGGAAATCTTATGGCTGGCCGGTTTAAAACGTCAACGATATGGCGTGCATGAAGGTTCCCGATAGTAGAAGCGTAATGACGGGGTTTCGTTTCCCAAGATACGGCAAAACCCGTCAAGGAAATTGATGGGATTTAGACCGGATATCAAGCAATTAACATTAATAATTTCAACGGCAAAGTACAGGTAGATTCAAAGGTAACGGAGAGATGATACTCCTTGTTGTTTGGTATTCTTGTCGTTTTGGGCTTTCCCGGAACTCACCCACTACTATCTTCCGTATCGAGCTGGTTTATTAGGGAAGCTTTGACAGATGATACGGTAAATCACAAAACCACTTGCGCAATATATCACAACTCCGGTACCGTAAAACAATATAGAGAAATTTAAAAGTATGGACCGAATTTGCTATGCAAATACAGACGTAATGTACATCACTATAATTGGGTGATGATGCATGCATAAGACAGAAGGCTGAGATGATGCAACAATTCTTTCGAAAAACCATCCACAACACCTTGGCAACCGAGATGATAGATCACCCGACACCCACAACGTGAGAACTTTGAGGTCTGAACTCCTGATACCATAACACCAGATATCGCCCTTCCATAATTGGAAACAAAAAAACACAGGGAAAGTAGAAGAGAGATATCATCCTTGCAAAAGAGGCAATCTAAGTATTAGGGGACGTAGATTGTACTGAGCCAATCTCCAGATTGGAGTCGCAGAAAACGGAATGAGGCCATTATCGAAGAGGATTGTTCTTCTCGAGTGAAGCTTCAAACAGAGAGGGCGAGCCATCTTGATTACTGCCAAAAGGGATCCGGGGTGTTAGTGTTCGAGGTACCATGTATAACGAAACCGGTTCCATTTGGTCGAGCATGTCCACTACTCTCATGATAACCACCATTGCGCAATTCGGCTATGCCGCGAGGTGTGGCATGAATAGCCTGCCGCTTGGGACCACGTGGAGGCTCCTCTTCATCGTCACTACCGGTTAAATCAATAACATCGTCTATCTTGCGCTTTGCTTGAGGAGGCGGAGCAGAAGCGGCCGAAGGCTCGCGAGATGATAGTGGCGGCGTCCGAGACATTATGGGAGGTACGGGAGTCGACTCATTTTTGACTGATGAAACACGAGCATCTTTAATCTCTACCAAGTCGTCATCATCATCAGCAGCAGCAGCCGCAGTGCCATATTTGCTGCCATTCTGCCGAGGCGAGGGCGACGGTTTGGCACTCAACGACCACATTCCCGAGGGTTCGATGGTGACTTGTTCAACGGATTTCGAAGTCTTTGCCAATATCTCTTTGACGTATCTGCGCAAGTTAGCAGAAAATTCCATATGTAATATTCGTCTATACGCACTGATCAACTGCAAGAGACTCAAAGAGCACAGTCTTGTTGCAAAGCGGGCAAGTCCACGTCGGCGCCTGCTCTTGGAGTTGCAGAAAAGAAGTTGCGTCAAAACACTGATTGTGCGTACACACGGTCGAGCGACATGGCAGTTCCATCCGAAGAGTCGATAACGGACATTTCAACGACATCACGGTAGATGTTGTAACAATATCGGGATCGTCTGCCTTAGTAACCACTACAATTAAATGATTTAGCATGGGGCCATTTTGCGAAAATGTCTACGTTACTTACTCTCCCTGATAACTCGTTCCTTTGATATGACGTTCCCTGAAGCAAGTTTCTTAACCAGCTCCTCGACTGGCTGCTTTTTGACGAGATTGATAACCATGGAGAATTTCTGTTGAGGAGTGTAAGCTTCCCCACAACTTAAACATTGCGTGGGTGCAGATTTCTGAAAAAAAAAAAAAAAGCCACTCGCCTGAGGTGTCAAACATACCTTATGGGTGAGAGCATATGTGACCATTACTGAATTTTCGTAATTTGGTATTTTCCGAAGGAGATCTGTGATATCTGCTGGCCGTGTAGAACCGGGCTTATTTTTCAGACCCCTGAGGTTGGCGCGGACCTCGTCCTGGTTGACTTTGATCTCCATTTGGTGGGGGAAACCGATGTCCAACTTTGTATATGGCGATAGTGGAGATTCGCCGGCACAATAGACCATGACGCGCAAGTTCGCATCCGCTCGAAGCCTTTCGCATACAGTAGGCGAAAAGATTACTTTCGCATGCAATGTATGACGATTGTTTGGCATAACTATGTCATCTGGTTAGCTCATAGATGCTTTGAGACATGGAGACATGTACCATACCCGGGAAATCAATGATATGGGTTAGTGGCTCCGAGATAATGTAGAATGGGCTTTCTCGGAACGCCAAGCGCGCAGGGGCATGGCCACCGGGCGAAGGATATATTGGACCGCGATGCAACTGAGGAGGCATGCCAATCGGGCTACCTGCGCCCAGCATGGGCGAGTATGCTGCGCCTGCTGGCGAACCAACGGGAGGCAAACTGAATCGAGCAGGAGAGTCCGGGTTGTAGATGAGGTGCTGTAATCTCTCAAACGCTCCATAATTTCCCTTGCGCGCATATTCTTCAAGCTCTGCCTCCCAAAAATGAGCGTTAGCAAGCCAGATCTAGCGTGAGAGTAGAAGCAATCGCTCGCTCTATGGCAAATGTGGACAGGACTGCTGTTGGGACATACGAGTAATGATTCGAGCCTGCATCTGAGCCTTTACACCCGAGCATTTTAGATTCTCCGCCTTCAGAATATTCTTGAGCTGATTGTTTAAAAGCGTCTTGATCTTCGCTGTCGGAGCCTGCACGTTCATCCGCTGCGGAGTAGCCATGGTAGCCATGGTGCTTGCACAACGGCAGCCCTTCCGTCTCTATCCAAGTTGAACAGTAATGGAGTCTTCTTTGGTCAGTCAGGTGGTTGTGAAAGATATTCGCATAGTCGCGAGGTCATGGAGGAAACAACGATTCTGTGATCACCACGGGTGACGTGCAAGAGGTAACTTGAGCGGTCAAAAACAAGCACGGAATCGCCGATGATTAGAGCCCGCCCTGGATGATGCGGGTGATTGACGCCTGCAACTTTGAGGGGTTGAATGAACGGGGTACGACTACCCCTCCCTGACGCTATAGTTATTCGCTGGTAGGGCAAGGTTCCCTCAATTCAAGAGACGCCAGTGAAGGGGAAGAGGTTCGGAAATTGTCGACGCATGACGGGGGTGTCTTTGCGTTGTGGGGGACTATTATAGAGTAAATTCATAGGGTGGATTTTGGCTTCGGGAAAGGCATCTCGTCGCTTTCGCTTACACCCGTCATTCTTTTCTGCGCCAGTCCAGACCCTCCATCAACTTCATTTGATCTACAATATTTATTCAATAATACTTTGTGATACAGTCGATTTACCTCAAGATCTCAAAAGACGTCGCGGTAGTCACATTCAAAATGGCTAAAGGTCTTCGATCCAGCCAGAATAAGAACAACAAGTCCAAGCTCCGATCAAACGTTTTTGGGCCTAGAGAGGATGCGCGGACGGAAAGGCTGTCAGCGAAATTGTTAGAGCTTGCATCTAAGCCAAAGCCTACTGATGGCGGGGACGCGAAAATGGAGACAGAAGAGAAGGGTAGGTGGCGATTGAATAGTCTGTCTGATTCATGGAGGCTTACACAGAACTAGATGCCGTAGCAGAACCTCAAACGCAAGACGATGCGTCCAAGCCGGAAGAAAATGAAGGTTTGTGCCTCCTGCAATTTCCTTGACGCCTCCATCGCTCTTCTTTCATCAAGCTACATTTGTGAGGATACTGGAATATAGTACTTCATGAAGTCAGGAGTATGGACATTTGTGAACCGCCTGGAAGCTTGCGAAGCGGTTGAAGAATTTGTTTCGCAAAGAAGGGCACTATAAACCTCTTTTGTCTACCCAATACACTTTACACACTTAACAGATGCGAGCGGCTTCGAAAGATAGAGGGAACCTTTTCTGCTTGCGAATTTGGACTACTGGCTGACACGTAAGTTCATATATTTAGGCATGGACGTCGACGGCGAAAACGTTTCCAAGTCCTCTTCGAGCAAAAAGCACAAACTCCCCGGTCGCGCGCATAAGAAACGCCGGGGCAAGCCTCACTCTTCGATGACCTTTAACACACACAAAGTCTCTAAGAAGCAGAAAAAGCAGAGACGGTAAACGGGTGTTTGATTTCATTTTGGCGTTTGGCGAATCTTGCATGGCTTGGCGGAAAGGCATCAACCACGTTACTTGAACACGGATACTATCCAGTCTTTTAATATGTCATATAACCGCCTTGTATCAACGTATAACAAATGGGCAATGTCAGCAGATGGACGAAATTTTGAGACTTGGGGATGATCAAATTCCAAGCAGCTTGGAGTTGTGTATTCAAAATGTTGCATTAAAGATTTTCTGGCTTGAAGTGATTTTGAAAATAAAAAAAAAAGAGTTTAATCTCTTCTCGTCTTGCTGTCGGCGCAGGTTTTCAACATGTCTGTTGTGCATTTGAATTTGAGAAGAATTGTTCCAGTGTACATAAGGCTTTCGCGATACTTTCGTTGACCCAATTTGTTGCAGAAATTTGAGGCGAAGGCGGTCAATATGGGCAGAAAAACCAGGCGGTCAAGTTGGATTGGCCAGAAAAGGTTTAGGGGGGCCATTCGGTCCCTTTTGAGCTCCGTCATTTCGGCCATAGAGAGAGTCCCTTGGCAACAAGTTTAGCTGGTATGAAAGGACACGGCGAGACAACTTGCATCAAGTCAATTCCAACTAGATGGCAAAATATTTTATTCGTCTCATAAGATTCTTGAATGTGACCGACGTTTGTTTTGGCCTAAGCAGAAATCTTAGACATAGTTAGGCCTCCCAGGAAGAGAGACACATGCTTGTTCAAAGTGTCGTCTCCGGCTTCATATTCCTGTCCGGCCAACCATGCGTGTACAATTGAGCTTGGCCAATGTAATCATTCCAATTGCCATCTTGGTATTTGCTATAGGTTTTTTTCCTTATAAGCCGTTTCTGCAAGGCCTTGCGACGTTTGAGGATGACGACTATGGCGCGCCGCCGGAAGCTCCGTTTGACAAAATCATCTTCATGGTTGTAGATGCGTTGAGAAGGTAAAGCAGATTCTGCGGCAGAAAACAGCCATGCTTCGACCTCTTGAAACTGACTTTGTAGTGACTTTGTATATTCCCATCCATCAGGCTTCCAGTTTACGCAGAGGTGAGCTCTATTCTCTTGCAGTGTCAAGAAAGTGCTTGCTAAGGTGGAAGTTTGTAGCCTAATATCTTCGGGGGCTGCCATTCCATTTACAGCCCATGCTACCTCTCCAACAATTACGATGCCTAGGGTTAAGGCAATAACCACGGGATCAGTACCATCATTCCTGGACGTGATACTCAACTTTGCCGAGTCTGATACGACGTCTACATTAGCCCACCAGGACACATGGCTCGCCCAAATGAAAGCCAAGGGTAATGGTATTCAAGTCATGTACGGCGATGATACCTGGCTCAAGCTGTTTCCTGATACATTTGGACGCTCTGATGGGACCACCAGTTTCTTTGTTTCGGTTGGTTCAATCCGCTCTTTTTTGACATGCATTTCTGCGAATTGAATTGCTGAGAAAGATTTGGAGTCAGGATTTCACGGAAGTGGATAATAATGTAACAAGACATATTCCAGATGAGCTGCGCAACGATGATTGGAATGCAATGGTCATGCACTATCTCGGACTTGATCATATCGGACACAAGGCCGGCCCTAGAAGGTGGATATTGCTAAGAGCGAGCAAAACACAGACGAGTATGTAAAGCTAATAACTCGGGGTAGTCCGAATATGATTCCGAAGCAGAGAGAGATGGACTCCATTGTACAGACCATCTATGAAGCAATAGAGACGGAGAAACATCTTGAATCTGTGTGCCTCGTACTCTGTGGAGATCACGGCATGAACGATGCAGGGAACCACGGTGGATCAAGCCCGGGCGAAACGTCTCCAGCCCTGGTGTTCATTTCTCCTAAGCTGAGAAACATCACAGAAGGTGTACTTTGCCCCGTGGACGGGTCCTCTGACGACCTTCAATACTATACGACGGTTGAGCAATCTGACGTTGCCCCAACTTTGGCTGGACTTTTAGGAATTCCAGTCCCAAAAAACAACCTTGGAGTGTTCATTCGCCAGTTTTTGGGCTTTTGGAAAGGTTTGATCTCGATCCTATCAAGTTAAAGTCTGATGACGTGACGCTGGCTGATCCTTGTAGCTGCGGACTCAATTCAACTTCTGCAACGGAATGCTTTGCAGCTTCGAAGAATAGCAGAAGCAACATATGGCACTTCGCTGGATGAGCCCTCTACGCCAATAAGCTGTTCGACTGCTAGCTCGGATGTTGAGGAACTTGCCTGTCTTTGGAAACGTGCCTCGGATTTGACGCAAATACAGCCAGGCAGTCCTCAGAGTGGCTCTGAGGCAGCAATTGATGCTCTCTTGAAAGTACGTAATCGCATTGTGTCAAGTTCTACCGCCAGATCGTTGACTGACAGACTATAGTTCTGTCATAGGGCACAAAACATGCTAAGCGGGACTGCAAGTAACTACAACCTCACAGCACTGAGCATAGGGATTGCGCTGGCAGCTGTTGCCGCTGGATTAGCCGCCTATGCCTGCTTACCACTGCTTTTAAATTCTGTCACTTTCAGCATTGGATTTTCGGCAATCTGCCTGGGATATGGCATTATGATGTTTGCAAGCAGCTACGTTGAAGAGGAGCAGCATTTTTGGTACTGGACTTCCTCTGCATGGATGGCCTACCTATTTTTCCAAAGGTAAGATGCAGGAGAATTCTAATACCAGTATTACGTGAATACTGATAGCTGTTCAGGCTTCGTTGTTCTCGAGGCACGACCGCATCAGCACTCTCAGCATTGGTTGTTCTTGGCGGCCTCAGGATTACCCGACGATGGAATCAAACTGGTCAGAAATATGCAGGCGAACCAGACATTGTGCGAGAAATCTCCAAGCATAATTATTTGCTCTGGTCAGCTGTCTTCCTGACTTATCTTGACCTTATGAGGCGGCTCTTGCGGAGGGCATATCAAAGGCTTCCTGCTCGGCTGCGCTCTATCATGGCAATTACGCTGTGCTTCGCAGCCTTTATGTTTAAACTTTCTTTCACCGAAGCCGATGCGCCCGAGCTCCTCTCTGGAATCAGAGTAGACCTTTTGTCGAAGTTGCACAACAGCTCGCTAGTCACTCAGGCTCGAAGCGTCTTTCTTGGGGTCGGGCTCTCAATTCTATATACCGCTTTATATGAACGAAGCGCAAGGACCATGAATATCAAAAATTACACAAACTGTGAGTATATAGCCTTAATTTATCTCAAAAGAATTAAGGTCTGACTCTTACGATCTGAGAACAGCGGCTGGCCAAGTCTTCCACGACCTTATAACCCTCTTCCTTATAACGCAGTCGCGAGTCACCAACATCCCACTTTTCCTAGTCTTTGAAAGCCAAATAAACCTCCTAGACTCGCTTGAACTATCACCCTTTGAAATAACGATCACCTCCTTACTCTTCCAATACGTCTCTTTCTTTGCATTCGGTGGCACAAATGCCATTTCTTCCGTCGATCTCTCTAATGCCTATAACGGGGTCAGCGGGTACAATATCGTAGGTGTCGGAGTGCTCACTTTTGTAAGCAACTGGACGGGACCAATATGGTGGATGTCGGCAGGTATCCTGCTATTGCGTTCCCATGCCGCGGCAAGAGCTGGTCGAAGCGCAGCCCCGATCCAGCGCGGAGGTTTTCCAGGGAGAGAAAGCGAGCCATCCGATGGTAAGAAAGCAATATGGTCGTCCCATATTGCCCTTCTTTCGATGTTTACCACAATAAGTCTCCTTTCAGTCATGGTTGCGTGCGCCGCTTTACGCACGCATCTTTTTATCTGGACTGTTTTCTCGCCAAAGTATCTGTATGCAATGGCGTGGAGTATTGCAAACCATATTCTGATCAATATTCTCTGCGGCAGTCTGCTCTTCTGGTCAAATTAGAAGTAGATCTCAGATTTGAGAAGAGCCAATCGAGCGATGCGAGCAGCATGGCTTGGCTGGCTAGTAGTATAGACTCAAATGGATGCCATTTTTTTTACCCTTTTCCTGGAAATGCTCATTCCTGTTCGAATATCATTCCATAGAGCGGGTAATGGCAGCCCAAGGCTATGTGGTCGTGCGGAGATGCAACCACTTGGTAGTTTGAGAGATCAAAGAAGGCTTTAATGAATAAAAACAGACTGTCAAGTTATTTACCCCAGTCCAGCAAAAAGATCATCAATGGCGTTTTTCGACTTTTTCTTCTTTTTCTTGTCTTTGTCTTCGCTCGTCGATTTCTTCTTGAGACCTTCCTTGAATTCCTTGGGCATAGGTCTAACATTTGACGTCTCCCTCTCAGTCTTTTCCGGCCTCGCTGCTGCGACAGTAGAAAGACCCTCCCCGAATTGTCTCCCATCCTTTTTATTCTTCTTTTTCTGAATACTCGTCGAGTCATCACCTGTCCTCTTTTTCTTCAACCCTGATGCCTTTTTGGAGGCTTGCCCAGCACCAGAAGACTTGTCTTCTGAAAGAACATCAGTACCTGGTGGCGCTGGCTGTTCCTGAGCATCTGAATCAGAGTTGAAGCCTAGTGATTCTGTTACATTCGGGCTCGTTCCCGGTAATCTTCCATCATCCGCGGACGCCTGTTTTAGTTCCACTTCCGCAGCGTCTTGATTCATGTCCATATCGGCATCGGCAGCAACATCAAGATCATCATCGTCAAAGACCGCATCTCGTGAAACAGCTTCTCCAATGTCGTCTTCTTCTCCGCCCTCGGGAAATGCTGCTGCTGAGCTCATGGGAACAGAGTTCGCGGTTTCGGCCCCACCTCCTCCTCCTCTTCCTTCTTTTTTATTTTTCTTTCTTGACTCGCCCGCTAACATGCCTCCCTGAGGAGTTGTAGCAAGCACCGCAGCTCGAGCCATGTCCTCTGCTAACTTTTGCTCGTGAAACTCATAGTACCGCCGTGGCAAGTGTGTGTTTTTGCGCGCGTAATATCGGCCAAGAATGCTGTCTAGTCGACTTAGATTTGCCATGAGCACGAGACCGAGAGGCGCGAATTGATTGTCGCTGGTGAGGTTTTTGAATGCACTTGGAATTGACACGTTAGTCTTTCTTCGTATCATTGTAGAATTTGCTTCGAATGCCGAACAGAAGAACAAATGGAGAAGACCGGGCAATGTAGACACCGTGGAGTTGTTATAGATTGTAAAAAGCAGATATATGCAGTGATAAATGTCCCGTTGTTGGGAGAGGGGATAGGCATAAATGGATGAAGAGGTATTTGGAGTAGCCGCAACACAATTATATGAAATGGAAAAACAAATTCAACAAGAAGGGGGATTCAAGAAGGAAAAATCCTCGATATAAAAAAAAAAAAAAGAGAAGCAGGCCAATGGGCATTTACAAGAAAGAACCAAGTTCCAAAGTGAGACGGTAAAATGTACGTGATACTATCCGGGAGGTAAATCTGATAATAAACATAAAACAACAAATCCAAATAGAAAAAGAAAATAAAAATAAAATAAAATAAAACATACAGATGACATCTGGGCACCAAAACCTCAGAGATATACTCTACGCGAGCGCCTGCTCTCTGCGCCAGGGCCTCGGCTTCTTCAGCAAAAGAAGGAGTCGATTTGACATGTTCAAGCTCAAGGAGAAGCCGATCTGTAGACCGGCGGAGCATGGCGAACCATCGCCACCATTTTGTCAGTCGATGCTGGTTCTTGTTTCGATGGAAAATAAGATGGAATAGTTTGGAAATTGTTTGCAGGTCGGATATTTGCGATTCTTTGTTGGCTAGAGTTTGGATTTGCGCGGTAGCCATTGGTTATTGGGTCCTTGTTGTATCTGCTTTACTACGTAAGGATCTGTCTTGTACTGTGAATTGCAGTTTGGCTTGTTAATTGTATGCCAAGTTAGAAGAGCGAAAACAAGAAGACGAGTGATAAGTGAATAAAGATTAGAATTGAGACATTAAATGCAAAGATGTCAAAGGTGTTATGGAAATGGTCGATAATTCGAAAAAGGTGAACCTTTGCGAGTCTCGAGAGTTTTGAACTGGTTCAGTAGCTTAGCTTGACTGAGGATCGCCCATCGGATAAATTTTGAGGAACCGCTAACCGCGGATGGCGGAAAGAAGTGCTGTAGGATAAGTAAGCGAAAGGAGCGCAGTGGCTTAAAGAGGCTCGTTCTTTACATTCGAGTCAGCATTAGTTTCTTGTCCGGCGGTAGGGCGATGAGACAAACATACAACTACGCGCTCTGATTCAGCCCTCCCAAAAACACTATTAGCTAACCAGCTAATCAGACACGTTTTCACTTCAGTGGTAACAGAAAAATTGCACCAGAAATAAATTTTAATAATAATCAAGCTAATATGCAAGCAAATTTCTGGCTAAGATGGTGATAAGCTAGCTAAGTTCTGCAGGCGGCCACCTTAACGCGTCCATGTCAAAGACCACGCATTGAGATAAGCTGCTTTGCAGATAGGTGCAAGAAGTTATAAAAAAAGGGCAATCAGCAAGTTTCAGTGTCAGAGCTAGAGTGTGCAAAATTTGGGGGGAAAAGCAAAATTCTCAAGCCAGTTTCGCGAATAAGACAGGGGGAAGAAGCAATGAAGATGAAAAGAAAGAGAGAAGCAAGCCCCTGCCGACATGAAAAGACAGTGATGAGAGAATGACATCCGCCACCATGATCATGAGCAGACCGCTGCTCCAACACTGTCCACATATTCAACTGGACCATTACTCCTCCCAATCCCGCAGTAGCGCGTCAAACTTGACGAGGCCACCAACCGCTTTTGCTCAAACATGACTGATAGTATCATGCCGAAATATTGACAAGCGGCATCAATGGCTCTCGGATCGTGCGCCAACGTTGAACTTTTGTTTCCCATCCGCCTATAGGTGCTGGCGGAACTCTCAAATACAAAACCGTGGATACATCGTAAAAGGCATACAGTCGTCGAAATTCGGTAATCGTGATAAAACAGATCGTGAAAACTTTCCAGGCAAACACTTGAGCCAGACAGCGGTAATATCTCGATGAAGATGATGGCAGTTGAACAATGCTCGAGATATCACCACTCCCTTAGATGCCGAAAATGACGTTTCACTAATAAGTCGGAGCATTCCGGGCAAACCGACGTCCGTAGTAACCTTCTTGGAAGCTCTTGCGGTGGCGAAGGCTGTCTTCAAAAGAGTCGGCTACTCCAAGCTCGTATGCTTCCTCCAATTCAGCAAGGCGAGTTCCGCGGTCGTACTGGGAACGACGGCGGCGTTGCTCATCGCGAAAATGTTGACCGGCGCGCGGAGCAAAAAGGCCTGCGCCAAATTATTTAGCAAGGAAGTGGATTGAGAGGTGTTCAAAACTAATCTCCGCAACCTACCAACATGTTCGGCATTTTCGACGCTGCGGCGCATCTTTGAAGGATTGTCGGGACCTGGGAAGGTATCCTCCGTGCCAGCCAATGGCCCAGTACCGGTATGGAAAATCTTGAGGCAGTTAGAGCCGAGATCAAGGTGAACCAAGCAGGTCGAGGATTGTAATACCTTGGGACGGAAAGAAGGATGCTCGAGCATCACGCTGCTGTTACGGAATTTCTGGACGAGACAATCTTTTCCTTGAATTGCTATTCATTGTAAGTAATCTGGCAGATATTTATCATCAGAAGAAGCTTACTAGCGTAGGAAACCTCGGCGACCTTGTCGCTGTTGAAACGGTTCCTAAGAGACTTTAGTCCAACGGTCCAAACATGGATCACGGGAATGGCACAGGTCTCACCAGCGCTGCCCGGCTCTTGCTTTGACGAACTGGCACACAATGTCAGTGATAATAAATAAAGAGGCACAAGTTTCTGAACTCACATCGATAATGAACCAGGGCTACGAAGAAGCGTTAGCTAGAGCCACTTTAGGAATCCTTCCCTGGAATACTCACGTCCTCGAAATTGATAAACGCATAGCCAACACTTTCGGTTTTCAGCAACTGGGCACCTAGAGAACGTTTGCAAAAACTTACTTGCAGTTGTTGGCGAAATCTATAAGAATGTCAGCCATCCTTTTCCATACCAGTGAATGCTCTCTAATGTGAGACCAAATTACTCACCGATACGCAGATACATGAAGTCATATTTTCCAAAGCTAGTCTCATCGACTATCTCCTTCAGCATAGCCTTGTGACTGTTAGTAAGACTGTCATGGAAGCTTTCATTGCACGTACTTGGTCAATCTTATTCGGAATATTTCGCAACATGATCTGTCTCATTGTTAGCGGCCGCTTCGACTCGATGGCGCAGGGCTAAACGCACCGTGGTGCGCACGTCGAGACCATGGCGAATCCGTTCAATATCAACGATATTATGATGACCCATGTCATGCCGACCGCTGTTTCTATGCAAGTTTCGGCGTGGGGTTGAAGGATTTGGGCCATAATAAGGTTGACGAAACTGCCCACGCTCCTGTCCAATCGCGCCTGGGCCGTAAAGGTCCCAACCATGCATAGGCTGCTCATTTCGATGGAATTCATCGTGGAGTTGAGGTCCAAACGGGCCAGGATATAGGCTGGGACCGCGGCGCGCATTTCCAAAGCCTGGTCCGTACCTAGCAAAGGGCGGTCCCATGTAGTCCTCGCGAGACAAGGTGGAGCGCCCAGTTGGACTGAGATGAGCATATGGAGCAGGGCGCCCATATTCTGGGTTGCAATCCTCCCCAGGGTCACGGCGAGAGATGGTCATTTGCTCCATCGCATCTCGCAGATCGGAAGCCTGGCGGCCAGCAACGGTGGGAGCAGTCTGCTCTGGACGACGAGGAGACGCTCGCACAATGTCTGGTTCATGGTGAACAATAACCAAGGAGCAGCCCTGATAGTTGTCAGTTGAGACTCCAAAAATATTTGCTCTTAGCAGCCACGCTTACCCCGATCTTGAACCCGTCAAGGGCTACAACAGCACTGCCCGCCGCTTTGGTGTCACAATACTCTACTCTGTAAGAAACGGGCGGGTCTTGTGAAGTTCCCATCTTTTCAAGAACCCGGACATCGCCGTAGTTTGCAAGCAAGTCACTGACCAGCTTATGGATCGTAACAGGATTGAACTCGGAACTTGCGCCAGGAAAGTGAACAGTAATGATCACTTGGCCTTCGTACTGAGAGACCCGAGCGCCTGCGCCGGGTTGAACCTTGTCAGCGAATTTGCTGGTGGCAAAGTAACGAGTCGACCACTCGGGGTGCAGCTGATGAGCTCTCTCATAAGCATTTTCGCTGTCACGAATGTCGGTGAATCCGAGGTAGACCTTTCCGTTGGTAGGAAGCTCATCAAACAGAAGAGCCTTGAGGCTCGGAAAAAGGACAACCTGAGCAGATGTCAGAACCATAATCCAAAGCGGTGAACCTGTCTACTCACGTTGAAGAGCTCGCCAAGCTCCTTGCGAGAAACTTTGCGAGGAATGTTTTCAATTACAACAGCACGAGTGATATCATCATCAGTGCTAAATTCAGCAACCTCTTCAACGGAGCTGTCAGAGACTGATGAGCGGCGAGTACCAATCGGCTGCTGAGCTGGCCCAGAGTCCAAGGCTGCAGCAGACTTAGCGATGACTGAATCGAGATACTGCTTGAGATGCATATCGTCGGTTGCATTCATATCGGTAGTCGAAGTGGTGTTGAGGTAGCTCGCTTTAGGAGGAGCTTTACCAATGTTCTCGAGTCTTGGCTTCTGATCAACAGAAGACAAATTGACATTTTTGACATTGCTTGGCATGAAAGCTGACGCGGTTGGGGAAAGTTTCTGATGCTCGTTCACACGAGGACGAGTGAGCCCAGAAGCAAATGGATCCCTGATAATGGCCGGACTGCCGAGGTGAAAGAGGGATGGCATCTCGACGGCCGAGCCGTGGAAAGCTGGCTGGATGCCTCCGTAGCTCATGGTGGTAGAAGTGCGAACGTTGGAAAGAGAAAATGGTGGTGGCCCTCCAACCTGCTGCATAGCCTTCTGTACCCCGTTAACGAGCCCACGAGACTCCTCTGGAGAGAGAGAAGTCAACTTGGTCTCAGGGGTAGCCTGATGAGAAGCGTTCCCGTTAGATGAGCCGGGGCTGCTAGAGAACCGAGCATGTGCGTGGTGATCCATGCTTGGGTAGAGAAAAAGATTTGTTTAGAGAGAAAAGCAATAAAAGGAAGAAGGGAGATGAGTGTGGGGGAAGGTTGAAGAAAGCCGGGTGGTCCCGCCTGGAAGGAAAAGAAAGTGGAAGGCTGGTGGGCAGTTGTGCCGGACAACGGCCAATGTAAAACCCGTCTAGAGGGCTCCCCGTAACTCTTCCTCTTTTTTTTTTTTTACGTTTTATTATCTAAGAACGAAAGAAGAACAGAAACACAAGACAGGACTGTAAACGCTAGTGGAATCAGATAACAATACTTGAGAAGACAATTTGGAATTGACTGGGCAGATACAACGGGACAACGAGAGGGGGGTTTGAAACGAGTGAAAAGGGTCGGGAGGAAAGGTGTAGAAGATGAGAATCGACGGGGGAGGAAGCCTCAATTTATAGACTTCATGATCTGGCACTAATTACTACATGTCTCGGCGCCCTAGTTAAGAAGCCAATAATACGTCCCGCTGGTTCTCCAGACAGGGCGGTTGTGCGGGTCGAAACATGAATTCATGGTGTTGAGGAAGACGCATATGAGGCTGACGTTTGGTCGCTGAGCTACATCTCACGATCAGCCTTGACCCGCGCTCTCTTCAAGGTACAAAAATTTTAGTGGGGTTGCAGCTATCAAACATGTCAATCCAAGTTCAAGTGAGTGTTATATGGATTCGGTCGAATGGGGTCATGCAAGACTGCGGTATGGTAGCCAAGCATAAAGACATGACGGATCAGCGTAAATCTCTTTGGGAGATTCTTCCTCAATTGAAGCTCTCGAATATCAAGCTCCCGTAGGATATTCTATTCGAGACGAGCTTGAATAAGCTCAAGTCATGGTGCCGAAAATATCAGAATACGTAGCTTCGACTGGGGATCTTTATATCTCAGCCAGAGATGTCCCAACGCTTGACTAGCATATAGAGGAAGAAATTTTCGAGCCAACTCAGAAGCACTACAGAACCATGTATTGACATTTATGATGATTGAAGGAAGCTCTAACATTGGTTCGACTCAAACCAAGGAGGATATCATTCATTACCATAGAGATGCCGTCAAGCTCCCGAGCGCTGCCGTTGATAGCTGCAACGCTAAGAATCCACCCCGGTCACTTGGGTTAGGTTTGTGGCGGTAGATGATATCTAAAGTATTGGTACTACCTTATCTCATAAGAATAGGTGGATTTTAAGTAGATAGACTTTTCAAATTCTCAGCCACAATTTTTACAACTCGTGGGGTGGGTTGTGGCGCGCTCGGGCAGGGTCAGCTCGGCTGAGGCTGGTGCAGATATCCTTCCCGGAACGGCGACTTCAAGCGGCATCCCAGCTACCTTAAGCACACGGTCCTTTGAAAACTTGTTTAATTTAAACCTGTATGTCTATGTAATATGATCGGAGAAGTCAAGTTCTCACTTCTGATTGCAATTGTATAGTTAATTCTCTCAGACGATGAAAACAAGTGTTCACGATCGGCTACAGTAGCTTTCCGCTCCATTGGCCCCGCCGCATACAGGTAGCATAAAATGCCTGCATCGAAAGGATCTCGAAATGCTGTCAGCTCAGCCGTTCAACAGGTACTCCACTCTGGTTATAGTATACAGATTTGAAATGGTTGATTGACCTGGCTTTACAGATTGTTCTGTCCCCCTCAGATGCCGACTACTTAGACCAGCTAATACCCGCAATCAAAGATGCCGCCCATTCTAACCGGACAGCCCAGCTATTGCAGGGCTTATCTCAGTTCGCAGATAACCATGAATCTGAGATAGAAGGTGTCTGTAATACCAACCATCAAGAATTCGTCAACTCGGTCAACCAGCTCCTGCAGGTCAGGGAAGGAACCGTGAGGCTGACCTCGGAGATTCTTGACTTGAATCAGTCAATACAAGCAAGTACCGAGAAGTTAGCAGAACACAAAAAGGCGCTCGTTGACTCAAGAAGCGTTCGTCAAAATATTGATGAGGCAGCCCAAGCATTAGAGGATTGTTTGGAAGTTCTCCGATTGACAAATCACGTGCATGACCTGCTTGCAACAAAAAACCATTATGCTGCTCTGCGCGCTCTGGATGAACTTCAAAATGTACACTTGCGCGAAGTTCCTCAATATAAGATTGCAGAGATGATTCAGAAATCAGTACCTGCAATACAAAAGCTAATTGCTGAAGCCGTTATGACTGATCTCAAAACTTGGCTCTTTCGTATCCGAGAAACATCACAGTTCTTGGGCGAAGTTGCATTCTATCATACAGAGCTGAGACGAACAAGGCAAAAGGAACGAGCGGAAAAGGATCCATTCTTTCGAAACTTCAAACTCAACTCTGCAATGGACCTTGTGTCGGATGAGACTGACGAATTCGATGTGCTCGATAACGATGAAGTCCAAGTTGACTTTAGTCCCTTATTTGAATGCCTACACATACATGAGGCGCTCGGAGAGAGCGAAAAGTTTAGAGCAGAATACGCTGCTACTCGTCGGCAGCAGAAAGACCTCCTTTTACCTACATCCATAAGACTTGTTGGAGATGACGAAGGAGGGAGTCTGAGCGCGCTGCTCGAAAGCATTGCCGGTTTCGCCATTGTCGAGCGTGCAACAATGAAAAAGGCCTTCAATCTCCGATCTACGGTAGACGTATGTGGACATCTGAAGGATTTACATATCTGTTCTAAACTGACAATGTATTTCAAAAGGTCGACGAGCTATGGGACTCGATGTGTCAGAGCGCAATTAATCTTATTACGCAATCTCTACCGGATATTGACGATGCAGACGCACTTCTGAAGATCAAAGGTGTTATTGCTCTTTTCATCCAAACCATGGAAGTACGTTCAATAATTCCTTTCTCGTCAGAGAACTTTAATTAATGATACCTCATCAGAACTGGGGCTATTCCGTTGCAGCTCTTGATTCATTCTTGCTCACCCTTTTCGACAAGTACGCGGAGCTATTGAAGCAGAAGTTTAGTCGCGACTTCTTGGAGGTAGTAACAGCAATCTCAAGAGCAGCGTGTTCGAGGTAGCTAATATGTCTAGATTGTTTCCGCGGACGATTACATGCCGATGCCGATTCAAACGTCCGAGGAATACGAAAAGGTAGTCAATGTGAGCTGGTATACGCCTGAAAAAGAGCAGAGTGATATTAGGTCAGAGTCATTAGAAGCTTTTTGGATCCTAACAGTGGCTAACACTCTCTTAGTTTTCCTTGTGTCTTGCCCTTTTCTCAAATGTATCCGCTCTGCTGCATAGACATCCGTAACTTCCTGAACCAGTTCTATTTCTTTTCCGACGACCATTTTCAGCACCCGAGTGTGATTGACGAGACTTTGAAGAAGGTGAACTTGATAATGACTTAGAAACCCTTCATAAAGCTGACGACTGTAGTCATTGGATGAACTCCTTGCCCAGAAAGTATGTCGCTTACTCGTTGACCGGTTAAGCTCTCAGTACCTTGGACAAATCGTGCAGATTCTCATCAATCTCGAGCACTTTGAGACTGCGTGTGTGGAACTTGAGCAGCTCCTTCTTGCTGCCAGGTCTCCAGCTTCGGCTGGCAAGTCTGTTGCTCTGAACGCCACGGAAGAGTTTCGAAGCAACAAGAAGACCGCAGAAAAGCGTATATTTGAACTTGTAAACTCAAAGATTGACGACCTCATCGAAACTGCAGAATACGACTGGTATGTCCGATCCATGGGACTTTGGGTCTTCAAAAAAAAGAAGGAAGCTAACAACGGGCGAATAGGATGGCACCAGCAGCGCAGACCGAACCCAGCAATTATATACAGACACTCACCCGTTATCTCTCTAACATTATGAGCTCCGTGTTACTTGGCCTTCCAACTGAAATCAAGGAGTTAATCTATTTTGACGCCCTTAGCCACGCAGCGACGATGATCCTCGTACGTCGATTAAAATAACTAGTTCCAGAAACTACATTTCTGATACTGACCGTCATCATCCAGGCACTGCCACTTTCCGCAGACGTCCCAACGATCAATCGAAACGGTGTCGCGGCACTAGCACTGGATGTGCAACACCTCAGTCAATTCGTCGACAGTTTAGGCGTACCGATTCTCCGCGAGAACTTGGATGAGTTGCAACAGACAGTCAATCTACTCCAGTCTGACAATTCAGACGAATACTACGATGTCTCGACGCGAAATAAGAAATATGGAAGAGTTGATCCAATGAATGGACCTCTTCTATTGGAGAAGTATATAACCCCGTTGACTGATTCTCATTGGGCAAATTGCTAATACATTTACGTTTTCCAGACTCACGCAGGGCATGCAAAGCTCAGGAAGGACGGACAAATACACTACCCTCTCTTCTCGGTTTGGCAAAAAGTAATTTGAGCCGAATGCTGCTTTTAGCACTCGACCAAATCGTCGTACGCGTACGAATAGGGAGCTCTATAGCTTATATACCAATCTTCTAGATCACATTTCGTCCCTCAAATCCAATGATTCAGCGTGCAGCTGCTTTGCAGATGTCATTACAATTTCATGCTGTAGTGAAGTCGATAAAGGAATAATTCATTGTAGCTACGACAAATTCATCTCATGGCTTTATATGGAGAAGCCAGAACAAAATGAACGGCAGACCTAGAGAATTCATCAGCTTCGCTCTCATCAGTCTTAGCACGCTAAGTGACCTCTCATGAAAAACGTCACTGCTTAATGCTTATTCATTCATTTTCTGATTTACTGGTATTCTACAAATTTTCATCGTTTGACCTCGAACCTCCCTTTGACGTGCTTGCACGAGACCAAGCGCGCCGTTTTCTTCCACGCCGAACCATAAACTATACACCTTGTGACAAAAGTGCTTATGAGTACCAGTCCAGGCCATTCAGGTCGTGAGAGTCACGAAATATAAGAGAAATATCCGCCAACCACGACGCGCAATAACTTGCCAGTTTGGGAAAAAAAAACACATACATGGAAAGAAAATAAAACCGGACTGTAGACTTGTGCTCCCCCAGAACAGAAACCAACCCGCGGGTATTGTTATGAGACAGTGACATTGAGAAAATCTTTTTGAAGTAGGGAAAAAAGGGAAGCAGGAAACATAAATAGGCATAGAAGAGGTTAGCGCCACGCTTATACGCAGGTAATGCAGTCGTCGGCAAATGCCTCCCGTTGCAGTTCGGATGCCGCGAGGAGGTCAAAAAGATGGCGTTCAATATTCATGACAGCTCGACAAAGCCTAAGGTTTCCAGCATTTGGCGCGGCAAGGCAGATGGCCGAACTCCAATAATAGGAAATACCAAATGAGCTCGAAGGATGACACACAAATTTCACCGGAGCCATTTGGCGTATGCCCAGCGAATTCGTTCCACAACCTTCAATTGACGCTCGACGCCGGTGCGAATGTCCACGAGATCTTCGATATCTTCGAGGAACTCGCGGTGGATTTCTCCAGGAAGGACACGCTGGGCGGTCTGGCGCATGGTGTGGACTTCGCAGAGCAAAAGACCGTGCTCTTTGTACGAGAGCATGCCTTGATGAGGACTTCCAGGAGATGAGGGAGAGGAAGATGCGGAAAGGATGCGGTCAATATTCCTGTAATTTTGGAAGGTGATGTTAGCGCTGACATGATAGAGACAGGAACATGTGGAGCGGGAGTCGAAAATGGGTTGTAGAGTTACTTTGAAGTGGAGATATTGAAATGAAGGGACAAATGCGGGAGAACGTAGACGATGAATAGATATGGTAGGAGACGTACCTTAACACGCGGACCATCTTCACATGGCGCTTTCCTTCTTTGCTACCAGAGCGACTACCAAACGTGTCTTTCACCCAACGCAACGAGGCTATGCAGACGAGTATGCCTGGCGTAAGTCCAACAAATCTATTTCGAAGAAAAAAGGTTAGCCGGTACGGCGTTCAAAATGAAAATTTTAATGAAAGGAGCAAGATAACGTACCCAAAGACAAGCTCTTGGCTCTTTAGCAATGAGTCAATGCCGCCCATGGCAACCTCTACATCAACCTTTGTTTTCTGCACTTGAATAAGCAGTGCTCGAACGAGATCACCGCGGACAGTTCCCATGAATGGCTTCCTCAGGTCTCGTTCGTAAGCCTTGAGTACCGGTGTCAAATCGCCTTCCTTGACCTTGTCCCTAATCGAAGAAATTTCGGCTTCACTTAGACTTGCTGCACCACCGCTTTCTGCGGGATGGTCGACTGCAAAGTCTACAACCATACGCTCAAGGCTGGCGCGATCACCCGCAAGGCTTTCCTTGCTCATGATTGCAATTTCGCTGTCTTTATCATGTCGAATCGTACCCAGCACCTTTTTGGTCGGTTCGATAACCCAGTTCGACCAGAAGTCCACAATGGTGGTTCCCAATTCACGAATCCAAGTCGCGATTTCTGCCTGCCGGCTGGCGAGAATTCGCAAGAGCGTGCTCGATGACAGAATCAGGACAATTGCAGGGAGCCAATATCGCGTTAGTCTAGATGGACGTCCAAATTTGACAGTAAGAGCTTTGGACGCATTATTGTGCCCCGGAATGTGCGATTCTAGAATGTCTTGAAGGCGTTTACAGAGGGCGGCCGGCTTGCCATCGCTACTTTCGTCTGAAGCTTGGTGCATGACATCTGATTCCTCCTCTATGCTGGCAAAGACGGTGTCCTCGAAATCTGGAAGGCCCACCTCGATTGCAGTGACATTTCGGAGAACGGTTTCCATCAATGCAATACTCTTGGCAACAACGAGCTTCCAGTCTTCCTTGTCAAATTTCGAACCCTCAGTATTTGAGAAGAGACTCTCGTCGTCCAAACCAAATGCAAGACCCTCGTCCATTAGAACACCAAGTCCACTGGCGCTCATTTCACGGAATTTTCTCAGCGCAGCCTGCTTCCGGCGGACCTCGGCGCGAACAAGAGCAAATGGCGAGACGACCTGTCTATGGATATCCAAAAGAGAACGCTCGCGAACGCTTTCTTTGACCAGCCCATAGAATTGGGTCCATCGGTCAGTAAGAGATTTCGAAGCAGTTGCACCAAGCTCGCTAGGACCAGTAATAGATTCGAGTTTCTGCCGCGCGTCGTGATAAACCTCTTTGGACCATTTCCAAAAACGTAGAGGTGAGGTCTGTATTGAATACAGGCCAGTATACATTCGGGAACCCAAGATATCGTCCCAATACCAAATGTCATTGCTCAATGGCATGATCTGGTCGAGCAATACATTGAGGAGGACGCCGTAGGTTTGCGTAGCCGCTTTGCTGACAATGAGCCATTCAAGGTCACGCTCATAAGCTGTGTCTTCCTGAGCCTGAACGCTGATGGGTTGTGCGAGTGCCGATTGCGCCTGCTCCAGGAGGCTACATATCCGGACAGGTTTCAGAATTGGCTGGGAAGTCGCCGATGCAGAAAGGGCCTTTGCAACAATCTGGAGTTGACTTGCACGAGTAGACGTTACTGGCGCATGATCCAATGTGTCGCGGCGGGCCTCTAGCAAAGGTGAAACCGGCGCTGACGGTAGACCAAACAGCTGCAGTCGATCCAACTGGCTGTCCACGCGGCGGACTTGGCTTGAGATTTGGATTAGCAGATGAACAGGCCGAATGGTGCTCCTTCTGCAATAGCTTACTCTGTGACAAAGGTCATCTTGCCCCTCTGTGCCTTTCGACCATCAGCCAGCTAAATGTGATTCGACGCAAGATACGTGGAGGAGATCAAGCATCAACAAAGAAACTTGACTTTGTCCACCGTCCATTAGCTATGACGCTATAGCCTCGGCTGTTCCTTCCTCTATGATGCTGCTTACATAATAAGAATCACACCGTCGCGAACTTCTTATGCGCGTCACTTTTAACTTGAGGTGTCACGTACAAGGGCCAAAGGGAATAACTAAACACCTTTCGCTTTTGATCAATTTTGACCTACTCAGCGCCGAGATCGCTCTTAGTCGGCCAGTTACTCATAAACGGCGATCCCGCATCTTAACTACATAGACGCATTGAGTTGATCCAGGAATCAAGAACCACGCTCGATGCCGTCTCGGTCGCCGTCTCGGGGCCGCTCGCCCACCCGTTCCCGCACTCCGGGTTCAGCCGCCTCTCGCACGCCTTCTAGATCGCGGTCTCCTCGTCGCTCTGTTTCCCCTCGGTCCTTGTCTCGATCACGGAGTCCAAACCGAGCGCCCTCGAGTCGGGGTGCAGGACGTCAAGGTCGACGTGATAGCTACCGGAGAGGGCGCAGCTTGACGCGGAGCAGAAGTCCGTCTCGTGGGCCTCGTCGATATAGAAGCCGTAGCTATACCCCCAGTCGAAGCCGGAGCAGGACGCCTCCTCCACGAAGTTCAAAGGTTGGTTCAGAAGGACTGACCTTGTACAAAGCCGCCCGTCGCTTACAGCCATCTAGATTGTTGTTGAGAAACTCACCAAGAATGTCAATGAGGGCCACCTTCGAGAAATTTTTGGCTCCTATGGTCCAATACGAGACTTGGATATGCCAATGAATCGACAATGTTAGAAGACATTATCAATAAACCTGGAACAATTGTGCTAATCTAGACATAGTCATGACGAATCGGGGCACTGCTTATATTCATTACGATGCACCAGCCGACGCCGAAGAAGCGATCTCACACATGCATGAGGCTCAGCTTGACGGAGCTGTGATCAATGTCTCTATAGTTCTACCACGCCGCAAGTTCTCTCGGTCACCGCCCCCTGCACGACGAGGTGGTCCAGGTTTCGGCCCCCCTTCAGGACCGCCAGGTGGCTTTCGAGGCCCGCCTCCGCGTCTAGGCGGCGGAGGAAGATTCCGATCGCCTCCTGGCAGACGCACTCCTCCCCGTGGCAGATTTGGCCGACCAGAACCCAGAGGAGGCTACGGAAATTCATATCGCCCGCGTTCACTGAGCAGGTCTCGTTCTCCCCGCTCTCGCTCAGGATCATACTCGAGGTCGAGATCGCGATCACTCAGCCGATCACCCCCGCCTCGGAGGAGAGCAAGAGATAGCCCGCCGCCACGGAGACGACGTCGAAGTCCGAGCTATAGCAGCTACAGCAGCTACAGTGATCGCAGTCGAAGCCGCAGTCGGGATCGAGGAAGGGGGCGAAGATGATCAAAACCCGTCAATGTTTTCTGTGTGAAAAGCCATTACGCTTTTATTCGAAAAACATCATCGATTCCTCTTTGTCGAATCCGTCTTCGAATCCGTCTTACCGTATCATTCAAATTATTTACTCCTTCGAATCTGGCATGATTAACTGGCGCCAAAAAAGCATACTTGGAATTGTTGTGGCTCGCTTGGTAGCAGGGAATAAATCAGATCCTTCCTGATTGTTGCTTCCAAGCACTAGATAAAAGTGCTTCTCAAGAGCAATATACCATCTTGTCAGTACCTTGATTGCTTAAACATGTATTATCTTGGCTGTTTGTGGAACAGTGTTACTTGGCAGTGTTTTGATGTTCTGACACTTTCGTCATAATAGTTCGCGGAAATCTCTTGCAGCGGAATGTACAATCTTAGATTTGAAATGAATCCTTTAGCGTTTATTTGCTCATCGCTCATTGCAACAGTCCTACGCACTCGCTGTTGTCCTTTGTCCGAGCGAGGTACTTCAGTGGCATTGATGTAATAATTGTAAGCCCGTGACGTTTGGTTAGACTTGCTATTCTATGCAAGATGGCTAAGTTTCGCAAAATAAAGAAGGAAGGAACGAGCGAAGCTTGTGCCTTCTCTTTTGAGCTGAACTGGACCGATTACACCCAAAGCAATATGCATTTTCATCACAGATTTTCGATCCGGTCGTACACATCTCTCGCCTGGCTTGCTTGTCCCCACAGTATTTCTTCGATTCCCATCAAGCTCAGTCCTTTGAAAATCATATTCCTATCATCCGCATTCGAGCTACGCTGGTATGGAAGCTTACTAGAAGATCTGTGTCTCTTCTCTGCGATCATTTGGGGCATCGTCATCACTTGCTCGCACCGTCTGTCACAAACTCGAAAGTTGGCAATGTCTTCTACTCTTGCTTCCAGCACAGCCGGACCATCGCCCGCATCCCTTCGATCGCTCCAGCTTGCAAGTCCAGAGGAATCTAACGGTCGCTGGCCCTCGTCACAAGCCGTTAAATTCATTCGGCGTACGAGCGGCAATAGCGTCAATTCCACCCAGTATTCGCTTGATTCGGATTCCTCCCCACACCCTCTTCGCCAGTCTGTATCTGTTGACGAACTTGAATCGACGGCTGGCCTGCGTCGTGAGGGCAACAAGCCTTTTGGGAATCTGCCAAGTACGAGTGAACGGGCTGAAGAACAATTCTCCGCACCGCCTCCAACAGATTACTTCGCGCAAAATGAATGGACGCCTTCGCACGCTCCAGAATCGCAAGGTTCTAGCCGCAAACGCTCTTCAGCTACAGTAACTCTTGCAAACGCCGCCAAGGGTCGAGTGGCTAACGGTCGGGACAGTCCGGCGCCACTCCACGGCCGCACGAACAGTGATGACCGAGGCAACCATACCGCCCTGGCACATGTCCCATCTCCTGTGCTTCCTCCCAGTGGTTCCGCTGAGGCGCTTGGAAGGCTTTTCCGTGGCGCGCAACTTCCAAGTAATGGCAGACATATCAGTTCTGGCTTCTCTTTCCCGGCCTATCTTGGATCTGCGTACGGCATCTCACGTGCCGATTGGGCGCTTTTCACATCTGAGATCCGCTCCTTCAACCGCTGCACAAAGTGGGACATTGCATTTGTGCTCAGTGCAGCGAGTATGACCCTAGGCAACTCCGCCGCGGCAGTAATTCTTACTGCCCTCCTTCCAGCTCTTGGCATCAGTCTGATTGGCGGAACTGTTGTCACTGGCGGGCTTGGCCTCCTAGCGTTACTTCCCCTTGCAGTTATTCCTGCCGCTGTGGTGGGTGATATTGTTCGGCGGTCGGCCAAAAGGCGCAATCTCAAAACTGCCAGAGAGTATGGAGCGATTGAAAGAGTGTTGAAAGAGTGGAATGACGTGTATTTTCATCCAAAAGGCCTCTCGGTTAAGATTGAGTTGCCAAAAGAGGACGTACATGGCATGAAAGACATGGATTTGCTGACGCGGAAATGGACAAAGCACGTCAGAGAGAGCAGAATATTGCCTAGGCTTGGTTTAGGCCAGAATTTTGGAAGAGCTCCGGCAGTCAAGGAGAGCACCGAAGGCAGCGGAGAGCAGGACAACGGAGATTCTAACGAACCGTCAGATTCTTTGATGGCATCGACTCCGAAGCAGCAGAAAGAAACACTTCCTCTGCCGAGGCAAAATCCAGCGGCTGATAGAACTTCTGATGTGAGCAGCAATAGCCATGATGGCGCGCCTAAGGAGGCTGAGTCGAACGCTCCCCAGTCTTCAGCCACGGATGATTCTACGCCCAGTCGCGCCAAATCTGTCTCTAACTCTGACACCCCGCAGGCTGAGCAGAAAGCTCTTCCTCGGGAGACAACCCCAGCTTCTTCTCTAGCGGTAGATGGTAATGCATCCATCAATGCCGTCGACGATGCTCACCCGTCTATAGTTCCTTCAGTCTCCCCGCCTTTAGGAGCTCATGTTGATGCACACGAAGACGCGCTGGACCAAGACAATACTACCCCTAGGCAAGGACATCAAGAGAGCCCAATCAGAGAAAAGCCAAAGGCTAAAGCGAAGCCGCGTAACCCAACTAAGTCCAAATCAGGCGGTAAACGCGTACTGTTCTTTCGACATGGTTTCTTTCCCAAACAGCAGCGACGGCCTTCCTCCATATCATCTACTTCTTTTTCTTCTTCGGCGGCCCGCCACCAACATTCGTCATCTACCAGACCATTTGGTCTTCGACCTACCGGAATCTCGGATAACGCAGGATCCGAGGCGGCATCCATGTCCGCTTCGTCTTCGTCGTCTTCTAGAGCGCCCGCGCCAGACCTAACCTGGTCTGAACGCTGGCGTGCTCTGCAAGCAAGACGCGCCGCGCGACATGCGGACAAGGATAAGCGCCATGCTCTTCGACGCGGGCGTATTGTGCTTATTCCGATCGGCACACCAGAGCCGGCGATGGGTGCTATTCCGCAGGGCGCGATACAAAGAGATGTCCTCAGGAGACGAAAATTGGTACGAGTCATTGGCAAGAGCCGAAAGAGAGGTAGAGGGAAAAGGGTATCTAGAGTCTGAAGTTATTTCTTCAGGAACTCCCCTCGTTGCGTTGATTTTGCTCTTCAATTGAATGAGAGATGATTGGAAGAGCGGGAAGAGAAACGAATGACGAATCTTCGGAAACACGAGGTTTGAGGATGTTTTGAGGGGTATAGAATTGGGCTGGAGAGCGTTATTGTGGTATCAAAGGATTAGAGAATGACATGAGTTCGTAGCAAGTCCGTGGCTAGAGAGAATATTATCATTATTTGCTTTCCTCCCTTTTTTTTCTGTCTTTAGAAGTGGTCATTGCTGGCAAAGTGCGTGTTTTATGGGTTCGATGCGGGCACGCCTCGTCTTTCACGATGCAAATTTCTCTAGTCACAACGTCACGCAGGTGGAAATTGGATTGTACAGAATCTTTGTAGAATATATGCTCATATTGATATAGCTCCGATCAAAACGATCGGCGCGAGGAAGAGGGCATCGTAAGCATGAATTGAACGGATCTTAGCAGGGAGAATCGCCAAACGCCAATATCCTATGACTTTTGAGGAAAAGAAGAAGACAACGCTCTAATAGGGTCTAAACATTTATCCAATCATCATGGTATCATCGCCACCATTGTCAGTGGGCTCTTCTATCGGCACTCCTCTGCCACGGCCTTCGAGTAATTCCCTTCGGACCTCTGGGCCAATATCCTTGTGGCCACGCACCAGCAGAAGGTCCAGAAGAGATTCACGCTGGTCCTCGGTGATGTCGTTTCGGTACCTCTGGGCGAAAGCCAAGAGACACTGGTGCCAGAGAACGGGCAGCCGAACGTCCTTGCCGCCTGCAGCGCCAGCGCCAGTGCCGGACATGGACATGTCTCCATTCGCGGCGGTGGGATCAGTGGCCCGGAAGCGGAGGAAATGGAAGACCAAAGCGTCAATAACCTTGTAAGGCAAGGCATACTTCTTCTCCAGAAGAACCCGAATGAAGATGTTTGTTGCACCGCCTCCTTCAGACGACAAAGACGTCTGCTCAGCTGCGATATCACATAGTCGCAGAAGCGCCGCGGCGGAATGTAATACCGGAATCGAGACACGGCCTAGCACAGAAGCCACAATGTGCGCCTCCCGGAGCGTGCAGGTTCCACTGCCGACCAAGGGGAAGAGGAAGCCTTTGAAAAATGCAGCAGGCTTGTAAAGTGCTTTCTTCAGCGCATTGAATAAGTGTACGTTCAGCTTCTTAGTCTCATGGATGTCATCTCGCACACGCTCAAGAATGACGGCTTCCATGAAGCGCTGAACGGTTGCGGGTTTCGAGGAGACAAAGATTCTGGTGGCTTCGTAGCATGCATTAGGTGTCCACGATTCGGGGCGGGTTATATAGAGGATGTCCTCCCAGTTCGGTATCGTTGGGAGAATCTTGAAGGGCTTTGGTAGTTTACCAGAGCGGTAGCGAGAAAGGATCAAGCCAATCCTAGACAGATACGGTCAGGAAAAAGGGCCACAACAAAGGAGATTGTGATAGTGACAAAGACTTACTTGGTATATACTTCAACAACCTTGGCAGGAATCTGAATGGCGTCCTCGGGAGCACCGCCGCCATGGATCACAGGATGGCCGGCCTGTGCTGCCTCATGGGCTGCAATCTTCTCGAGGATGAGCTCAGTCAGGTTTGTGCCGGGTCCTTGAGCTTGCTGTTCATCCTCATTTCCAAAAATAGGGTCTTGCGCTCCAGATGGCATGAATTTGTTGAACATTTCCAAGTCCTCGGGATCGATTTCCTGTGTGCCCATCACGTCAGAATCGCCAAGCAGGGTGTAATGCTACTAGGAAATACTAACCACTTGCTCGACCTCTTCCTCTTCATCTCCCCAGGCGTCATCATTCTCCTCGATTTGTGCTTCTTCGTCAGACTCGTCGCCTCCAAAGCGAGTATCAAAAGCAAAAGCCTTGTTCGGTTCGTTGGCCTGGTGTTCGGCTCTCTCCTCGTCTGCAAGATCTTGACCCAGGCTCAAGATCTTGCGAGATTGCTTTGAATCGATAAATTTTTCTGCCTCGCCAGCATCCTCGTCGTTGCCTCGGTTTTTGTTCTTGGGAGCCTTGGTTTTTAAGGGCCCAGTGGCCAGAATATCATCAGTGAGCGGATTGTGTCGGCGGGCCTGGCGGGAGGCCGCTGATGATGTAGCTTTCGGCATTTTGCAAGACGTGATATCAAAACCCCTCCCGTTCGCACTCGATCTTGGTGTGTCTCAATCGTCGGTATATGAAATTTTGATGTTCGGCCTAGCTGGTGAGCACCGCTGTGGGGAAGTACAAATGTTTCGAAATTCGCACTTGAGAAATTCCCACGCTAGCACAATACTTTTGCAAACTCGCCGATTCTCCGACGCGGAATCTTCCGCGTTCATACTTGCGGACCTGGGATGAGCTTAGGCGTAAACTTTATGCAGTACAGTACACAATCATTTCGGGAGCGAGGGACGTTGTGGAATATTCTTAATTTTCCTGGCAGCTGATAGATTGACTTGAAAAATTATTTTGATCATCAGGAAATATGGCTGACCCTCGGTTGGGCCGGAGGGGCTCGACACCGTCCTCTGTTCCCCAGAAACGCAGCCTTGAGGACGAGCATGCACCAGCAGTCTCCTCTCCATTGAATCCAGATTCTGGTACGATGTCAAGGGCTAAGCCCAAGGACAAGGCTCTACAGCGCGAGCAAAGAGATAAAAAGGATTCGCTCAAGAAACGTGAGTCGAAAGCAGGCGTCGATGTCCGAGGGACCACGCCTGATGCCAGCGCTGCCAAAAGGAAGCACAAAAGCGCTGGCACTGCAACTCAACCTCCTCTGTTAGCTCCCTTGCGATACAAGCTACCGCCGCCCAAACCAACCGATTTCGAGCCTCCTCGCGGGCCTGTCTTCACTGCGGACCTGACCAGGACACATCCTGATGGGCATGAGGTACAATTCTACGAGAGCTCTGAACAGTAGGTGCCAGCTTCTGTGAAACAAGCACAGGCTCCGAGGCTGATCCAAAATCTAGTGTCTATAACCGCAAAGGGTTCAGGTACACGCATTGTATCGCGGATCCAGCTTTTCCATCTTCGCTTTATTACCGTCAAACAGACACCGAGCCGTTTGGACCCCGAATAGCTTTTGAAGATACATCGTCTTACATTCAATTCGATCAGTCTGGCCGCAGCATTACCACTGAAAAAGGATATCGAATGGGGAGAGCAAATGTGGGCGTGCGTGAAGGGAGCTGGTACTGGGAGTGCAAGATCATCAGCGGCGTCGCGAAAGATCAAGAATCAACAATGAACGGACAAGATGGTCGAGGCCATGTACGAATGGGATGGGCGAGGCGCGAGGCAAGCCTTGATGCCCCTGTCGGCTTTGACGCTTACAGTTATGGCTTTCGCGATGTTGGTGGGCAAAAATTGCACATGTCTCGGCCAAAGGACTGCTTTCCGCCAGGCGAAGATATTCAAGAGGGAGACGTGATCGGGCTGGAGATCAATCTCCCCTCGCTCGCTCTCCATAGAAAAGTCGTCGGGGGTTACTACAACCCGGCAGTCGACTTCTCAACCGATACGGACGATCATAGTATAGAAGCGCCAGACGTCATTCGAGACCGTGTTCCGATCCGCTATAAGGCACATCTTTATTTTGAACAATTCGAATATCATGCAACCAAAGACCTGGAGGAGCTAATGAACCCTTCACCTGTTGCACCGTCTGCACATTCTGCGCACAGCGAACCTCCTAATCCCAATCATCCCAGCGTGGCGCTACGAACTCTTCCCGGTTCATATATCAAAGTATACAAGAATGGCAAATATATTGGGACGCCATTAACCGACCTGCTCGCTTTCCTACCGCCAGCGTCAAAGCCGCAAGCTCAGCCAGGGGCACGCGATGGGCTGGATGACGGAATGTTGGGATATTTTCCCGCCGTGAGCGTCTTTCGTGGCGGTGCCGCCGAGGTCAATTTTGGGCCAGACTTCTGGTGCCCGCCCTGGAATGCAAGCAATGACGAGGCTGGCATCATTAAGCAAGAAGAAGGCCCTCAGCAGCCTTCTTTGCCGATCCCAAAGCGTCCTCAGGCAATGGCAGAGCGGTACAATGACCAGATTGCCGAAGACGTTGTGTACGATCTCGTCGATGAAGTAGACTTTTGGGTCCAGGATGGCGGCTCTACTGAGACCAAGCTCGGCGTCAGCGACAGTGCACCGACCGTCCTCGGCCCCGTCGACCCTCGAGCGCCAGGAGTGGAAGAGCTTGCTGACGGCGCCGGAGCCAACCAAGCTGGCGAGATCAAGGAAATTGTTCAGGAAGACGAATAGGCAATGGGGCTTGGGAAATTACTCGTGACGAAGAGCCACTGGAATCGCGTAATGGGTCAATGTTGTTTTTGCTTTGATGGTTGCTATACCCACTTTTGCACGTAATAAATGGACTTGGCAGGTTATTCCTGGTTAGCTTATGGTTATACCCATTCCTAAAAGCAGAGTGCATTGCAGGCATTTCTCAAGACTGTGAAAAAGATTATGTTCTGCACGGAAATTTTGGAAGACTGGTGAATTGGCCACATTCTGGGGCTCAGCGTTATTCAAGACGGTTTTATTTCCGCAAACGGAATCGAATGTGTGCAGGATCAACGAACAGGCACCTATTTTAATCGTATGGGTTTACTGGCCAGAGGAGAAAATCCTGGATTCTCCCAGCCACGTACACCAAGTAATAGTAATAGAAGAAGCGGGAAGACGGACAAGAGAGGGTGCCAGTTCAAACCGGCCTAAAGAACCATCTAGACCGCTAATCAATGGATGAACGACAGACGGCACCGAGTCAGACCGAAAAGTAGCTTAACCAAACGTCCTGAGAGAGCGCGGAGGTGCCGACACAGGAATTGATCACGCGCAGCACCAAAGAGCAACTAGGAATTGTCAAATTGGTTGAACCTCAAAAATCGTTGGAAGAAGAAGAAAAAATTATCCATCACAATCTTTGGATGGATGCATTCGATGTATCTTGAGAAAATTTTTTTCTCATCCCGTGATACATTTCGCAGAAGCGCAAAATCATAGAATTTCCATTGGCCTTTTCACCTGTAAATCTTGCCAGAGCCAACCACGTCCCGCATCACTATGTCCAATCTGGCGCGTGAGACATTTGAAGTCTATTGTGGGTGTTGAAGCATCAGAGAGGAGGGGCGCGTGTTGCGGATATGAAAGTGCTGAAGGTGTCATGTTTAACATGCGTCTGACCTCTTTTTTGGCGGGGTAAGCAACCCTCTTGAGCGGATGGTGATAGTAGTACCGGCTACAGCATAACAATAGTTGGATGCTCGAATTTACGAAATCACTACTGAATCCTATGTGATGATGGACAGACTGCATATAGGTGGGTGAGAAAAAAAGAGTCACTTGGAGGTGAACATGTCCAATAATCTTGCTCTCTGGGAACTGACGTTGAACTGCAGTAGGGCATCATCACTTTTCGTATGTGGGGACTTTCCACGATTGAGATCATTCGGGCAGATCTGTCTGACGCAATGAGAGCCTTGCCGCGGAGGAAAAAAAAAAAAAAAAAGGGATCTTACGATTGCAAAGGACCGTTTGCATGAGCCTTGTCGGCTGAGGCCAACTTACAGGCCTTACAGACAACGGTTGATCGCGCGAGGGACAAGCTACAGCCCTGGTCATGGATTATGTGCTCGCAGATCTGCTGCCCTAAACATCGCGACATGCAAACCCTCGAGTGATTATTCATTCATAGGGATGACGGAACGAAGCGCAGTATGATCTCTGCACGGCAGCACCCGCATATGGGTCCAGTCGCTTGAGCTGCCTTGGGTTTCCGGTCAGGAACATCAGACCAGATCCAAATGTGCCTGGGGGGGGGGGCCAAATCCCTGACTCGGCAACACTTTTTGCACATCACCTCGAGGGACTGACCGAGTGTGCGGCGTAGGTCAAAAATTTCTGGGTACGATCTTCCCTGCTACGCCGCTCATGGATCCATTATTGCATCACGTATGAAGCTTCGTACGTACACACAATCATCTTTTTCAACGAGATGAGGCTGTTGCCACAATCAATCAATCAATCAATCAATCAATCGTAAAGCTCATCAGCGCTTGGTGAAATGGCGCAAGGATACTACTGTGCTTAGTACCACAATACGACTCAAATCTTCAATACGGAGTATCCGTACAGTAATAATCATCTCAGGAGCAAAGAAAGGGGTCCACGGGGGGTCGTCAATGCGGGCTCTCCGACAACGGGTTAAGGTGCAGTGCTTCCCTAGGCTGGCTGCGCTACGGCAGTAGTCCCACCGAGATGCCCACAACGAGGCGCAACTACCCGTACCCTCACAGGCTGCCCCGCAGTCCCTTTTCCGACCAGAAGACCCTCACTTCAAACCCCCCTCTTGGCTTCAACAGTCGAGCGGGTCATTCAATTTGCGATATCTTCTAGATTTGAAAAAGAGCCCGCTTGCAAGATAGTCCTCGGTGCTAGACGCTAAAGTGGTGTAAAAGATGTCCAAGTGACTGACATGACTCGACGCCCAGGCCGCCAAGGTTGACAAGAACTGACGTGCACAAGTAAGCGGGCACTTGAACTTTTTGAGCCTCTCGGGGGGGGGGGGGGGGGGGAGGCAACCTGGCAGGGTCCATTTGTGTGAGAGAGGAGCCAGGAACAGGGTATCGAGTACTTTGACTGGGCAGCACAATTTGGTCGCGGATACATTCAGATACCTCCGTACTGACTCTATCACGCAAACCGGAGCGGAGTCCCTTATCATAGGGAGTACTAGCAAAAGATACCTTGATGTCGGATGGTTGGACACAGAGCCAAGGAGCCCGTCAACCCGTGGGGGCTGTGCCGCGAGCGCATTGGCTCTCGGCAGGGTATCTCGTCGGTAGAGGTACCTTCTCCTTAAGGTAAAGGAGGGTCACTTTAGAACGGGGCCGCTCAAGAACCCAAGAAACAAACCCATTCCAGACGCGTTTCGACATCCCGAAAAAGAGCTCTTTCACAGAGAGGCGAAGGGAGAGTCTCACAGTCGTTCTTTCCGAAACGGTTGAGCGAGGAAGCAAAACAGACCCATCGTCTCGTACTGCCAAAATCTCGCTCTTGTATCGGGGAGGTTGGCTACGTAAGGGGATTGGCAGCCATGACTCGTCACTAGTACTTTTCCCGACTCAGACAGTCCTTTTGGTCTGGTCGTGTTGCGACTTCGCCGACTTGGTACGGAAGGTACGGACTACGGGACGTATCAGAGTACTCGTACACACCACACACTCTCTCTCACTTACTCACAACCCCTTAGTCGAACTCCCCTCCTGGCTCGATCGTCGCTGCTTCCCTAACGGTAGAAGCTCCGTCCCTCGGTCGTTCCCTCGCTTCGTTCACCCTTCCTTCCCCTTCCCCTTCACGGATCCCTCTATCCCCCTCGTACCCCCTGTGGTATAAAGACGACAATCTGTCCTCTCTGTCCTGAATTTCTCCCCTTCCCCGCACTTTTCATTGATCTTCTCTGATCAGACAAAACGGAACCAAATACCCCGGAGTATTGGTTTCATTTTGCCTGTGGCGCTGGGCTATTTTGCCCTTTTTCCGCGACGATCCTCTTGAAGAAAGACGTTACTTCTCGTGGCCCCCATATTATATAACGCCCCGCTTACTTCATCGCCCAACTGAGGACACTTGTCCTCAGCCATGCATCATACCCTACGCCATTGACCATCGGCAAGCACATTCGGCGCCATGCAGCGCTCCTTTGGTCAGAACGCGCAGCCCGATTGGAGGTTGAATTCTTCGGTGCCTAATCCTGGCAATTCAACCTCTCCGGCGCCTGCTCCTACTTATTACCACCACAACCTGCCACCCTCTCCGTCACCTTTCCAGTTGTCCTCTGGTCATCATCCGCACTTTGCACAAGGTTATGACAACATGACGATGCCAATTCGCACTTCGGTTCCAGGGACAATCAATCCCTCGGCCATGACGATTGATTCCACCAACACATCGAATTATGGAGACTCGCTCAGTGAGCGCGCGACTCCCGCTCCGACCTCCTACCACGACATGACTTCCTTGGCAGATGTCTCGTTTGCTACTCCACCTCCCAGAGCAACTGCGACCCCTGCGACCCCAGCATTGTCAACTTCATCGCTGGCCACATCTAGCTCGACTCCCCAAGGAACCCAGGGAGAGAAGAGAGCAGTGAAGAAGCGCAAGTCGTGGGGACAAGAATTACCCACGCCCAAGACTAATCTGCCTCCTCGGTAAGTGATGGGGATGGCGTGCAAGCTCATGTCACTGTTGAGCGCCTGTTTGCAGATGTGCTAACTCTTGATGTAACAGCAAACGTGCCAAGACAGACGATGAGAAGGAGCAGAGAAGGATCGAACGGGTTCTTCGAAACCGCGCCGCGGCCCAATCCTCTCGCGAGCGAAAGCGCTTGGAGGTGGAGAAGCTCGAGCTAGAGCGAGATGATCTTGCAGAGGAGAATGCTCAGCTCCGCCAGGAGCGAGAGCAATTTCTCAGACAGCTTCGGGACATGGCGAAGATGAAGCAATTCTACAAGTCAAAGTTTGAGAGTTGCTTTGCCCAATTGGTTTCGTCGAACGAGGGTGATTCAAATTATGTCGAAACAAAGACGAATAAGAAGATTGACAAGGGCAAGCTTCGCGGTGCCTTGGTGTCGCCAGAGCTCACCCCATCGCCTCCGCACTTTGCTCTTTCTCCAACCTTGACTGCCGACCTCCTTCCAGAAGGCTCGACTCAACCCACTCTGAACGAAGACTCGAACAATGACGCTGTGACATCCAGCGAAGTTCCATCCGCCGAGGCCACTGCCGCCCCCGCGGTCCGTCCCGCGTCCCCTGTTACCGACATGACACAACATCCAGCAGCGGTGTTGTGTGGCCTGCAGTGTCAGTCGGTAGCTCGGCGAACGCGACAGGACCCGAGGTTGTCAACAACTGCCGTGGCCTTCGCCCTGGTGTTTTGCGTCACAGTCGCCTTTTCCACGATGACGACTTTGTCCAGTCTTTTACCCCCAGCCCGTCCACTTCTCCAGACATTCGCATGGATGCTCTCGACTCTTGTTCTGACGAGCTTCTTCACGGTGTTGGCGGGGCCGATGCCGTTGCATCATTTGAGGAATTGGTTGACTTTGAAGGTGGCCAGTCTCAGGACGGAGACGCTCAAGAGGACAGTCACTTTGGCGACGCCTTTTTGGCGCAGGCATTCTCAGCCGATGACGGCACGGATTTGTTTTACGCTGCGGCAGCTTTTGACACGCAGCCTGACCTTGGCGCGTCCTATGACGGATGCGACGGGCAAGGCCATGCGGCTTAAGAAGTCTTGCGGCGATGCGATCCGAGCTCGTCCAGCTCCGAGAAATGTCTGTTTCCAAGGACGTCACAAGGATGACTCTTCTCTGGTGGTTCCGAAACGAGATGAAGTCACCTTTGAGTCTGGCAACTCAAATGCAACAATGCTCAGACTGGGCAAGCTCGGAAGCGTCGTCTCCACCAATCTCTTTCTTGACAGGAAGCGTCAATCTCGGGACGCCAAGACTCATCACGCGGCTTCGTCAATGGTATCGGATGATGTCAAGCGAGATTGGTGGAAAACAGTTGCTCCCGCGGTTCTTCATTGTGTGGTTTAAAGTCTTTTTCGATTTTTACGTCTTCGTTTGTTGGGGGGGGGGGATTAATTGGGGTTTCTTGGGAGGTAAAAAGTCTCTGGGAGAAATGACCAGAGTCGGGGTTCAATCTGGTGTTCAATCGGGGTTTTTTTTGGTGCTTCTTTTTTTTTACATTACACTTTTTATCCAGTGAAGAGAGGCATACACCTCTCTCTCTCTTGGAACGAATGACGAAGTTATACAGGGAGAGACGTCTTTCGACATGGTCTCCACAGTCATCAACTCCCGCATTATTCCAAACTAATGGGGGGGTTTTCTTTAGTTTGGAAATGCCGACGGATGTTTTGACAGAAAAGAAATTTCATTTTCTGAATTTCCACAGACATGGTCCCGTTCCACTCCTTTGTAGATTCTCTGGATCCCTATTTTCTTTTCCTCGGACTATACTTAACCCAGACCGTAGTCACTTTATAATACAAGGGATCATGTCAACATTGGCTCATAGTGAATGTGAAATTTGATCATGAGGCAGATATCCAGAGTTTTTATGTACCGTACAGAACCCTACGAGCCCAGTCACAGATTGCAATCATTGATCCTAATCAGTGAGGAATCAAGCAGACTTCCTCTAGAAGTCCATTCGTATTTGCCAGCGCGGCAGTATAATAGCTCAAACCCAGACCATGTCGTGCGAGGTGGAAGGGTCTTGCAGTACTTTGGTACGTTACTTGGTAGTATGGTGGATCAAACAAAGCAAAGCATGGACTTTCTCTTTTCTTATTATTATTGCTTCTGCTGTTAGGTCACTACATGGCAGAGTAACTTATGGGTACTATACATACCTTACTTAGTGCATATTAGAGCATAGCTTGCCTCCAGATATGGAACGCACCTTGATGTAGTATATTGTTTACGTCGCTAGCTAGATTGCCAATCAAGCTTCATCTCTCCTCCATATCGTATCCTTGCGGATGTTACATCTGCTCTATTTGGGCCCATGCCCAATTTTTTCATCAACCGCCCTGTTGCAACCAACCTGTACTACGTATGCCCATGGAGTTGTATTGTTACAGTAGGAGCAGCAATTTGTCAGCAACATAGAGATGGCGTGATTGTAATTGAACAATATATTCCTCTACAATAAGTTGTTCTGGTTCCTGCTTCTCGTATATTCCATAAAAATCCCTAAAAAGTAGCAATATGGAATCTATTCTCTCTGCACATGAAATTGGGGGAGGACTTCCCGTTTTGATCATTCATGGATGGCAGTTGGCGGGAACAGTCGAGGAGGCGGACTTTGAGCCGATTTTCAGCAAAACACCGGGACTGCGCCGGATCTACGTGGACCTTCCAGGCATGGGCACAACCCCTGCGAACAATGTCAAGGATCTGGACGACATGTACCTCCGCCTGGTGCAATTCATTGATTCTCGACTTGGGAGCTCCTCAAGGTTCTTGCTTGTCGGCTCATCATGCGGCGGCTACCTTGCACGTGCGATAGCTCAAAAATATTCTGAGCAAGTCGATGGTTTACTACTACGCGTGCCGCTTATTGAGCCAAACGACAGCATGCGCGATCTCGATGCTTTCAGCCCTGTGGTTGCGAACACGCAACTCATGTCGTCGGGCATATCAGCCGAAGACAGGAACCTTCTTGGAAACGTCCTCGTCCAAACGCCTGCTTACGTCAAAGCGCTCAAGGCGAAATACAAGGAGGTTTATCTTCCAGCGATGAAAACAGCAGACATGAAGCTGTTGGATGCGATCCGAGCAGACCCACAACGTTATCAGCTGTCTTTTTCGTTGGATGATGACAATAATAATAATGAAAGGACTGCCATTACTGCCAAGTTTCTGGCGCCCACGCTTATTGTATGTGGACGCCACGACCAGAGCGTGGGCTATCGAGACAGCCTTCGCTTGCTGGAGCTCTATCCACGGTCAACTTATGTGGTTCTAGATCGTGCTACCCATGGCCTGCCTGTGGATGAGACTGGTGTTTTTGAAGCTCTGGTTCGTGATTGGATAGTCCGGGTCCATGAATGGCGAGGTCGTACGGAGAGATGAATACTCCGTACCAATGATCTAACTTAACTACTTTATACCAACTCTAGTACATTTAAATGCCTATTTCGAATTAAATCGGGCGGTGCGAAGAATGGTATCTTATATTGTGTGTAAATATGGCCATCTGTCACGTTTTGCAAGTGAATAGTCAAGAGCTGCGATGAAGAAAAGTAAACAAACTATTATACGTGACTGGCAGTACGGAGTATTACCGTAGTAAGTGCATGGTTTGGTGCGAGGGAAAGCACAGTGATACTGCACAATTGGCCTTTCTACCTCTCCCTATACCTTCACATGCCGAAACCCACTTTCTATTTCACTTGGGGCCGTGGGGCTCAGTGAAGTCGCAGCGAGACAGGAGTAACAAAAGTGGCAGGATAGCGGAAGGGCGGAATAGCGGAGTAAACTGTGGAGCAAAGAGCAAAGAGCAAAGAGCAATGACGTCTTTGGGAGCAGGAGCAGGAACAAGAGCAGGATCATTCAGAACAACATATCGCTGCGCATACAGATACTATTGTCGTCCAAGCCGTCTTCTGTTTTCGACATTTCCGTCTAGTTCTGCAGCAAGATCTCACGGACAGGATAACTCTCCTTTGACTTTTACAACTCCTTTTGTGTCTTTGTCTGCGTCCTCTTCAGCTTCTATTTCAGCTTCAGCTTCAGCCTTTTCACTGTCCTCGCGGAATCATCCCTTTGGAGTCTCTGGAAGACACCGCCTTTTTATGCAAAAGTTTTATTCTACAACACCTGTCTCATCTACATCTACGTCAACGCCAACGCCAACGTCAACGTCTAATATGGCAGCTTCAACCGGAACTTCAGAGCCAGGGTCAGCGTCAGCGTCAAACGGCGCAACAGGATCCGCATTTGCATTCCCTGTGAGACCCATCTTCCCCGCAAACCTCAGCGCAGAAGAGACGCGTGCGCTGGAACGTGAGCTCGTGGGTTTGATCTCCGGGGCTGTCGACACTGCCAGTGCCGGTGCAAGTGACGGTGCAAGTACAGATGCAGCTGGTCAACGCGCTGGAAAGTGGCATCTCACGGCCAATGGCAAGGCGATGGAGCGTGCATTTAAATTCAAGACGTTCAAAACTACTTGGGTGAGTCTACTTGTGTACTCTGTACTTTATTTTTTTATTCTTATATATTATTTCCCCCCCCTTTATTGTTTTACTGTTTTCTCGCTTTCAATCCATTCTAGCTCTTGTTTTGTTTCATATCTTGACTTTGACTTTGGCTTTGCGTTTTTGATTGATTTCTATTTCTTTCTCCACGTTCTGAAAACCCTTTTTGTTCCTGTTTGAGGGTTTGAAATACACCGCATGAGAGCGCAGCAGTGGATTGCATCGAAGATCTGAAATTCTTTTTTATGTGCCTGTGCGAGGTATACCGCATACCATATAACGCACGCAAAAAGATAATCAAAGAAAGAGAGAAGCAGACCAACAAAGAAACAAGAAAAGCAAAGTGGGGCATAGAAAACGAAAAAGCGGAAACAGAAGAAGAAGAAGCGGACGAAAAAAACGAAAGAAACTCTGGAATAACATGTCGAACTAAGCAACTGACACAATGGATTTATAGGACTTTATGAATCTCGTAGCAGCGCAGTGCAAAAAAGCACGCCACCACCCAGAATGGTCCAACGTGTACAACACCACGTATATTCGCTGGACGACCCATTCGTCGGACAGTCTCAGCGGCGCGGATCTCGCCATGGCGCGCTTCTGCGACGAACGCGCCGCGGAGCTCGGTGAGATTGAGATTGAGATTGCTTTGGGCCTGCCTGCCGCTGGATCTGCGTCAACGTCAACATCAGGGTCAGGGTCAACAGCAGCAGGGCCAAATGCGCAAGCCCAGTCGACAGAACAGTCGCTGGTGGATACGGTTGCGGCGGTAGGTGCGGGGTGCTGCGTGCCGGGCAAGGCGTGTGCTTCGACTACGACGGCAGCGGGAGATGCGGATGGGAGGAGCGGGAAGATTGAGGGGTCGTCGTGAATACGGCGAGCAATGTATAATTTGATGGTAGAGGTAATGAGGGAATATGTGTCTAATACACTGCTGTACAACTGTATATATCTTATAGTGATAATGTGAATAGCATAACAGGAGATCATGTGAATCAAGTGATAGATAGTGATTATTATTAATTGTAATTTGGATTAAATCTATACATAAACCCCCGTGCAAATTGGTCATTGATCCCATTGAATCAATCAATGAATGTGGATCGTCGACCTGTAGTGTCAGTCGTTTGTGAAAACGACAGGGACATCAAAAATAAATATAAGGTGGGGAAAAAAAAGATAAAAAAGAAAAAAGCCAACCGGCATCTAGTCTAGGCTGAACAAGTGAAAACGGAAAATGAAATGGCACTCTTGCATGCCGCGCTCCGCTCAATTGAAACACTGGCATACGAGTGCGGCCATCATTCTGCATCAGGAATGGTTCATACAGTCAAATATTCCTAGAACGTTGCATTCTTGTGGGTCGTAACTCGAGGCCGAAAAATAAATCATCTCGACGAAGAATGAAAAATTCAACGTCTGACCTGCCCGGCGCGGCGGCAGCTGTCGTTGGACCCTGGACCCCCGGGCCCCACTGAGCAGTGGAAAGAAGGATTTGCACGCATTTACTGCGTCTTCTTGGCCTCCTTTGTAATCTTGCGCTCCCGGCGGCGCTTGGCAGCCTCGGGACCGGACTCGGTGTCGAGGAAGTAGTCCCACCAGCGGAAGCTGCTGGCGTAGTTGCCAATGAACTTTTCGTGGTGGACATCGTGGTGGTGGGCACCGGCCCAGATGGGCAAAAAGTGGTGCAGCGACCAGGGGAAGTCATAGCCCGAGTGCGAGTCAATGGCCTGAAATAGACGGAGGGTGATCCAGAGGTACATGGTCAGGATGTGCAGGTTGCCGTTGCTCACCGCGCACCACAGAATGGGCGAGCCAACCGTTCCGAGACCGAGGAACATGACCTCAATGGGCGAGGCGTATTCGGCGGCAAGTCCAAAGGGAGCCGAGTACTGGTGGTGAATCTTGTGCACATACTTGTACAACGGACCCCAATGGAAAGCGCGGTGGAACCAGTAGTGCCAGGTATCCTCCATGACGAAGAAGATGGCAATCTGGTAGGCCATGGTCAGGAGCGAGGGGAAAGGAACACCGAATTGCATGCCAAAGTAGACGGCCATGGGGTGGAAGAGCCTGCGAGCAGATATGTTTTGTCAGCGCAATTCAATCGTGGAGAATGTCAATCAATATGAGAGAACATACCAGATCTGAGGAAGCTCAACCGTAAAGTGACTGAAGAGGACCAGCTTGGCGCACTTCCACTGGTCGGCAGCAGTGGGTACCTTGGCCTGCTGAAGCTTGTACTTGTGGAAGTAGGGAATGCTGTCGATGATGATCCAAGGCAGAGAGCGACCAAAGTAGACAACCTCGTGCATGACAAAGGACATGATACCGGTGGCCAAGACATCGTTCTGCATGTACGCATACCAGGCGGCCCAAAGACGCTCGAAGATATTCAGGTGGACATTGTACTGCGAGATGGCATCGAATTGGCCCCAGTAAGTGGGATCCGCCGTGGTGGCGGCGAAGGCAGCGGTTGCGTTCCTACATTTCGTTTATCAGTATATTGATCAATGTGTTGCGACGACGACATTTCACCGGGCACAAAAAAAAAGGGAGGTAATTTGTATTGGAAGGGGGAAAATTACATCTTGAATCGCACTCGAGTGCAGCAGCGTCGACCAGTGCTGGGTTGACAGAAGAGCACGCGAGGAGAGTAGAGAACGATGGGGGAAAGATGGTGATAAAGGAACGTAGATGGAAGAAGGAAAGAGGAAGATTAATGATGAGAGATGGGGAAATAATAATTCTGGGTCCGTTCCGGGAAGCTCTCTAAGTGGGCGGCGGGTCGTTCGTGGGTGGATGGGTGGGTTGGTACGATAATAAGGTGGGTGAGCCAAAAGTGACCTGAGAACACCAGAGAAATATGCAGAGAAGTTAGGTACCAGGTACCAGATATCTGGAGTGCATGTAACTCTAGTGAGAGAAACGGTGGATTAGTTAAAGGACTTTAGCTAACTTAATAACAAGAGGTGCCGGGGAGAAAAAAAAGCAGACCACCAGGAACACCAACTTCCGGTCAGGGGCAAATCCGATTCAGATCCCACACCACTACAAATAGTACTTAGGCTCTACTCTATCCTTCCACCATATCTGCAGTGTATAAAGGTTTCCTTTAAGTATTCTCCGCTTAGGTGGTGGCGCCCGGCAAAAACCCCCGTTCGGATGGTCGTGGTCCGAGATGGTGCCACGCCCGAACGATAGAAAGTCGTACTGCCTGACTGGTACGGAGTAAATTCATCAAGCACAACAATATGATCATCATTCAGTCGCACCCAAATTTCGATTCGAATTTCTCTTTACGATTTCGTCAATCGTCTTCATGAGCCTTTTATGTCATGATAGACCCATTTTTCCAAAGCCTCAGGATGAGCAAACTCCGTGCTCAGGGTCCCTTTGACGCGTCACCATCTAGGTACAGCCTCCCCCTGTCAGCCACAGATGACGATGAAGATCTTCATCACCAACCATCAGATCTGATAATCAGCCTCCCAATCACTCACCATCACATGCGAATGTGATTCTTGTCTCCAACGTCAGTGGACAAGCCAGCAAGAGATTAGAAATGTTCCCTCCCTCTCGATAACTAGTTATCTCGTCTCTTTATTAGATCTGTCACGTCTCTCTAGCATACAACGCACGTTGCACGTGATTGCATTACCTGCATAATCTTTTCATAAAAATATACTCCTGCCCACATTGGCTAACATATCTGTAATTATATGTGGCTTAGAAGGAAAACAACAAGACAAATATAAAGAATCTACACCATCATGTTTGAGGCTCAGCATTCTGTGAAGCTTCCATACTCTCTTTATTACCCCATGGATGCCGGCGTGGTCCGCAAGAGGAGGCGGATGAGGATTGTATCTCGTCCGCCAAGACTTGATCTCGCCCAATCAGAATTCACGCGCAACTCGCCCACGTTCCCCCGCCGTGGGGTTATCAGCGTACATGTCAACAGTAGATAAAGCGTCAATGTCGCTCATTGATTCAAAGGATCTCTTGGATTTCTCTCGGTTTGGGACCCGTGTCAAATACTACCGCTCCGTTTACTTTTGTATTGGTGCAAAGTGATCGGTTCAATTGCGACAGTGCTCGAACAGCCATGACCAAGCCCCAAGGACTGCACCAGACCGTGTATGCCGGCGCTTTTGTTCATAGTACAGACTTGAACGAGCTTGAAATCTGCGAGAATGGCGCTATTGGTGTCGATGAAGACGGAAAAATCGCCTTTGTTGAGCGTAATGTGGAAGACTTGAATGCGGTCGTTGAGAAGCACGGCTGGAAAAGCCCAGTCCTCGTGCGCGCTCCAGATTGTGGTTTCTTCTTTCCAGGCTTCATCGGTGAGTCGCACATTATCTATGATACACACGTGTTTTTTGAGGGAATAATCCTAATCTCAATGTTCAGACACACACATCCATGCTTCACAATACCCAAATGCTGGTATCTTTGGGAAATCGACGCTCCTCGACTGGCTCGAGACCTATACCTTCCCTCTTGAATCATCGCTCTCGTCACGGCCAAAGGCCAAAACCGTCTATACACGATGTGTACAGCGGACGCTCTCTCATGGGACAACGACTGCAGCATATTACGCCACCGCTCATGCTGGAAGCACAAATCTGCTCTCGGACGTCTGCCTGCAGCTTGGTCAACGGGCCTTTATCGGCCGCTGTAACATGGATAGCTTGGCACCGGATTGGTACAAAGACAGCTCTGCTTCCACTGCAGTAGACGATACTCGGGAGACAATTGCGCACATTGCATCCATTGATCCGGAGCATAAGCTCATCACGCCGATTCTTACTCCCCGCTTCGCCCCAAGCTGTTCTTCTGAGCTTTTGACACAGCTCGGCAAGTTGCATGCAGAAACCGGTCTACCATGCCAGACGCACATTTCCGAAAATATTCCTGAACTCGAACTTGTTCAAAAGCTATTTCCTCAATATTCATCGTACGCCGACGTATACGACGCCCACGGCTTACTCACACCAGGCATGGTGCTCGCTCACGCCGTGTACCTGACGCCAAAAGAACAGGCATTGATCAAGGCGCGCGACGCTAAGATTAGCCATTGCCCGGCTAGTAACTCATCCCTTTCATCCGGTTGCGCAAGAGTCCGCACCTTGCTCGATCAGGGCATCACCGTTGGTCTCGGCACTGATATCTCGGGCGGCTACTCTCCCAGTGTGCTCGAGGCTGCGCGCCAGGCTGCGCTGGTCTCGCGACATGTAGCCATGACAGATGGCGATGCGGCCAAGCTATCGGTCGAGGAGGTGCTCTACCTCTCCACAAAAGGAGGCGCGCGGGTAATGGGCCTCGACGCTAAAGTCGGTTCCTTCGACAAGGGGCTCGAGTGGGATGCCCAGATGATCAGCCTGGGTGTCGTTCCCGAGGGCGGCACGATGGGCAACGTGGACGAAGGCCCTGTCGACATTTTTGGCTGGGAAAGCTGGGACGAACGTGTTGCAAAATGGGTCTACAATGGAGATGATCGCAATACGCGGGCCGTCTGGGTCCGAGGCCACAAGGTCCATCAAAAACCCTAGACCAACATTACCTCCTGGGAAAACCGCCCTCCTTGATATTCAGATATATATATATATATATCGACTGGACTTGCATGTTTTGATATTTTTGATTGCTTCACCTATCCGGCGGCATTGACCATTTATACTTGCAACTTGAATTTCCAGCTTTTACTTGTCTAGACATTCAAATACCCGATATTGCAGAGATTTGTTGTAATATTTTCTTGGCATGCATAGATGCATATATTATTTTATACACGAAACTAGAATATTCTTTTAAATAAATCGTATAGTTCGTATAAAAATTGAGAAAACATTGTGTCCAGAATTTTGTTGTGGCTGTTAATTCAGAGCAATGGTTGATAGCAGTGTAATTATTCCTAGGAGACTCACTGGCGATTACTCCAAAAATTCGTCGTCGGCAGTCCAGAGAGCATTCTAGAAAAGCTATTGCGTGGATTCCATTCAAAACGGAGAGATCAGCGTTCTCCAACCTGTTCAGTGGAAACATCATACTACATTCGGCAAATCATCCCGACGTCATACGGTATCAGTCCGCCCTATCGGCCACAGCAGCCGATAAGTTAGCTTGCAACTTGACAGCTTCATATGTTTGCCACCTTTAATGATAGTTGATTGAAACATTGTATAAAATCATTGTAGATACCTCCTTACAGCTCTTCATACCCCCAGCCAGTGTATACCATCCGCAGGTCGTCTTCCATCTCTCCTGCATTGTCGTACCGGGCCTTCCCCGAAATCACTCCCACCATGTCCAAAACTGTCATTGTCGGAGGCGGCATTATCGGACTTTCCACCGCATATTATCTATCTCAATCACCAGGCGCTCCCTCTGACCAAATCCACATTGTCGAAGCTTCTCCACGCTTCTTTGCCTCCGCTTCTGGCTTCGCTGCAGGGTTCTTAGCGCGCGACTGGTTCTCCCCTGCAACGGCTGCCCTAGGAGCGCTCTCTTTCGACCTTCACAAGGAACTAGCAGAAAATTTCAACGGACGAGAAAGATGGGGCTATAGTCCCAGCACATCTGGCAGTTTGAATCTCAGTGGTGTCGCAGGCGGGCCCCGTGGCGAAGACTGGCTGCGAGACGGAACGAGTCGTGCCGAAGCAGCGAATGCTGCTCAACAGTTCTTCAAAGAGGGCGAGGGCCCGTCATGGCTCACGCATCCCAAGGGCACGGATCTAGAACTACTCAGCGGCGGGGAGAGCACAGCCCAAGTGTAAGTTCTGAATGTGGGAATCGTTGATATGTTCCATGGGAGGGCGTTAGCACCTGACAAACTGTAAATCTAAACCAGGGACCCCCTGAAACTATGTCAATTTCTCCTGGAACAATGCAAAGTGCGCAATGTACAAATCCATCAGCCTGCCGAAGCCATTTCCATCTCGCAGGATCTACGGGGCGAGATCTCCAGCGTGCGCATCGCGGAAGGCGAATCCGAGACCGATATCCCTTGCACCCATGTCGTTTTCACGGCTGGCGCATGGACTCCTACTGCGTTTTCCAGAGTGTTCCCTCAGGCAGGTATTAAGATACCAGTGACGCCGCTAGCTGGACACTCGCTGGTCGTCAAGTCCCCGCGGTGGACAGAAGAGCACGAGATTCGCGGATGCCATGCCGTCTTCACGGCCGACCCACGAGGGTTCAGTCCAGAAATCTTCTCCCGACTCGGTGGAGAAATATACCTCGCGGGTGTGAACTCAAGTACGATCCCGCTGCCAGAGAAGGCGACCGAGTCCGAACCACAGCGCGAGTCGATGCAGCAGTTGGAACACACGGCAAAGCAATTGCTGGGAATCGCGTCAGATAAATCTACCGCTGAAGGTGAAGGGGCAGGTGCCACTGTAGGAGGCCAATTGAGTGGGAGTCTAAGTGACCTGGAACTTGTGCGGGAAGGGCTTTGCTTCAGACCCGTCACGCCGAGCGGCAAGCCCATCCTCACGAGGATACAGGATGACAAGCTGGGTTATGGAATTTCGACCCGCGGCGGTGGCGAGGGCGGCGTGTTTGTCAGCGCGGGCCATGGTCCGTGGGGCATCAGCATGAGCTTGGGCACAGGGAAGGTCCTTGCAGAAATGGTTCAGGGGCTGCAGACTTCTGCCGATGTTAGTGCACTGGGTATATAATCTAAGCCTAGGATCAGCAATATGGCAATATATTCGGGCTGCATATATGGGATTGGAGCCGTCATGCTCGTTCAGGGTAAATTTCAAAAAGCTTGTTGCGCTGCATCCCTTTGCATTTGGAACGATATTTTTTGAAAGAACACCTGATTGAAAATGGCATCACGCTCTCGAATCGAAGTCCACGCAGAGGATGAACCACGCGAAGGATGAAATGAATGTATCGCTCCAGTCGAGAGTAAAGGTCTGGAATATATTGATATTTAATTCCTCGTGAACAGACACTCATCGATGTCCTGGGAATCATTCATCCCCTGCATGTACATGAAAATAATAGAAGAATTCGTATCCTAGACGCCCGGCCGGGATTATTGCCTATACATAAAAACTCCGATATCCTTAAAACACCCGTATGAGATATTTGCCTCGACCATCGCATATCAAAAAGAAGCCGCCCGCAAGCCCGCAGAAGAAACGCCCGTCCATTTGCCAATCACACGCAATGAGACCTCACACATCTGGGTCTCACCCAGAATCGTGCGGCCCAGCATTATATTTGTCTGTTGCGCTGCGGAAAAGCTCTTGCTGTTGTCGGAGTAATTCTTCCTCGGAGAGTCCACTCTGCTCCATCTTCGACTGTTTCTTCTCCCGTGTCTATTTTTCCACAAGTCAACGTCAGTTCCCCCCAGAGGCTCAACCGTCAACAATACTTAAAGTGCCTGACTCGTACCTTTTGCTGTTCTTTATGCTCGTTCGCAACCTCCAATACATCCTGGACGTAATCCTGAAACCCCAGCTCTTCCAACGCCTTGGTCACATGTTCGCAGGCAATCGTCTTCTTGGCTTCCTTTTCCGAAATCTCGTTTGCTTCCGACGAGACTAGCGTGATAAACTCGACGCAGCATTCGATCAGTAGGTCTCGTGCGTCTTTGGCAAATGTCAGCCCGGATGACGCAGGCAGGATTTCCGTAATGATTTTCTGGACGGTCGCTGTTGCGCCGAGTATGTTAGTATTTTTTTTTTCCTTTGAATGGTAAGAGCGCAGTTGTATCGTGTCTTCGAGAGAGTGCATGACGAGCTGAAAAAGGGCAGTTTGGCGCAATGGAATCAGGCTGTTCTTGTAGCGCAATAAGCACCCAACGACGTAGGACGTACCCTTTGGTAATGAGAGGTCCTCATTTCCTATACGCGATTCATTAGCCTCTTGGACCTTAAGCTGAATGTTACAAAATGCCGCAAATATTATCTTGCGCGTGCCCCTCCAGCGAGGCCAAAGTGCTCAGACATACCTCCAAACTCGCGATCTGACATTCTCGAATAGGCCTATGTGAAGGGCTTATTGTAAATGCCGAACCAGGTGACAGTATTGACGAATGGAGATACAGTCGCCTTGCGAAAACTGTAAGAATAAATTGTAATTCACACGAGCGTCGAGAATTGTATGTTTGAATGTAATTCTATCACCGGAGCGTACAGGGGGGACGTAATAATGCGGTGCAGCTCCCGTTGGATAAATACAGTTTGCGACGGAAGATGCCGTGGGGAGTTGGTTACTACGTACCCTCGACCCTCTTTCCTCGTTCTTTTTTCTCGCGAAATTTACGCGACTCAGGACCCAGATCATTTCTCGTCGGCAATAAATTTCACACTGCGCTCTCAGTTTTCCTCTTTCTTCTTCTCCTTTCAATCTTCCCTCTCTCTCTCCTCTTCTTCCAAACAGCTCTTGCTGTGCGATCAGCGATCAATGATCAATGATTAGCACACCCACGCCTGTGGAATGTGCTGTATTTCACAATGAATACATGAAATGAAATGATATTGCGTCTATCATAGATGGCTTTGCAGCATTATGTCTGCAAAAAGCGTCCCTGGCTTTATTACAAGTCAGGGACCAGCTTAACTAACTGGTACGTATACTTTTTCTTCCCTGATGCCTTTCTGCGTTTTCAATGATGAACCTTTGTGTCGCCCCTAACAGACCATTGAGCTTCGGCTCTTGTGGTGACTTACCTGTCCTAGCCAAACGGACCATCTGATATTTGCAAATCATTTGCTACTTTTTGTTTCGTTATCTACTGCCGTCTTCAGACTTGGCTAACTAGATACCTAGACCAGCAGATTTTGTAGCTATCTTTGCATCGGCTCGACCTGTGCTCTAGCAGCGTGATGGCGATAAGGTTGAAGCAACCTTAAGCTTGGTTCCATGCTACTAGGGTAGGCGACCACTTCACACATGCCCTTTGCATACGGGGGGTTGTTTGCGAGATGAATAAATTGCCGAGTACTATCAAATTCAGATCAATCATGTTGATCACAGCTTTTTATTGCACTGGCCTGGCATGCAAACTCGACTTGATCTCTTCATTACGAACTGGATCAGTGTCAGAGCTCTCGCCAAGTTGCAAATTCAAAAACTGGTTGACCTTTACAACCTTTGTGAAGACTATCTCGTATAATGGTAGGTTTGCATTTCTTTTACTACACTATCCACATCCGCACTGGCTTAGGATTAAAACACTTTTTCCATGCTAAATCTCAAGGCGTCGAAAGGCGTCGCATGCGGAATACCAAAAGTCGAGCTTTTCATCTTTCGGCTGAAGCCCTCATCCATACACACCTTTGTTGCAAGTCTGTCATCTCAGAAACGTGTTGCTGACGGCTTCTTATACAGATCTATATCATGCCATAGTTTACGTTATCATAGTCTAATTTAATAATGATACCCCTCCCATTTAAGCTTGAAACTCTTTTAGTTCCTCGTCGCTCCAACTGCAAATTATTAGTGAAACCATGATGTGTAATTCATGACTTGTCGTAGACTTACTTTACAAACTGCCCGCTGAGCTCTTTCGGCGCCTTAAGTGCCAAGTTTGCCTAGCCATGTCAGTCATACTCTCCATAAGTGTCACCAAGTCCCATCCTGTCCGTGAAAACCTACGATTACTGTTCCAGGCTGCTCCGGCTTCAGCAGCCCGCCTTCATTCTTGAGCTTGGAGAACTTCTCCGCCTCTTTGGCGTCCATGTATTGCGTATGCACACCTCGGATATCCGTCTGCATCTCCGTATCCACGACGCCCGGACGAAGCGCTACACTCGTGACACTCGGTTCCTCGTTGGCCAGCGTCTTTGCAAGGTGGTTAATCGCCGCCTTGGACGAGCCATACGCGCCCCAGCCCACGTAGCCCGAGTTCGCCGCGCCCGACGACGTGAATACAATCCGACCTTGACTCTCCCGCAGCGCCGGCAATGCCGCTTTTGCCTGTGTTACTTGCGTCAACACACTTGTTCTTAACTATACTTTTTGGATCTGCCCCTCTTCACTCTTTCCCCCTCCCTCGGGGGCCAACTCCCGTATCTTCAATGTCAAGAAAATTTGGGAGAAAAAAAAGAGAAGACCGTGACAATCTGAGACTTACAAACGCCACCGCCCCGAACACATTCACATCATACGCTCTCCGCCAAGCATCGATATCCGCGTCCGCGATCCTGCGCACGGGATCCAGCACTCCGTGATTGACAATCAAAGCGTCCACCCGCCCCCACGTGTCTAGTGCCACCTGCACTGCCTTGTCCGCCAGCGAAAAGTCCCCCGCCAGATCCCCCGCAACCACTTGCACTTGCTCCGGATATTGCTTCTGAAGGGCCTCCAGGGGCGCTTTGCTGCGCGCGAGAACCACGACATTGTGCGAGCGCGGCGGACTCAGGAGGTATTGTGCCACGGCTTGGCCGATGCCTATTTTTGTCGTTAGTATTCAGTATTTAATATTTGTATCTAGTAGTTTATTCGTATCTTGAAAGTAGATTCTCCTCCCCTTCTTTTATTTTTTTTCTTTTCCTTTGGGGGGTTTTTCTTAGGGGAAAGGAAAGAAATAATTTGTGTAGTTTGGTCATTAAAGATATGTCATTTGCGTAATGCATATCGTGAAACGTGGAATGTGAAATGCATAGTATGAAATGAGGGGATGGTAAAGCATACCTCTCGAGGCGCCGGTCAGGATAATGACTTTGTTCGGTGCCATTTTGCCTTTCGATGTCGTTTTCAGGATATGTAGTGGTAAATTGAAAATAAATGTCAAGGAGATGTTAAGTTAGTACGTATGAATATTGAATTGAGAACGTAAAAATGCTAGAGGGGTGTGAAGGACAGAAATGGTGGAGCGAGAGATGTAGGACAAGTGTTTTGGTACGGTGTAGTTACAGTGGAGAGTTGACCGATAGCGTCATTGGGCGGGTCGCTATCGTCAGAAGCACTCGCTATCTTATCGCATCTTTGCAGAGACCCTCGGGATTGCAGTTTCAGTAAATAAGGTATCAGGTAAGTGTAAACCACCTGTAGGTAAGACAAATTAAGGTAGATTGCAGTCATCAGGTCTCGGAACATACGTGGAAAAAGATTATATGGTCTAAGATTACGACTTTGAAAAGTAAAAGATATATTGACTGAAGAATATATAGTTTGGATATTAAGCCAACGGTAAATAATATCACTGAAAAAGGATTTTGAATTGTTGGGGATTTCCGATAGCTGGAAGTATAATTCAGACGTAGAGAAGCTGCTCAAGGGAATGAAATGTCAAACAGGTGAAAATGTCAAATTCAACCAGAGGCATTGATAATGTCCTCGAACCAGTCAAATATCAACTTGTTGACAAGACACGCTGCACCAACGTGACAGTGTGCGCCTGCTGCATCCTCCTCGGTGAGGATCACTCTAGTTGCATTCTGTTTTGCTTTGCCTTCATTTATCGCATCCGTTAACATCCCAGGCTGGCCCTCAAAGAATAAATCATCAGCTGCCTCACCCACCCAGACGGGACAGCTGATCTTCCGAGCTAGGCCGCCTTCCAGCGACATGAGCTGGGAACGCTCCAAGTACTCTGCCGGCGAAGAGACATTGAAGCTCCACATGCCGTGCGTGATGCCCCACCGCAGTTTCGTCGGCAATTGGGCTGTGCCAGATGCCTGACTGACCTGCTTAAGCAGTGCCTCAACAGCGGCTCCAATCTGAGCATCGGAGGGATCTTTGGTCGCCGATTCCGCCGTGCCTTCAGATTTGGCGACAAATTCTGCAATCTGATCCTTGATCTTTTGCGGAGTCATTGTGTCAAATGCCATCCCGATGCTGTATACACCATCGTTAAGAGCCACTGCAGCTAGTCGGTGTGACTCAAAAACCGCAGCACGTGCAGCGAGATATCCCCCCATCGATAGACCGATGAGGCCGACCTTTTTGTGGTCGATTAACGAGGCCGGATGTTTAGGATCTGTTGCTGAAGAGTATGACAGGTAATAGTCCAGGACGGGAGAAACCACTTTTTCCCATTCGGGAATAAACCCAAGTCCTTGCTCTCGGCGGACAGTACACTGGCCTGGCCCTTCGTATGTGATGACATGGAATCCTCGCTCCAGAGCGGCGAAGCCATTGAAATGCATCGATTCTTCCTGTGCGCCATCGAAACCGTTGCCTATGACAATGGCTGGCCTTGGTGCTTTCGGGTCGAGGCCAGCTGGGGTTATCCAGGATTCATAGAAAATGGTGGGCACTTCGAAACCATGTGCTTTCAATGTTATCCTTTTCCCGGGAATCGGCAGCAGACTCAGAGCCTTGTCGAAACATCTTGCCTGTTTCTGCCATAGCCCTCGTATGCGCGGATCCTTTGGGTTACCGTGAAGATAGAAGTCCGCGCCCCGAAAGTAGCTGGATGCGCGCATGTAAAAGTCACGAGCGGAGACTGGGTGCTTGGACAAGTCGATTTTGTTGGCTTGCGATTCAATGCGCTCTGCCAGATTGTTGAATTCTGTGTACCATGATTCAAAGTCGCCAGGTATAATCCGATCAGCGAGTCGGAGAACTTCAGCAACGTCAGACCCAGAGTAGCGTGCCAATGCCAGAAACCGAAGGAGCTCAAAGTGAAAAGATTCGTCCGAGCTGAGTGTGATCATGTTCGCTATATATCCTGCTGAAAATGTCTCGAATTTGTTCAACGAATTGGATGAACAGTTTGCTTTTTCGTTGCGATTGCAGCCAGAGGACGAAAGAGCTTCTAGAGCTTTTACAATTGACGTAACAATGAATAAATAACAAGACGTGCAATCTGCTCCTCAGGTAAAGTCGTTCCTTTCAATGCCGGGAATGTCTTGTCTCGTTCGCGATGTGGAGAACCTGAGAAGCCGAGAGGTTTCCATCTCGAGCAGTCCCCGGGATTGAACCATGGACAATATATCCAAAAGCGTCAATATCCGGTCGTATCGCACGGAAGTGGGGTGAGAGCGTTGCAAAGCTCGGCGGATAGCTAAATAGACTACGCGTGACTGGTTTTGTTATAGAACCAATGCCCTCTGGGCTAATAGCACAAGGGGCAAGCACCATCCCCGGCACCATCGGCTCGGTTCGTGGGGAAGAGAATCGCGGGGTTGTACTGGCTTGATTCAGTTTCGCTTCTTCCCTCAGATAAGTCTGGCGAAACTTGGATGTTTATTGCATATGGCCATTCTACAACGATAAAATGTAGTTTGTCAAATATTGTGATGGTGAAAAGTTTCTAAGAAACAGAGTGAAACAAAGCCTTGAACTGAAAAGAAGTTGCACCTCGCGCTACAAAAAATTATCATGTATGATCTAGTCGACAAGTACATCTCTACTTAATTCTTTCATCCCAGTCTCCAGATTCATGAATGATTATGCCAGCTGCGATCCTGAACGCCAGTGCCCCGGTTGACAATGCCCATGGTATTAGAATAAAACGCATAGTCCCCACTTATTCCTCTTCTTCGTCATCTTCAGACTCTCCAACACGCTGTGTACTAGGTTGAGCTTGTGCTGCAGGTCCACTCCTCCTCCGACCCCGCATGTATTCTTCTGTTGTTGTAACTGCTCTCTCGCCCACATAGTTGTTGCCCGTCCATTCACGTTTGCACTGAGGGCAATTTGTCGCTTGTTGAGCCCTGAAGAAATTTTGCGTGCATATGTCATGTAATCGCACAGGACAAGAGCGTTCCGAGCAGCGTTGCCCCTGTAATGAAGCATCCGATTAGCCTGTTGGATTTGTTTATTCGCATGTATTGCTTACCACTGTGACAATATCTTTGCAAGCAAAGCATGTTTTTATTCGCTGACTGGGCTCGCCGCCTTCATCATCTTCTTCCCCAACATCATTATATGTCTCCATGAGCCACCCTCTTAATTCAATGAGCGCTCTTGGGCTCAATGAATAGAATCCAGCAACGCTCTTCTCAAACCAGCCTTCAGCCACGAGTTGCTTTAGCATCTTCTCTGCTTGTAACATTGTCAAGCTTTGGCCGCTGCTACCTTGCGTTGCATTTCCATTTTGCGACTCCCGACGTGCTCTGTCAGTTGGGACCTTGTTGAGCTGCAACGCCTGCATTGACGTGATGGCCATGATTTCTCTCCTGGGAGTATTAAAAGTCTCAAACATAGCATCGAGGATGCGCTTTAGATAGGATATTTCGTCTGCATTGTACGTAGTTGCCAACTGTGTCATCGGATCAGAGGTAGTGTTGACCAAGGCGAAGATCCTTGTGCGGTCTATCTGGGACAGGGTGCTGCGAATCTCGAAATCAAATGGAGAAATAGCATAATTGGCCGCAGCGATATAGCTGTTGAAGTCTGCCTCAGTGACATCCTCGGGAAGTGTCTCACGGTCCTCTAATTGGCAAATAATCCATTAGCAATCCGATACGGATGCATCCTTGAAGCAGGAACAGCGGAACTTGCCATGCACCGTGAAGATGGCTGCGAGTACAGGCTTGGCCTCTGCCAGGGTGAGCACTCCTCTCGCCAGGAATGCTTGTAAAAAGGCACGATTGCCATCGTTATACTGGCCACTTGTCTCGTCCGACATCATGGGGTTATATGAGCAAGCTGGTATGGTTCCCGTCAAATTCAACTCAAAGGCAGTTTTGAGGCCGAACGCGTCTCAGCGGGTGGCACGCGACAAGCGAGAACCTTCAATATACACGATCCCATCAGATAAGATTAAGTCATTCAATCAGTATATTGCTTGGCATTACAAAAGTCTCCTATCAAACATGACTGAACATCATCATTGTGGACGCGGTTTGGTACATTATATTGTTCAAGATGGACTATATCATTAATCAGATGTCACAGACACCTTCGTCTTGTCTTAAATATGATCAGTCTTGTGATCCCTCAGAGGCATATGATCTTGTTAGAATGGAAGAACTTACAGAATGCAACATGGTCCTTTATGTTTTGCGCCTTATCTTTTGGCGTGGGGTAGTACCAGGCCGCATCCTTTATCACCGTTCCTAGGTATGAGGCATCAGTGACTTGTCTCCCACCAGCTCTAGAAGGACACACCATCGACGTTGATATCATAATATGAAGCCTCGCCTTTCCAAGGACAGAATGTTTTGGTATCTGTTCCCGTGAAATATTTCTCCTGAATTGAACTGCAGGAAGCGTTACTCGGCCATTTTCAAATAGATGCTTCAGGATTTAAAACCCATGAATCACTACACCTGCTTACGATTTTGGAAACTATAGGAGATCAGTGATCATATTTTCACACAAAAATCCAGGTAGAATAGAGGGTTTTACATAGATATTTCCTTCAACAAACTCCCATTTGTCTGTCTCGGCAACAATCCTGTCATGGACTTTGGCAACAGCGTGTGGCATTTTGGATGGTTCACAACAGCTGGGTGGGGAAAATAATCCGAGTTACGGCTCGAGGAATTCTGAAGACAATGTTACAATTAAATGATGACATCTACGATAGATTTATACATTATCTGGGAGTTGGTATATCTGAATGCTGACAGATCACCTCCCCGCATGTGGATGGTGTGCTGTAATCATCCCGGTTGCCCCTCGCCCCTCGCTTGACCCAGGACATCGGCGCTTCATGTGCATCTTACCGATGTACAAGTCCCGATAAACCATCCCTTGTCCATCTGTCATTTTGCTTTGCATAGGGCGCGGAGATCTAGAGCTCAATTGGGTTTGCGAGATTGTGTATATATTTATTTATCTGTATATATTTCATTTGTTTCCAAATCATTTATATTCTTGCATTTTCATTCATTTCATTTGTCAAAAACATTGCGATTAATGGATTCGAGGCAGTTCCGTCAAGCCGCTCATGCTGCGGTGGATGAAAGTAAAACAACCTCCTCGTGTCTTTGACTTTTTTTTCAATTGCTAATGAGAATAGTCATTGGTTACTATGAGAACATCCAAGACCGGAGAACGCTGTCGAATGTCGAACCAGGATATCTTCAGAAACTTCTTCCTACAAGCCCACCACAGACGGGTGAGCCATGGGAGTCCATACAAAAGGATATTGAGGGGAAGATCATGCCAGGTTTAACCCATTGGTAAGGCAAATCTTACTGGAAACGATTACCTTGCTCATGGATAATGCTAGGCAATCACCCAACTTTATGGCTTTCTTTCCCGCCAATGCTACTTATCCGAGCATGCTCGGGGAGCTATACTCCGCAGCCTTTACCGCTCCAGCGTTCAATTGGCTTTGTTCACCCGCCGTGACGGAGCTAGAGACTATAGTTCTCGATTGGCTTGCACAGGCCCTCGCACTCCCATCCTGTTACCTGTCTTCTAGCGAGGGCGGGGGAGTCATCCAAGGCTCTGCGTCCGAGGCTATCGTGACGGTGATGGTTGCTGCTAGAGACCGATATCTGCACGAAAAAACCAAACATCTAACAGGAGGCGAAAAAGACCAAAAGATATGTGAACTTCGAGGCAAGCTGGTGGCGCTGGGGAGTGAGATGAGCCATAGCAGTACCCAGAAGGCAGCTATGATCGCCGGAGTTCGGTATCGATCTATCCCTACCTCCATTGCAAGCGACTTTAGCATGACCGGCGATGGTTTAAATCGAATACTAGAGCAGTGTCGACGGGAGGGACTGGAGCCCTTCTATTTGACGGCAACCATGGGAACGACATCTACCTGCGCGGTGGACCGGTTCGACGAGATTGCTGATGCTCTTCGAGATTCACCGCTTGTCTGGGTCCACGTGGATGCTGCTTATGCTGGGTCTGCATTGGTCTGCGAAGAATATCAGCACCATGCGAAACATTTTGAAGCGTTCAATAGCTTCAACATGAACATGCACAAGTGGCTGTTGACGAACTTTGATGCTAGGTAGGGTCCATGTCTAATCCTCCATAACAAGATTGACTAATTTAAATCTAGCTGTCTGTTCGTTAAGCGCCGTCGCGATCTTATCGATGCTCTTTCCATTACCCCGTCATATCTCCGTAATGGCTACTCTGACTCTGGATTGGTCACTGACTACCGTGATTGGCAAATTCCTCTGGGAAGACGTTTCCGCTCGCTGAAGATATGGTTCGTCATGCGCACATATGGCATTGAGGGATTCAAGGCCCACATTCGCCACCATGTCAAGCTCAATGACCTCTTCCATAGCTTGATCCTATCAAGGCCGGACCTATTCAGGATCTTGACTCCGCCAGCATTTGCGTTGACCGTATTGAGTGTTGTGCCGCGGGTGCTCTCGCCCAAGCTCGCCGCTACCACTCATTCGGACGTCGAGGCCTTGTCTAATGACTTTGTGCCTGATGCCTCCAACCAGGCTATCCTGGAGGCCAATTCAGTGACGCGGGACGTCTACGAGCTTATCAACAGTCGCGGCGAGATCTTTCTGACTAGTTCCATGATTGGCGGTATCTACTCAATCCGAGTTGTTAATGGCAGTCCTCAAGCACAAGAATCGCATGTGCACAAGGCTTTTGATATATTGGTGCGGACCACCGAGGAAGTATTATCATCGCGGTAATTTTTTTTGACGAATACACCTGCAACATAACGAAGATGGCGACGCTTGATCATTTCCGCTTCGATACCTATAGAAGTATAGAACGATGGGCTCAGAGCCATCCTCAGCAAAGTCGTTTGTTCGGTTTCTTTGCCACGTCAAGCCAGGTGGATGTGTTGAAACTTAGACGGGAATGGTTATATATAAGAAAATCACTCCTCAGTGTATATAATGTATCATAAAAGACAATCTCTTCTACTAGGCCCCTTTGCGCTCCCTTCCATGGTCAACATGCATGCTATTTCCTGTCACTGAACGGATATCAACGAATGCTCGGCTATTCCAGGAGATACACGGGATGATCTGGTATGAGGGTAGGATTCGCTTAATCGCCGTTCAAGAACAGTTGTACTTGACTTGTTGCGATAGTCAGGGTAGCATATGTGGATACGGGACTAGATCTCCTCAGATGGGCTGTTTACAGCGTGATGCCTGTGACCACCGTCACACAATTTTGACCTCTACCCTGTACAGTCATTGTTGCATCCACAGTTGCACACTTTTTACAAAAGTACATTTGTCACTGCTCCATTTTTTAGTCGATTGGAAATGGACAGGGAAAGAAATTGTTCTTCGACATGGCGCCGTTCTACTTATTGTACCGCTGACCGGTTCGTGGACCCGGTCCACCACTCTGATTGACATTCCCGAAATGACATTCCCGAATGAGTATTTCCGAACTTGCCGGGAGTAGTGGGGGAGCGCCGTTAATTAATACGAGTGCAGGCCACTGTCTCCTCGGTATATCTACATGAGGTACGTGGGCTTTTCAAGGTACGTAACAACTGCTCTTCTCTGGCTTCCCGCCTACGAAATTTCCCATTATTATTTCTAACCTTTGAAGTAAGATTAATAGGTGCTCCGGGTAAAATATGCAGGGATCTGCATCCATTCGTCTTCTTGGTGTCTTCGTTATCGGTTGGTCGGTGGAACTCGTGGGCGAAGTTTACCGGGGAACTAAGTACACGTACCGCCATCTTAGGTATGGAGAGGTTATGACTGGCTTGATAGGACATTTTAGGGTCTCCCGACTAACGTCGAGTCATCTCAGCTAGAGTCGGTCTCTTATCGTCCGTCCGGCTAAAGATCCACCAGGAAATTTTCCCGGTCCCTTCCGCCCAAAACACCACCGCGTCCTCTCAAATTCAGCAGCCTTCATTTTTTACGCTCTTCGACTTCTCGTTGCTGTGTACGAGTAGCAGGATCGAGGGAAAGCCTTCATCATCAGAGCGCCTAGATCTGTCATCTCATCTTCTTCTTGGCTGATTGCCCGACTCTTCCTTTGTATATTATACAGTGGCATTTGGGATGCTCGTGTGACGCCCCAGGTTGGATTTCTGCGATATAATCCTTTGAGCGAACTCTCTTCACACTCTGGCCAGTTTTGAACTGACCTGCCCTTTCGGCTCTCTCGATTCCTTCTGTTTTTTCTTTCTACCTACTTTGTCTTCGCTTTTGCCACCATGGCCACAGCAGCGCGAATCGCAGCGCGCTCCAGCCTGCATAGGCTGGCAGTTCGTCCTGCGAGCGTGAGGGCCCCGGGAGCCCGTCTCTCACCGTTTACAGCCTGCAGACAATGTCTGAATGCCTCTCGAGGCCAACCAGGTGCTCAGCTCCGCACCTTCTACTCCAACGCGAGCGCTGAAAGTGCCATCAGCGAGTCCGCCGACGATCTTGCCGCGTCCCAAAAATCCATTTTTGCTCCGCTGGACACTTTTCCTCGTCGGCATATTGGGCCTAATTTATCCTCTTCTCAAGAGATGCTCAAGGCGCTGGATCCGCCCGTGTCGTCTCTCGATGACTTTGTCAAGGAAGTGCTCCCTGCCAACATTTTGTCGGCGAAAGATATCAAAATTAAGGGCCCCACCTCCGGAGAAGAGGACGGCTTCACCGAGAGCCAGTTGCTCAGCCGCTTGGTAGAGATTGCCAAAGACAACACGGTGTTGCGAAGTTACATTGGCTCTGGCTACGCAGGAACCAGGCTGCCAGAGGTCATTAAGCGCAATGTGCTCGAGAATCCTGCATGGTATACAAGCTATACCCCTTATCAGCCTGAAATCAGTCAAGGTCGCTTGGAGTCATTGCTGAACTTCCAGACCGTTGTCTCGGATCTCACTGCGCTCTCTATTGCCAACGCCTCCGTTCTGGATGAGCCCACTGCCGCCGCCGAGGCTATGACCCTTTCTTTGAATGCCCTGCCCATGGCTAGGCAAAAGCGACCGAACAAGGTCTTCTTGGTCTCACATCTCTGCCATCCACAGACAATTGCCGTTTTGCAGTCGCGGGCCGACGGTTTCGGCATCAAGATTGAAACTGGCGACGTTCTTGCCGAGAATTGCAAGCGCGTCAAGGAAGTCGGCCAGGACCTTGTCGGCGTCCTTGCACAATATCCGGATACTGAGGGTGGTGTGGAGAACTTCAAGGACCTCGCGGACAACGTTCACCAGGCCGGTGCGACATTCAGTGTTGCAACAGACCTTTTGGCGCTCACTGTCCTCACTCCCCCCGGCGAATTCGGTGCTGATATTGCTTTTGGCAATGCCCAGCGTTTCGGTGTCCCGTTCGGCTACGGCGGTCCTCATGCTGCCTTCTTTGCCTGCAACGACAAGGCGAAGAGAAAGATCCCTGGCCGTCTTATCGGTGTTTCCAAGGATCGAAGAGGCGACCGTGCCTTTCGTTTAGCTTTACAGACCCGTGAACAGCATATTCGTCGTGAGAAGGCTACGTCCAACATATGTACCGCTCAGGCTTTGCTCGCAAACATGAGCGCCTTTTATGCGGTTTATCACGGGCCCCAGGGTCTCAAGGCCATTGCGCACAGAGTTATCGCTGGCGCCCGTGTGCTGGAAGAAGGTGTTCGACGTCTGGGCTACGAGACGGGTCAACGCGGAAAGGATCAAGAAGGTCGCGTGTTATTCGACACTGTCGTCGTCAACGTGGGCGAGAACAAAGCTCGGAGCTTTGCAGACTGGGCCGTCGAGAACAAGGGCATCAACTTGCGAATCATTGACGAGGGCCGCATTGGCGTCACAGTCGATGAAACTGTTGAGAAGGTCGATCTTGAAGACATCCTCTCCGTCTTCAAACAATTCTCAGCACAGCCAGTGGAGCTGAACGTCGAGGAGCTGGCGGCAGACCTGAAGATCACCGCGGCTCAGCCCTCCCCAGCTGTGCCAGAGACCATCAAGCGCACATCTTCCTATCTGACCCACCCCGTCTTCAACACCTACCACTCCGAAACTGCTCTTCTTCGTTATATTTACCACCTCCAGTCCAAGGACCTCTCCCTGGTTCACTCCATGATCCCGTTGGGTTCTTGCACCATGAAGCTCAATGCCACCACCGAAATGGCTCCTGTTACCTGGCCCGAGTTCTCCTCGCTTCACCCCTTTGTCCCCAAGGACCAGGCTAAGGGCTACGCTACGATGATTGATGAGCTTGAGAAGGATCTTGCTGAAATTACCGGTTTCGACGCCGTTTCGTTGCAACCCAACTCAGGAGCGCAGGGCGAGTTTGCCGGACTTCGAGTGATTCGAAAGTATCTGGAGTCGAACCCTGACACCAAGAAGAGAGACATTTGTCTCATTCCTGTATCGGCTCACGGCACCAACCCTGCCAGCGCCGCGATGGCGGGTATGCGAGTTGTCACCATCAAGTGCAATAATCAGAATGGCAACCTGGATATGGCCGATCTCAAGGCGAAATGCGAAAAGTACAGCGAGGAGCTCGGAGCTATCATGATCACGTATCCCAGCACGTTTGGTGTCTTTGAGCCCGACGTCAAGGAGGCCATCGACCTTGTACACCAGCACGGCGGTCAGGTTTACATGGATGGCGCCAACATGAACGCTCAGATTGGTCTGTGCTCCCCTGGCGAGATTGGCGCTGATGTGTGCCATCTGAACCTCCACAAGACTTTCTGCATTCCCCATGGCGGTGGCGGACCAGGCGTTGGACCTATCGGTGTGCGCTCACACCTCGCGCCCTTCTTGCCGGGTCATCCCGTTATTCCCACTGGTGGTGAAAATGCCATTGCCCCGATCTCCGGTGCTCCCTGGGGCAGCGCCAGCATCCTCCCCATTAGCTGGGCTTACGTTAAGATGATGGGCGGCAAGGGCCTGACGCATGCGACCAAGATTACTTTGCTCAACGCCAATTACATCCTCTCCCGTCTTCGACCCCATTATGAGATTCTCTACACGAACGAGAAGGGCCGCTGCGCGCATGAATTCATCCTTGATGTGCGAAAGTTTAAGGACACTGCTGGCGTTGAAGCTATTGACATTGCCAAGAGATTGCAAGACTTTGGTTTCCATGCTCCCACCATGTCCTGGCCTGTGGCTAACACGCTCATGATTGAGCCCACCGAGTCCGAGAACAAGGAGGAGCTCGACCGCTTCTGCGATGCGCTCATTGCTATCCGCCAGGAAATTGCGGCTGTTGAAAAGGGCGAGCAGCCTCGCGGCACCAACGTCCTCAACATGTCGCCCCACACGCAAAAGGATCTGATTGAGGGCGAGTGGAATCGGCCTTACACCCGTGAGCAGGCCGCGTATCCTCTGCCTTGGCTCAAGGAGAAGAAGTTCTGGCCATCGGTGACCCGCCTCGACGATGGTAAGTGTTCTGCACACGTTACTTCATAATCAATTTACTAATAGCTTTCTTCCAGCATACGGAGACATGAACCTGTTCTGCAGCTGCGCTCCCGTCGAGACCCTCGAAAATTAAAAATTTCCGCCCTTATATTCAACCACTTGGCTAGGCCATCCTTTATTCACTTCAAATATGATATCTCAGCCACCATCTTTCACCACGAAAATTACGTACTTTGCCCGACTTTATCAAAGCATTTAACATTTTTTTTTTTGGGAGGCAAGCGATATTGGTTCGATCTACTTCATCATAGGCGTTTTTACTGTGCTGTCTCAACGATCAGCATTTTCAAACGGGCACGCAAGCAGAGAGATTTTGCATTCTCATGCTTGGGTTGTTTTCGTTAAAGGGGTAGATTTGGGTTCATGGCTATACAAATGGCGTCATTTTGTGGAGTTTGGAGCTCCCTTTCTATAGTGTCTATCCTGCAGTTGGCTTTGATACACGCTGCAAGGCACTGATTCAGACGGTTTAATAATTCAACAGCATATACCTTAGACGTTGGGGAGCAAGGCATTTAAAATACCTTGCCAGATGGATCTAGGGATTATAGATCAATAGATATACAAGAGAAATTTCCTAAAACAGACATGTGCGGTGCTTGTACATTGATACTCGATGTAGCCTTGTGGAAGATCATGTACGCTTACAATGATGGGGCATAACTGTATGGATCAGGGTTCAAACCGAGGTAAGACAGTGCAGGTTGATGACGTGCCGGGGACATGGTTGTTGATGGTAACCTCAACGTCAACCTTATATACGTTCGCTATTACAGGGTTCATCGTTCATCGTAGGTGGAATCATGGGGCAGGCCCCTTGCCCTGTCCCTCTGCATCGTCTGCTTCCAGATACGATGCTAGATTAAGTTATAGATCTTTGGTGCTCGCCCACGTGCATTGAATTACTTCTTTCGGGAATTGCCTACTTGGGGCACCACATATTCGAGGTCCTCTGTAGATGCACAGCAGAGATAGATGAAGCCACTGAAAGGTTCTGCAACCTCGGTCCTAAAAAGGAAATTCTGAAGAGAAAAGTATCTTTTACCTGATAGGGTAATGTTTCACTAGAGGTGACAGCAATAGTGATCAGAAGTTGCAGAACCTCTCTATTTTAATCAAAGAGAGGTGAAAAGGGCAATACAATACAAAGTAAACAAGAAAAAAAAAAGGAAGGGGAAAAAAAACGTACAACAGCGGGGATTCGCTGGTCGTCACCGACCCAACTACTAGTCCGCCGATCTGAGGCTTATGTATGGCAGAGCGGACGGGATGCCCAGTTCTCCTCAGTCTATGGTCGTACGTGCTCAAAGAGGAAATTACAAAATATATATTCCTACCTTGGCGGAGCAAAAGCTGGCAAGCTTACGTTTAATGTCAGTTACGAAGTACATGGCCTGCGTTGAATGGAAGCGAAAGCGGACCGACAACCGACAATCGACTACCTTGGATCCGCAGAGTGCAAAAAGTAGCGAATAGATGCAGTGCCCAGGAAATGATTGAAAATTTTAGTCTATTGAGGCTGTCATTCTTATTGTGGCTTTTCGCATTGCTGAAGTTACGCGGTCCGTTCGCCTTGGGAAGGTCACGACTATGATGCAACTTGTGGCACCAGCTACTTAACTACGGAAGAACAGAAGAGATACTTACTCCGCTACAATCGTCCCCCGGACCATAATAAACGGGGCCAACTTCCCCGCACGCCACAACCTGTCGATGGGAGATTTGTCTTGTGGGTGTGTGAGCGGGGAAGGGATTCCCCACCACCAGGTTTAATGCACAGACTATTGGCAACATCCCCAGCTTGGCCCACTCTTCGTATGATCAACAGTGGCTGACTATGAGAGGTCCGACGACGCTACCTATCTACACTTGGCACTTACAAGTAGTTTTACTCTACTAAACAGACACCGTCAAGCTAGGCATTTTTGCTCATCGCGTCATGCGTCGTCAATAAGTTGGACTCATTCGCGTGGTTTTCTTTCAGGCTTTTTCTCGGCACCTCAAACCCGCTCCGTCGACGACAGGTTATTTGCACTATCTAGTGCTTAGTGGCTTTAGCTTGGGGAATTCTCAAATTACTTGATGCAACATCAATTGCGCTCTAAGGCAAGGGGGCCGTGGAAGAGACGTTCGACATCCTTGCGCAAAGCTGTCTGTGTCTTCACTTGTTGATCCGTGGTATCCTTTTGCGTTTGGACGTTGCCAAGTCTTTTCGGTGTGAGCGAAAACAGTTTTTACATCTGTTTTTGGTGATGATATGGTGGTGCACACTGAATATTTGATCTTTGACGATTTAATTGGGCATGATGATTTTGAGTCGACTTAATGGGGGATGGTTTTGAATGCGTTGTGGTTGGTGACACGCTTGCCCCCATTTGATGGGGTTAGCCTTACAGTCGTCAATTTTTGATGGTGCTGCAACTTGTTTTCCAGAGCAGCGTTTCTGGGTTCCATTGTCCTTATTTGGACATGGACTGCCTTGCTGACTGACGCCAAAAACGAAAAATGGACTGCGGTCATGGTTCCTGTCTGGCCTTGACCTAACCTGGCTTGTGGATTGGACTAGTTCATGTTTTATTGGACAATTGAGCAGCTGGACATGCAGCATGGGATCACCTTGAACGTTCCAGTTTTGGCTTGGTAGCTTCACTATGCTTCCTTTTTGCCTGCCTATGGACTATTCCACGGTCGCCCCCCCGCTTCTGCCCCTCAGGGTTGACCAGGGCCAGGCCAGGAACCCCGGCATGAGTGATGCCATACAAGGAACTGGGGCCTGAAGTGGAGAGCATCGAATCCCGGAGCTTGGCTTTCTCGGGCTGTGTGAAGATGGGAGACCTAGCTCATTGACGGTCCTACTTCTACCTGGCTTTCGCCGCTTCTGATTCTTTTATATTTTTTTGCTTCCTTTCTCTCCCATAATTACCTGCTTGTCTGCTCTTTGCCTCTTTGTGCTGAATGGCATGGTAGTTTTGCCCAGCAAGCGTCTTTCTTTCTAGCTTGCTCGTGGCTTCGTTTTGTGTCGCCTGTGACTTTTTGCGACAGCTGTTCTTTTGAGATTCTCCAAATTGAAACGGAATTCCGAAGCCTAAAAGCATACGAGAGCGCAATACATTTTCGGCGCGTTACTTGCCACAATCAGAATATCGGTGTTGTCACATCCGCTGTGATTGTTCACCATGGCGTCTTCCCTGACGAGGGGGAATCTGTTTCGACAGCATCGCGGCTGGCTTTTCGTGCCGTTCTTGCTGGTGGTCTTGTTCGCAACATTACAATGGTCGCATTCTGCAAACGGAGAACCTCGCCGACTTGTCAAGCTTGACAGCCGCGCATATGAGCTTGATGAAGGATTGGTGCTAAAATCCCCACCAAGGCGTGCTCCCCGCGCCCCACTTTCTCCACGCTCCGGCCCTCCGACGTTGGCGAAGCGACAGAACGTCAATGTCTCAGCTACGGGAGCTGGCACCATTTACCAGACACGGTTTTCCAATGTCACCTGGAACAATGATGCCTGGCATCTTACTACCACCAATTTGGACCCGGGTCATTACCAATCGCGCATTTCCCTGGGTAATGGTTACATTGGATTGAACCTCGCATCTCTCGGCCCCTTTTTTGAGGTCGACTTACCTGTGAACGGAGATGTGATCAACGAATGGCCCCTCTTCGAACGAAGGCAGACCTTTGCCGGTCTCGCGGGCTTCTACGATTACCAACCAACCACAGAAGGCGAAAATTTTGTTTGGTCCCTGCAGTTTGGCGGCGAAAGCATCATCAGTGGCATTCCACATTGGGGTGGCATTGTGGTTGAGCTTCCTACTGGTCAATATCTCAGCGCGACCACGAATGCATCTGAGATTTCTGACTTTAGCTCGACGCTCGATATTAAGCGTGGCTTAATGACATGGAGCTTTACCTGGACGCCATCGAACGCCAATGGACTCACCCTGGACCTTGATTATTCCATGTTTTTGCACAAACTGTACGTGAATCAAGCCGCGGTGCAGCTCCAGGTGACTGCTTCACAAAATGTCAATGTCACGCTGGTCGATGTTGTCGATGGCACCAGTGCTCTGCGCACAGTGTTCGTTGACAAGGCTTTTCAAAGCAACCAGCCGACGATCTGGACAGCTGTGCGACCAGTTGGCATCAGCAATGTCACGGCGTACGTGGCCTCAACGCTGAATGCTCCCAACGGAACCGTGGATTTGAGTTCGCGGGTCCAGATCACTAATAAGCCATACCTTGGCACCAATGAGTCTTCCATTGCTCAAGGAGTCAATGCTACTTTGAAGGCCAACCAGACTACTATCATCGAAAAGTTTGTTGGAGTAGCCTCGCACGATGCATATGACGACCCCCAATCGACTGCCATCAATGCTTCCATTAGTGGCCGTACCGCCGGTTTTGCCCAGTCTTTAGCATCGCATCAGGCGGAGTGGAGTTTTATTTTAAATCCCAACTCGGTCGACAGCTACGCATTCCCCAATGGCAGTCTTCCAAATGATGTTAACTTGGTTGAGAAGGCCATCCTCGCCGTCACGGACCCATTCCACTTGCTGCAAAACACCGTGGGAGCTAATGCAATTGCGGCAGCTGGAAACAACACGAATTTGGACGACAACAGTATCAGCGTGGCGGGTCTTGGATCCGACGACTACGGAGGAATGATCTTCTGGGACGCCGAGACCTGGATGTTCCCCGGATTAAGTGTTTCGCATCCCGAAGCTGCCAAGCAGATTCCGAATTACCGCGTCTCCAAATACCCGGCTGCCTTGGGAAACGTCAAGATGGCATTCGATTCATCTCAGAATAAGACTCAATTTTCTCAAGGCGCCGCAGTTTACCCATGGACTAGCGGACGTTTCGGAAATACCACTGGAACTGGTCCTGCGTGAGTTCTTTCCGGCTGCAAACCCGAAATTAATCATCTCTAACAGGTGCAAAACAAAATAGGTTTGACTACGAATATCACATTAATGGTGACATTGCGCAAAGTCTTATGGATCAATGGATTGCCACTGGCGACACCAGCTTTTTCAAATCGTCGTTATATCCCGTCTTCCAGTCCATTGCGTTGTTCTATTCCGAATTAATAAAGAGAAACGACACCAGCGGGGAATGGTACTTGACAAATATGACAGATCCGGTAAGTAAAACCGTTCCCAATTTTGCTTGAGAGGCCCTCGGATCTGATTCCCATTTGCAATGACAGGATGAATTCGCCAATGGCGTAGAAAACGGAGCATACACGATGGCGCTCATTGCAGACACCCTGACTAACGCTAATATTATGCGGTCCTTTTTCAACGAGCCCATCAATCAGACTTTTGCGGATCAGGCTATAAACATAGACCTACCTACAGACCCTAACGCCAATCTTATACTCGAGTATGATGGCATGAACGGCAGCATCAGTGTCAAACAAGCCGATGTAATCCTAATTGATTATCCTCTTAATTACCCTAACAACTACTCATTGAGCGATCTCGACTATGTAAGTGGTGTTGCACTTTCCCCTCTCTTCGCCCCCAAACCAGCGTTATAGATATGCAGTTGAACTAATTCGCGTCTGACCTGTAGTATGCTGCCAAACAATCCCAAAATGGACCAGGCATGACCTATGCCATTTTCAGTATCAACGCCAATGCCTTCTCCCCATCCGGTTGCTCGGCATACACCTACGACGTGTACGCCTCGAACCCGTACGTGCGAGCACCGTGGTTCCAATTCTCCGAGCAACTAGTGGACGCCTTCGCCGTGACGGGATATCACCCTGCATTCCCATTCCTTACCGGTATCGGCGGCGCCAATCAAGTCAACGTGTTTGGGTATCTAGGTCTCCGTCTGCAATTCGACAAGCTGCAAGTTGATCCATCGCTTCCTCCTCAAATCCCACAACTCAAATACCGTACCATTTACTGGCAAGGATGGCCCATCTCTGCATTTTCCAACCAGACTCACACGACTTTGTCCCGCTCCGGGTCCTCCCTCACGCCCCTTTCAACTGCGAACCAGACCTTTTCCAACACTTCCATCCCCGTCCAATGGGGCAACGGCGCAAACATCACCATGCTCTCCCTCTCCGTCAACGGAACAATCACTATCACGAACCGCCAGCCAGGCCTGATCAAGACTGCTCCCGGAAACATTGCACAATGTCTTCCCGTATCATCCGCAGATGCGTACGTTCCGGGCCAATTCCCCATTGGCGCCGTCGACGGAGCGGCCTCGACCAAATGGCAGCCCGTTGCAGCCAACGTGTCTGCCTCTATTACTGTCGAGCTCGCATCCCAAGCGTACCAACCCATTACGCAGATCCAGTTCGACTGGGGCCAGGCCCCGCCAGTCACGTATAGTGTCATCTTCCACAACGACTCCGTCTGGTCCGAAAGCGCATTATTCGTGTCTTCCTCTGCCGCAATCAACATCAGCAACCCCTATGATCCGAAGACTGTAGCTTTGCTCCAGAGCGTTTCTTCAAACACGACAAACGTGACGCTCTCCCCGCCAATCTGGAGCGGAAACTACGCCACCCTGGTGATTGAAGGCAACCAGGCCTCGACTAATCCATTTAATGGCACGGGCGCCACAGTCGCAGAGTTTGTGCTCGTCGGTGCGAATGGCACTGTTGGTGTCAATGGGACAGTAAATGGCACGACTGTTTAGCCTTTGTTATCCTTATGTCCATCCTTGCCACTTTCTATCTTGTTTACTCGTAATGTCACTCCTTGCACACACCTTCTTCCCCCTCCATTTTCGATATCAAAATCCCTTTACTCTTAAGCGCTTAAACCCTTGTGCTCTGTTTGGAGAACCGTCGAGGTTCCGAGGAAAGTGTATATTGAACTTAGCAGAATAGTTTCGTAAAACCCTGCAAATGTATCATATTATCCCAACATTGTTCCATCTTACTCTTTCCGGCCCGGTCTCACTCTGTCCCAAAAATTAGGTATTCTAGAGGCTAGATAGATTCCCCCTCACTCCTGCCTCGAGAAAACAGCATCGTAGAATTAAGATGAACTTCCCCGTACAGCGTACTTTGTCAGGCAGTCAGAGACGCATAGAATGGCTCCTACTCACAAGAAGACTGGGATTTCTTGACTCAACGATCCGTCCTTTGAATGTTTATAGTATCTTCCAGTTTTCCAGTCTTCAAGTCTTCAAGTCGCCGGTCGAATAGTTGGATAGTTGGATAGTAGTAGTACTACTGCAAGATCCGGCCTGCTTATAGCAAAACAATACAAACAAGAGCCAGCTATCTTAGGTATCTTATTCACTGCATTGACATTGACATTGAGAGTAATGTCCCATTGTAGGTAGCTTCGGGACCAAAGTACGTTCCTACGGCAGATAAGTCAGGGAATCCGGGTAATATGAATACAGTGAATATTGACAGAGATAATTGGATTTGGAATGAGGGCATCTGTTAGTCATAGCCTTGTAGGGCTGTAGCCAAAAATATCAATACAGCAATACGCCAATACAACAAACAATGATACAATAATATAAAAAAACAACAAAATAACAAAACCATTGACACATTGTTGTCTCTTGTCGAGTGTTCCAAGTATCTGTGGAATAACATAAACACAGTATCCGGCATCAGCATCTGTCGAGGAACATAACATCGAACAGCTCCCTGCAAAACAGAGGACTTGACATCAAGAAGAATAGCACTCGTCATCAACATCTGAATCTGTCAAGAAACAAGTATTTGGCACATCTTGCAAAGAGAATAGCATTTGACATCGTACTGACAAGAAAACCAAATAGTTTGTGTCAACTTGCAACTGTCGAGTCTCCAGCCATGGATGATCAACCAGTCCAAAAGGTCGAGCAAATCGAGCAGAACACACAGAGAGAACATGATGTACAGAGAGAACAGGAAGAGAAAGAGCAAAAAGAACGTCAGATTCTGTATTCTGCCTGGGGTGATCGTTCCAGCAAATACATTAGTCCATATTCACGGCACTTCAACAGCGCAGTGCACAAACCAATACTCAAAGTGAACACCAATAGTCACACCAGCGGCAGTCAAGACAGCACGCAGGGACAGTCCGAGGTTGGATCTGCAGAAAGTGCACCAAGGCATTATGTTAGCCCTTACAAACAGAATAGAAGACCGGAGGACGGAGACCATCACTTGCCTGTGAATCAGTCCAGATACCATCCGTATGCACCCCAGCATGACCAGCAAGCGTCCAGTGCCAATCTCTTGAATGAACAACAGGGTCGCCGTGTCTCCTCTCACAATCAGCTGTCTTTTCCAAGTGCTGCCAATAACACTGCATATCAACTCCAAACTCAGCAATCACACAGACATGCCCAGCAACGTGCACAGTTGATATTGAGAAGTGAAACCGATACATCCACGGAGCCTACATATAGGCAGTTGCGGTGGACCCCAACTGAGAGGATGTATCCTGACAAAGATACGGCTGCGCGGGATGAAATGAAAAAGGAGAGTCGCCATCAAATGCAGCATTCAGCTACGACACGCAATAATAAGCCTCGCACGAGTCGGAATAATGGAGCACAGCTCAGAGATCGTGAACACAATTTGTTGGCCAGGTATGAACTTTTTCCGGGGCCAGACCAACATTTCCTGTACTAATTGTGATAGTTCCGAAATCACACAAAACTCTTCTCGAGCGAATCCTCATGACCATCAGTCTCCAAACCAGTCAACAGTTCAGACAGCCATCGAGGATCATAGCGACCAAGAGAGTGACCAGGAAAGCGCCCCGATGCGATCATGGGCCGGAAAGGACGTGTTGCAGATTCCTTCAAATCCAGCGAACCACTTGAACAAAACCGATGACGCACCCTTTAAGCGTGGGCAAATTGAACAAAATGAACAGACCACGCTCGAAAAAGCGCCGAATTTCCCGTATCTTCGGGAATACATCGTAGGAAGGGCCGCTAAGAATGAGGCATCAGTCAAAAACAGCGACACGGAGAGCATAATGCGCTTGGTAGAGCAGGAGGCCAAGCTCTACCAAGACAGAAAAGCGACAAAAAAGAAACGAGGAAGAAGGCCCAAGGCGAGGAGGGCCAAAAGAAAAGCTGCCGTAAAAACCACTTTCCAAGTCTGGTCAGAGGAGTGAATGACTATCACAGTATCAGTAGCATCATAGCCGTCGTTAAGGTCGAAGTAGGTAGATTTGCCGCCAAGACGTTCATCGCGTACGTGTATCAAAGCCAGGATGTCATTCTCCGCCTTTTTGCTTCACATGTCAAAGTTCGATATCCATGCGGTCAATAACTCATGAGCACGTCCATTTATTCCTGTAGAGCAGCTAGTGATCAAATCAGAGCGCTCATTAATGCAGAAACGCTTTCAAGGGAATTCAAAAAAGTCAATGCAAGGTGGAGACGAATATGGTGTATGCAGATACCGTAAATGCTATTTGCCCCTTTTGTATGTAACCTTAGACCTGCCCTTTTTAGTTTGGGTTTTCGGCGCCTCCAGTTCCTCCTCAGAGGCCACTTTGATGTCTTCGCTCTCACTTGGATCGTCGACAGATCCAGATGGGCTCGCAGGAGTGTCGCTTTGACTATCCTCATCACCGCTTTTGAGCGTTTCTCCCACAGAAGGCTGCCGCTCTACCATCGCCTCTTTTGCCTCCTCTTCGGCCGCTGCAACAATCTTTTTGGCTTCGCTTTCTTCCCAATTCTTTCCACCACAGTTGCTGCACTTCCACATGCCAACATCTTCTTGACGTTTTGCACCCGGTGGAGCAAGGCCATTCACCAACTTGCAATGCCGGCAAACCAGCGCTAGGCGGTTTTTCGGCTGCGTCTCATCTTCGCCGAGCAGCAAATCAAGTATGCGATCGTACCATTTCGGGCCGCCCAAGGACAGGGCAGAAGCATCTTGTGCTGATGTTGGAAACGCATTCGGCGCAAATTCTGGTGCCCCTGGACGTATGTCACGGAATGAGGCTCCCATGGCTGAGGAGGACAAATTAAAAGAGGCATCAGATGCATTTGTCATCGGTGGGCTTTTAGTATCAGGCAGAGGGCGCTGAGGGGTGATTGGTGTCGGCTGCCCGGCGTTATTTCGCGGAATATTTGCAGTCGGTGGCGGGACGATCCCGACTCTGCCTCCTTTTGGCGAGTTCGGCGTCTCTGCTGCCCCCTTTCCTCGTCGCTTTTTGGGGCCCTCCGGGCCAGCAGGAGGTTTGGAAGACCGAGCCGGAGGGCTTCCATACTTTTCTAGCAGTTGCTGTGTCGTATTGTATTTCGTTGCAGCTTTGAGCTTTTCAATTGTCGTATCCCGTTGCTTCTCGAGTGCATCTAAACTTGCCTGCACCCGGGAGATTCGGTACTCATAATAAGTCGTCAGAAGCAATCTCCCTAAATATATGCTTCGTCCAAGTGTCAGCTTCATCAGATTATGGCAATGGCAAGCAACTTACATAACCGGACCTCCAGCAACCGCTGTATACCCGGAGGGGCCCCACCTGTCCCATCCTATGACAAAAACCAAGATGATCGAAGAAAGTATATAGGCAAATAATGTATAGAGGGTCCATAAGACCTTGTCTCGCCGAGAGCGTTGACGAAGAGAATCTAAACGGGCTGATGTGTTTGACACCTTTCCGGAGAGGCTAGATAATGTTTTCTCGAAGGAAGCAGGAGAATTATTTTCGCCCTGCCGCTGTCAGTATTGCAAACTTGAGAAATAAATTACCTAGCAACTCACCCTCCAGGGCCACAGGGAGACCATGCTGTTGGTCAAGCAGTATTTGAAGTATAACGAGTGACGTAGGGATCAGGCAAACATGGTAGAAGCTTAAAACGGTGGGGAAATGGCTCGCTTGGAAGAAAAAAAAAAAGAAAGTGTAGTTTAAAATACTCGCAAGATATGAAGAAAATAGTCGCCTTGGAAATGAGAAGTTTCTGAACCAGATCAAGCCACAGGTGGTTCAGGATAGCTCATCCCCAGGTGTTGACGCCTGGCAGCTTTCAGAGGTGCTCCCTTTCCCAAATGGGATTAGTTATGTAAGCCGGTATGCACCGATGACAAGATGTCATGGCGCATAAAGTTATGCTGGATCTTCCAAGTCTATTCGTACATGAACTTGTATGCTCAATGGTCTTTAATGCAATGCTGCCTTTAATTTCAATGACGATTATTGCTCTTATTAGTTATAGATATGTTATTGCAACTATGCCCATGTAGTAAAACATTAAACGTGATTTTTAAGATAGATGTACATGCATTACGTTCCTTCCCAATCTGGCCTTTCGTCGCTTTGGTTAGTCCGTCCAGGTCGCCCTCGAGCGATGATCGAATGCGCTGGACCGAGCACCCTTTGTTGACACTCATATGGCTTGAACCACTGCAATCATTATTGTGCGCACAATCTCATCCAGCATGCGCATAATTTGAGTCTGTTTTCACTTCGCACACATTGCACCTTTGCTCTCGTTGCTGCATTGATCATCCACAATGTTTCAGGTAATTCCGTCTACGATTGAACTGGCCCTCTTTTGCCCTTGTGAAATCTGACACGATGTCCATAGCGCCTCAAAGGTGTCATCGACACCCGCATCGCTGAAGAACAAGCTCGACAACGGGCTGCGCAATCAGGCCCTCATCGTTCCGACTCTGCTGTCCGACGCCCGCTGTCTCGAAATGGTTCACCGGCCCGCAGGCAACTTAGCCAGAGGGACAAGGAGACACTAGAGAGGGAAGGAGCCAGCAAAGGCCCCGATCCCGCAGAATTTGAATCTGCCTTTGTCATCGGAGATGAGGACAGTTTGAGTAGGGCTGGCACGCCAAAGCCGGGCCAAGACGGTTCAGGCCCCGAAAGCTCGACCAAAAATCAGGATGGAGGAAACTTGGGATCAGAGGGGGACGAGGCAAAGCAGGCGAAAGCAGCCGCGTCTCCCCCCGAACTTCCTCCAGAAGTCAAGGCCAAACTTCGGAGGCTGGATAAAATTGGCTCCAAATATCAAGGTAAATTACACGGGCGCAAAGCCGCTGCGCAAGCTACTGTACTGACTTGACTAGAACTCCTCCGCTCGTATCGAATCGCTCATGCTCGCGTCCAAGCCATTGAACCTTTTGAGATCTGTTTACGAGAGAACACTCCACTTACCTCCATTAATGAGCCAAATGCCCTTGTCGAATACCTCAATCAGCTTACCCTCCAAGGAGATATGGTCATGCAAGAACTGAAGCGTGTCACAAGTGAGCGCGACGACTTCAAACGGAAATTAGCCGATGCCGAAAAGCGCGCCAAAGATGCTCATGATGAGGCCGCCGGGCTCCGAAGGGAGAAGGAAAGCAATGGCGCCACTTCTACACGACCGAGCGCTGAAGTATCTCGAACAGATGAACACTCGCTGGAAGATGCCCCGAAAAAGAGTGAAACAGCAGATAGCCAACCCGGCGTCGCCTCACCCGCATCGGCCAAATCTCCAACTTTTGGCATTGGAAGGTCGCTTTTCTCCCCAACACAAAAGCCTACAGAGTCGAGTGAGATCAAGGAGTCCGAAGAGTTCTTTTCCTACGATAATGAGCTCCCACGAGTCCAGTCAGAATTAAAGGCTCGAGAAGCAGAGGTGGAGAACTACAAGAGCGAGATGAAGACCCTTCAAAGCGATCTCGCAGCGGCAAAAGAATCCACCGAAAGCATGACACAAAACCTAGAAAAGGCTACCCGGGAGCTGGAGGCTCTTCGTGATGCTAAGGAAAAACACCAAGTTGAGCTTCGGGAGCAACGAAACTCCTTGGAAGCGACCACAGATGAGCTAAAAGAAAAGCTACATGCTGCTGAGCGCGACCTTGAATCACGGCCGAATGACGAATCTTTAGAAGAGGCAAAGAGTGCACTTCAGCAAAAGCTCACAGCAGCCGAAGGAGATGTCGGGACATTAAAAGCAGCTCTGGAGAACTCGCAGAAGGAAGCGAACCAAAGTAAAGAACTTGAGGAGAAGATATTGGCACTAGGAAAGGACCTTGAAAATCTCGACCAAAATCGGGTTCAGAGCGATAAGCGTATTGATACCCTTAATGGTATAATCAGCACTTTAAGAGGCCAAATCGCCGATCTGGAGAAGAATCGCGAGGATCTCTCCTCTGAGTTGAACGAAAAGGCTAAGGCAGCGCAAGATTTGCGACAAAAAGTTTCGGACTTGGAGAAGGAATTGGAATTGCTGAAACAGAGATCCGAAATTGGGGGTGCTCCCAAATCTCCTGCGTTAGCAAACAATGAACCTACCAGCGCGGCAAGCCCTGCGAACCCTCCCCAAAGTGGTGGTGGTGCCAACAAGAAGAAGAATCGAAAGAAGAAGAAGGGCGGAAAGGCCACGATGACAACAACTGATGGCGCACAGAACAGTGGCGCTCAATCGCCATCTGTTGCCTCAGAAATTGCCATTCCTAGTCCTACTCAAGCACCTGGAGACAAGGCGCAGGAAGATCAAACTGCCTTGATCGAAGAATTGCAAACTCAGCTCGAGACGATGAAATCTCAACTTGGAGAAAAGGAAGCCTCAATCGACCGGCTAAGCAAGAAGTTGAAGAGGGAGGAAGAGTTGCGGGAAGAAATCGAAGGCCTCAAAGAGGACCTGGTCGAAGTCGGGCAAGATCATGTTAGAGCGAAAGCGCTTGTAAAGACGTTGCAAGGAGAAAAGTCGTCTCTATCAGAAAACGTTCACAAACTCGAACAAGAGATTACTGAACTGAGGAAGAACCAAGAGTCCAGCAGTGGCGTATCTCAGAAGGAACACGACGATTTGGTCGGAGAGCTCGAAGACTTCAAGAGGAAAACCTCGTCGCTCCAGAAAGAACTTGAGGCTGCGGAGAAGCTCGCTGCATCGCGATTCCGAGAATTGGCAGATCTGAAGGAGATACTTCAGAAAGCCCAGCCAGAGCTGACGTCGCTAAGAACTGAGGTCTCTACCCTCCGCACTGCCAAGACGGAGCTCGTGCAGAAAGAGTCAGATATAAGGACGCTAGAGTCAAGACAAGAAAGTTTACGGTCCGAAATTCAAGAGCTCCGGAAGGAGGCAGCAGAACGCGATGCGGACATTAGGAATCTGAGAGAAAAGGCAGATCAGGAGTCTAATGGTCGGATCAAAGCAGAGAGCACTACCCGCAACGCGCAATCCGAGCTTCGTAAAGTGGAAGGCGAGCGTCAAGCTTTTGCGGATCAGATCGAAAACATTAGCAGGGACCTCGTTCGTGCACGCAATGAGGCGAGCGAGTCTCGTTCTCAGCTCCAAGATCTCGAGCGTCGCGTGGCTGAGCTAAATAGAGAATCTCAGGCCCTTAAAGAAGAAATTGAGCTCAAGACAGCCCAGCATGCGAGCGCGCAGTCTCTCATGGGTAACATGCGCGATCAAACTGCAGAGATGGCCATGCAGATGAAAGAGGCACGAGACCGCTGTGAAAGTCTCGAAGAGGAGCTTGGAGACGCACATAGACTCCTCAGCGAACGAAGTCGAGAAGGCGAGACAATGCGAAGACTCTTATCTGACGTCGAGAGTCGTGCAGATGTCAAGGTGCGTGAGATGCGCGAAAGAATGGAAGTGGCGATTGAAGAACGAGACCGCGCCGAAGAAGAAGCTAGTACGGTTGGAAGGAAACGCGCTCGCGAAGTGGAGGAGCTCAGAAGCCGCGTCCGTGAGGCAGAGAGAAGCCTCAAGCAAGCCGTAGAGGATAAAGAAGAGCTTGCGTCCGTCCAGAAAGAATGGCAGACGTTGCGGGAAGGTCTCGAGCACAAAGCCGAGCAGGCAGCCCTAGAAGTCGTTGATGTGAGAAAAGCCATGGCCCAGCTGCGTGATGCTCTGGACGAGAGCGAGAATCAAGCCCGCGATTCTGAAAAGCAAAGGCTTGAGCTCAAGAATGCAGCCGAGGAGGCAAAGACGCGCCTCGAGAAACTGCAGAAAGCAAACAAGTCAATATCCGAGGAGCTCAGGTCTCTTCATGCCGCCCGCAACAAGGCAATAGAGTCCGAAACAACCTCTACTCGCACTTCACGAGATTCTTCCCCGCAGCCAAGAAGTTCGAGGCTGGGCAGCGATGCAAGTAGCCCTGTTCCAGGATCAATTGACTATATTTATTTGAAAAATGTACTTCTTCAGTTCATGGAGCAAAGGGAGAAGAGGCATCAGATACAATTGATACCCGTTTTGGCAACATTGCTCCATTTCGACCGGTAAGTCGACACACTGCAGATCCATTCTCACCTCAATCTTCGGAAACCTGAATAATTGACTGACGGATTGGGGTGAAAAACAGAAAAGACGAGCAGAAATGGATGTCGGTGATTTCATCGAGGTGATTCGCCTGAGCGCTTAGGGGATTGTATAAGCACATTTTTGTGGTGGTGTCATAATTACTCAATTAATGATTGATGATTGTTTTGATTGGATTGACTTTTTGCAACATTGAACACCTTCCCAATCATGTCATACTATGGCGTCTTTGGTGCTTGTGTATCCGTTTTCTGGTCTCAGTTTATCACGCCCTGCAACATTCCAGGCAGCACGTGTCCTTGTTTTGGTGGATGATCGTTTCTTGTGGCATAGCAAAATCGTACAGTTAAACAAGTTCTCATATTAAAGCTATTGAATGAAAAGGGCCCGGGAAGTTGAAGATTATTAAATCCGCAGTGCTTTCAACTTCTCGATACGGTCAAAGCTCAAGTCTTTCCCCTCCAGTTGCCGCTCCATACGTATCTTCCACTATACGTTTGCCTAATGATGGTGGTGAGGATGGCCTTCATCGGCTTAGGCCTTAGGAATAACCGCAAGCACACTGTTCACGGGAATATTTCCCTTATCCCAGTTGTCATACGGACCGGGATATTGGAACTTCAAGTCGACATTAGGTCTGAAGAGGACACAGTGAGTTGAGCCTCCAAAATGGAACATGCCAATGTCCTGGCCTTTCTTCAGAGTGTCCCCCTCCTTTACAGTATATTCGCACGAGGAGACTTCGGCCATGCCGATGTGGACAATGGCCATCAAGCCAATGTCCTTATTTTCCGCCTCGATGTAAATGATCGAGCGGGTGGCAACTTGCGATATGAAACCCTGAGACCTATCAGGAGCAGCTGGGTCCGGCCCCTCCTGGTCTTCGAACCCCTGGAAGATGTTTTCGCAGTAATAAGTCCCTGGCACCATGACAATCTTTTTCACAGTACCGTTGACAGGACTGTGCCAGCGATGGTAGCTCGTTGCACTCAAGAATGCCTGATACACTGTTCCATCAACAAATTGAGGGGCGAGGTCATCGTTGTTGAGCATGTCCATAAGAGAATAAGGCTGTCCTTTCAACCAGAACAAGTCATTGGCTTTTACGTTTGTCGAGAGTCGCCAAGGTGCAGACTCGCACCCGTTCACAATGACATTTTCATTCTCCTCCCCTTCAATGGGGCGAACATCGGGGTGGAACCGACGGGTGAAAAAGTCGTCCCAGGACTTGAAGCCATAGTGCATGTCTTTGGGGTTGCATTTATACAATTGCTCGAATGTATAGTGGGTTTCTTGGGTCGAGACTTTGTTGCCTTTTTCCTCGAGTGCCTTGATGGCCTCTGGACAGAACCATTGGTTGGCGTCTGTGCCAAGTATGTATGCTGAGTCGCGTGAAGCAAGGAATTTGGCCCATTCATTCAGCATGAGCTTGAAATACTCGTTGATCTTGGGGAATTGGAAGAAGTAGTATCCTGGCCAAGTGCCCATCGGCCAGTCCAAGATGGCATTGATGGGAAACCCGATAAGGCCCACGTCATTCGCATGCGCGCTCCACTCGGGAGCCCGTTGAATGATCTCGTTGAAGAGTTGAAACATGTGCGGATAGTCGCGCACCTGCGGCTTCCCGAGAGGGTCTTCGTTGTACGGTGGCTTGTCCGGGACCTGTTGGAACATGAAGGTTGCAGCTTGTCTCGCTAATGGATGAGTGTCGATGAATTCCTGAAAGTCTTGGAGGACCGGATTGAGATCCTTGAATGACCAATTCTTACTGTCCACATGCTTGATAAGATCCTTGAGCCATCCGTGGACAATAAGATGGTTATCTGGGAGCCAGTGCCCAAGTCTAGGAACGACGACGGGTTTTGTGGACATTGTTTTGTTCTGTGCTAGAATTCGGCGGAGGATGCCTTTGAGCTGGTTCAGAAAATCTGTTCTCAATCTGATGATGATTGTGAACAGAGAGACGATGGGGATCCTTTTATGTTTGACACGCTCCAAAGGAGAAGGCACTTGCAGGAATCCACACGCTTCCAAATATCGTCATGCAGCTGAAACAATACTGACGTGGCTTCGAATTTCAGCTACATGCTTCATTCTGATCCAGCTGAACATCGGCTCTGGCGTTTCGATGCAGAAGAGTGACGGGGATTTAAAGCCACGAACTGGGGTTAACCCAGCTCAAACTGGTGGGGATGAGCAAGAAAAGGAGAGGCAACCCCATTTCGGAGCTGAAGATCCAGGCTATTCCGATCTGTGGCTTTTGGCAATTAGTATTGCAATACCCTTTGGATACGCTTCCTTTAGGTCATTGTCAATCTTTCAGCATTGACGGATGCTTGCTTGTGCATGAAAATTCTACACAGCATATCCCCGCTCCAGGTTTGGCTGCAGTAATATTGAATGCTGTCATAATACATTCTTCCCTATCATGATTCTGCAATGTTCTTTCGAGAGGCCTACAAATTACAAGGTTGCTGAGTGGGGGAGGTTGAGGCAGTTCATGCATACAACATGGACGCAGCATATCATGCACATGTAGGGTTTGACCTTTGAAATGATCCAATGAAAGATGCAGATGAAAGCTGATGCAGGCGTTTTCAGCTCGCATCAGAAAGATAACTGAGTGTCCTGGTGTCGTTCTTCAGATGATCAAAATCGCGTGGGGAAGCGGAAAGCGGCAGGAGCGGGGAACGGCCCGACCAGCCAAGCGAGAGTTGCAAAATATGTCATTGCTCCTCTCATGACATATGATATTGACATATGATATTTAGCACTGAGGCCGGAGAAGTATCTTCTGTTTAGAATCAATTGCTAATAACTTTGCAGAGCGGGGTTCAGAGAAAGAAAGAAGCTATCTAATTAAGGCGAAAGAACAGGAGACCAAGCGTATTTGTGCATTACCTGTCTTCAGGATTAAAAGCCCCCTACAACTCAGCTTATAATACTAGGTCGAAGGCAACTTTGCCTCCAATCAAATGATGCACTTCATACAATCGATGTATAGAAGGAAAAGGCGTCGAACACTACTCTAATCTCCGCCGGTTTCAGATTTTTATGAAACCCTTATTGACGATATCAGTACCGCAATTTTATATTCAACTCAAGCCACCGGTTTCCCATTGCATAGGGAGGCGCAGTCATTGATACCGATTCCTCTGGTTTCGGGCATGGATTTTTTCGATTGGCGCATCCTGGCCATTATTGGCATGTTTACTTGCACGTTATTTCTCTCATTCGTCACTGTGGATGGGCCCTTTCACTTTACTATCTAATTTCCTCTTCTGTCTTCCGGTGTCATTAGCTGTGTCTGAACTTACTCTAGTCACAGCTTCAATCTTAGTAATCTATATGTTTTGCATTGAATAGGCTTCTGTTGCATGCATGGACATACCATAACCATCAAGTGCAACCTCCTTTCGCATAGAGACTCGCGGCGTGGTGTTGATATTCGGGAAGGATTTTCTGTTGTTTGCTAGCATTTTCATGGCATAGGGGAATACTCTGGCTCGACTTTTGGATACAGCACAACATAATGCTATTCCATGTCTTCCTCATCTTGGAAGGTACCGTTCATATGGCTTTCTGTTAGCTGCTCATCTGCGCAACTGCTGAAAGGTCTTTCACGCGCTAGAGTTCTGTGATAGCTAGCAATTCTTAGTATTACGAACGCGTGTTTTGGTGTTGCCTTGTAATTTTCGAGCGGCTGGCATCGGCGATGCGAGGGCCCCTAGAGCAATCCTGGCCCCTGACCGCAGGATGCTGTGATCATTTCTTTAGGCCACTGAAATAGGTTCTATATAATTCATGCCAACCGTCCTTTCGAAATTCAATGCTATATTCAATTGAGATTCATGAGACTGGCATTTAACACACCATATGCGGCAGAATCTGTCAGCAATAATATGCATCTGGATGCTTGGCATGAAGCCGTACCAATCACATGATGGATGGTATTTATAATGAGGTACGTTCAATTGTTTGGTAATGCCCTGAAACACTCAATTACTCGACAAAATTCAGGCATGTATCGCAGATTCCACATGCTTATTATATGTGAGAGTATATCGGAATAGTCAGGCTGGCTGAACTGCTTCAGGTCAGGCTTCGATACACCAAATGTGCCAGTATATGAGACCTTGGTTGCATCATTGCACAGCACACATGTTCTGACGCAGCCCTCCCGAATACGTCTTTGGACAGTTGTCTCTTCTCAATCAGAAACCCTGCTTGTGGCGCATACACCAGCACAACAAAAGCTTAAGGGAAACAGGGCTGGACTGCGCAAATCAGTTCTAGAGTGACCTTTATCTTCCATCGTGCCGTAACCAGATTATCTCATTCTTCATCTCCGATTCCTCATGTCCAGTCCTCGTTGATTGTTGTGATTCTGGTTTGTCAGTCTCTGTCTTGAATTGTAGAAATACATGGAATAAATCACTCATATCAGATCATCATCGATTGACGCCAACTTCACACAACAGTTTGAGCGATTGGGCGATTGACCTGACCGAGATCAAGAGAGAGAACTGGTCCGCCTCCTTTTTTCCTTTTTGACGCCGTCTCCATCTCTCTCAGTCCATCTGGTCATCTCAAGTGTCTCTTCCCTCGCTCCGATTTCTCCATGCGATCTGCTCGCTAGCGTCAATTGCGGGAACCAACATTGGCGTGATCCCCATCCAAAGCGACCCAGCCATTTTGCGCTGCTTGACCTTTTTCCCCCCACTGTTATATTTCCTTGCTGAAGTTCAATTCCCCTGCATCAATATTCGCACGAGCAACCCACCACCTCTCTAACTATCGACCCCGCCACCCGGATTCTGTTCCGCCCCAGTATTATCCTCTGCGTTGAAGGGTGGTAATTTTCAAAGGGTCGCCGACAGGATGAACGGCGACAGCATTACCAAGGCGGCTATTCAGAAAGCCAAACAAGTAGCGAGCGCTGCGAACGGCAACGGGGGCAAGAAGCGAAGGAAGGGTCAAGATCTCAAGCCCATCGTCACCACCGAGAATCAACAATCACAAGGTGTCAGTCCGCAGAGCGCCGTCGGTATGAATAACTACAGGTACGCCCTTGAATTGAAATAATCTCTTTTAATTGATCATCCCCTTGCCGGTCTCCTCGTCTTCGCCCCCAATCGGTCTCTTCCCCCACCTCCCGTTTCCCCCGACTTGCCCCCGTTCCCTGATCTGTCGCACAACATCACTCCGATACCATCATCACACCTCTCCAGAACGATACGTCATTTGAGATGAGCGATCGCACAACTGACCCTCCCCACAGCAGCTCGCAGGGCGTGAACACCCCTCTGGCACCACCGCGACCAACATACACGACTCAGATCAGTCGCTCGCCCTCAATGTCATCAGAATCCGACGACCCCGCCGCCGAGAACACTGCCGATGAGGAAGACTCGGAGGATTACTGCAAGGGAGGTTATCACCCTTGCTCTGTCGGAGAGTCATTCAAGAACGGCCGTTACACTGTTACGCGCAAACTGGGATGGGGCCATTTCTCTACCGTCTGGCTTTCACGGGACAACGAAACGGGAAAACATGTCGCTTTGAAGATTGTCCGGTCGGCCGCTCACTACACTGAAACTGCCATCGATGAGATCAAGCTTCTAAATAAGATTGTCCACGCGAAACCCGAACATCCCGGTCGCAAGCACGTCGTCAGTTTACTGGACTCTTTCGAACACAAAGGTCCCAATGGCGTTCACGTCTGCATGGTGTTTGAGGTCCTCGGTGAAAACTTGTTGGGCCTCATCAAGCGGTGGAATCACCGTGGCATTCCGATGCCGCTCGTGAAGCAAATCACCAAGCAGGTGCTCCTCGGTCTTGACTACCTTCATCGAGAGTGTGGTATCATTCACACAGATCTCAAGCCTGAAAACGTACTCATTGAGATTGGTGACGTGGAGCAAATCGTCAAGACATTTGTCAAGGAAGACTCGAAGAAGGATGGCAAGGACGACAATCGCAATGGCCGACGGCGGAGGCGTACACTCATCACAGGCAGCCAGCCGCTGCCTAGTCCACTTAATGCAAGCTTTAGCAGTAACGACTTACGATTTCCCGGCAGCACACAGGGCTCCACGAGCAGCCTTAATAAAATAATGAAGGAGAGTCAAGGTAAGCGAACGTGTTGTAGCCCTGCGCCCAGCGCCCAGCGCGAGCTTCATCATATGGAATCTATTCTGACGCCGGCTAGGCTCTTCTTCCAACCTTTCAATGCGAGAAAAGCTAGGCATCAGTTCCGCCGACGACGCGACACAAAGCGAGAGAGAAAAGACAGAGTAAGCTGTCCGCATTGCTTAATAGCTAAACCCGGCAATTCTCTGACATTGATCTCCCAGGGATATCTTGACGCAAGACATTTCTGGCATCTCACTCGATAAGAAGGCAGCATCGGAACAGAGCTCGCAGCAGGATCTTGAACACGCGATAGATACCATTTCCGTAAAGATTGCAGATCTAGGCAATGCCTGTTGGGTTGGACACCATTTTACAAATGATATTCAGACCCGACAATACCGCTCTCCTGAAGTCATCTTAGGCTCCAAATGGGGCGCAAGCACAGATGTTTGGAGTATGGCAGCAATGGTACGACCCTCCCATCCTTCTTGAATGATTTCTCTACGGAGATGACTTTGATTGGATTTTACCTCCCATGACACTCACACGTTGTCCAGGTCTTCGAGCTCATCACAGGAGACTACCTCTTCGACCCTCAGTCAGGCACCAAATACGGTAAAGATGACGATCACATTGCTCAAATCATTGAGCTCCTGGGCCCCTTCCCCAAGTCACTCTGTCTCTCCGGCCGGTGGTCACAAGAAATCTTCAATCGCAAAGGCGAATTGCGGAACATCCATCGACTACGGCACTGGGCTCTCCCTGACGTCCTGCATGAAAAATACCACTTTAGCATCGACGAATCGAAACGTATCTCGGACTTCCTCATCCCCATGCTTGAGCTTGTACCAGAGAAGCGCGCCAACGCAGGCGGTATGAGCGGCCACGACTTCCTGCGCGAAACAAAGGGTATGGACGGAATCAGTCTGCCTATAGCTGTAGGCAGTCGTGGTGAAGGGATTGAAGGGTGGTCTACCGAAATCAAGAGAAGGTAGTGTAAACCGGCATCCATTAGCGTTCGGTTCGCACTCTCTTTTTTTTTACGATACATGACTGAAAGGAAATCCTACACTCGGACGCTGGGCTGCGTGATGCCAACGACAAGGGTAGAGAACAAGGCCAGTCAACATAGGGGAATACCTGTTGTGAAATCCGCGCAGTACAGTTCGAGCCATTGGCGCTGAAGGGCGGCACTTGATGCAAAAAAGGGACTATTTGAATACCTTAGTTTTAGATAGAACTCGACAGCGCAAAGCGAAAGAAGCAAACGTGCACAACTCGCGGAGGGGTTAATGGGTCACACAAGCTGTAGATGGATGACAAACGAATGACGGGATGATTGACGGAATTCGACGAGATAATTAATAGCATTCATGAATGATAGGATTCTGGGAAAGCAGATTACTTTTTTTTTTCTCTGTCTCTCTTTTCCCCCCTTCTTTTTTAAGGTCCATTATAATTTTCTCTTTTTTTTTTCGTCTTAGTCATTTCCATCATCATCATCATCTCCTAACGTCATCAACCCGTCTTGCATACGTCGATTGATATAATCTCTCGTGATCATACCGTCCTCAACCATTTTATTTATTTATTTTCTTTTGTTTGTTCCAATTTCCTTGTCTGATCTGGAACCCATACAGTTCGTTATATACACCTCTATTTTCTTTCTCCTGTTCCATTCTCTTTTCTTTTTTTCTTCCCCTTGTTTGTTTCCCTTTTGCCGTTGATGTCCCTCGCAGGCACGTGCCGGCTGCCACGCTAGCGTCGACCGTCGTCGGCAGCATGGCGGTGTGATTTTTCTACCTCGTACATGAATCTTTGCGCGCTGTGATATTTGTCTGATTGGTATTTTCGTTCGGGGGCGGGGTGGGTGTTTTCGTTTTCCATCCGGCTGTCCATCTCCTTGCTCCACAAGTCTCGCCATCGTTCTAACCAGTCAAGGATGGTAGAAATTAATCCGGCCTCGGAGCCTCAGAGCCGCGGAGAACTGATCTACGCGCTGTCTTATCGTTGAATGATTCGGGCCTTACTTCTTCAATTCTTTCTTATCTTAGACTAATTCGGTTTATCCAAATGCCTTTGAACGTTTTTGATTTGGCGTCCTCCTAGAGGAGCTTATCCCCTTGTCTATTTTGGCTTTTCTTTTGTATGCTACTGTATTAAAATTTTGAACGGTTTTGTCTTCAAATGTTCAAGATTACGACAACAATTCTGATATTTTTTTGCTCTATATATTTCATGTTGTTCCTTCCTCATTTACTCCGGATTTGAAGTCCTTTTTCGAGATGAGATTCTTGAGTTCTTCTCGATGTGCGTACTTCCTCGTACAATGACAAGCTCCAACAACGACCGGAAGGTTCGAATCCAGGTTTCAAGACTTTCAGAATTTCAGGAAAGAGAGTCCATCGGCAGGAAAAAGAAAATTCATCACATTGAAATATTACATGATCAGATACTGCAGCTACTTTTGAAAAAAAAAAAAAAAAAGGTTTTAATGATAGACTGTTACGAGAAAGAGCCTAACTAGACTTCACGCTGAGGCTTTGATTGCGGTAGGCCAATCTGGCTAACATCATAGCCATTCTCTTCCAAGTAGGCACGGAACCGCGTGTCTTGATCCTCGAGTTCTTTGGGGTGCTGGTAAAACTCAAGGTCAGTATCGAATCATTATATGTGACTGCGTGGCTAAACCCAAAAGATAAAATATTTCAATGCGACCTGAAAACTTACATTCGGAATCAAAAACCACACAATCAGTGTACCAACTACTGAGATTGCACTTCCAATGAGGAAAATAACCTGGCGTCCCTTGACCGGGTCATCGTAGGAGCTCAAGGCGCTGCTCAACACCGTCGTCCCAATCGCTGCTCCAGCCTTTCCAACTGCCGCCGCAAAACCGAGAAAGTGGCCTCTCAGCGGCGTCGGGAATGATTCGGATGACACGAGAAAGTTACAGTCGCCGGGACCAACACTCAAGAATGTCTGAAACAAACCATAGAGTACGACGAAAAGCGGAAAGACGTGCTGCAGCTGCACCATTGCACCACCAATAATGAAGCCCAGGATGGAAACAATTGCCCATCCGAGAGCGTACGTTTGTCGCCGACCAATGATGTCCATGAGCCAACCGCCAAAAAGAGCGCCAGGGAGAGCAAATGAGTTGATAAGCGCACTCCAACCTACGCTTTGCAACAGAGTCTGCTTCTTTGAGAATCCTTTGACAAGAGTCGGAGCGAGCAGATTGAAAGGGTAAACGACGAAGTCGTAGAGAAACCACGCGCTGCAGCATCCGAGCAAAGGCCGCCAGTACATTTTGAGTGCTAATTTGTACGGTAGCTTGTGCTGGATAGCATGCCTCTCATATTGCCGGGAATCAATCATGGAGATGCGGAAAAGGAAAATGCCAAGAGGCAGCTGATGGAGTTGATATCGTTAGGGCTCGCTCTAGCACATATGGGGGGTGCTTTAAAATGCTACGAGGAATACAGTGTGAGATGCACATACGATAATTCCGATTCCAAAACAGATTCTCCAGATTCCTTCATTCGCTTTGCCGTGATAGGCGGCAATGACGATGATGGAAACGATGCTCGATGCCACGAAGCCAAGAATAATGGAAAAATTGGTGGAAATGGCAACGAGCAGGCCACGCTTCTTCTGAGTTGCGGTACTGCCATCTGCAGACTCGAGTGCTTGTGCGGTGCACACAGCGTATTCTCCACCTACAATCATCATCGAGGTTAGACAAGCTGGAGATACGGACAGTGGGGCTACAGAAGTGATCGCTGACCAGCTCCAACGCCCGCAATGCCGCGAGAGACAATCATCATCCAGAACATCCCGGTCAGCGAGGTTCCGTGCGAGGCAGTGGCCAAAACGATACCCTGTTACAAGCAATTAATATCTTTTCTCGAAGGAGCTTGAGAACCGTTCCACATACAAAGACAAGGAAGCAAGTCGTTGCAATGACTCCGATCTTTCGTCCAAATCGGTCAATGCAGAGTCCGAACAAGATCATGCCAACGACTTCTCCAATGAGAATCGAGTTTGACAGTCTAGTCTTGATGCTAGCAGTTAAGACCTTTGGGTATCTATGAAAAGTCAGATACTTCCCAACTAAACCGATCTCCGGCGAACACATCAGATTGCGGAGCAAGACTTACAGAACGGCCATGACACTCTGCATATATCCAATGATTTGAACATTGTAGCCGTCCGAGAAGAGCGCAAAGCCTTGCACAAGGACCATGAAAAATGCCCTCCATGTCCAAGTCTTCTTCTCGGCGGTATCGGACGACATCGAGCCCTGCTGCTCAACAACCCCAATGGCTGTGTCATCCTTACCTGACACTGTCATGTTGTGAGGAATTGCGTAGCTTCCCGGTCAGGGTGCTATGGTCGTGCCTTCCTAGGATAACTGGTCAACGCGGTCAAAGAGGTGTATAATCTTGCTTTGTATATCCACAGACAGCAGAGGCAATGGCATTGGAAGAGGGAACAGCATTTTATATTGCTATATTCATTGACGGTATTCTTCTCTCGCGGAAAGCATCCGCTGAAAGTTATTCCTTTGGGCTCCATGAACGTAACAAAAAGCATTTGCCAAGCCACCGGTTGATATCCTGGCCTGTAAAGAAAATTTTTATACATTTAAAATACATTTATTTCCTAAACACGGTCTTGATCAGTTTGCCACGTGGGAGGATCCGTGCTTTTCAGGAATCCTTTGGAGTGCTTGGCACTAGTTGTCGCCGCCCACGTGTGAGATCAATGTGCATGGGGATAGCCATTCGGGACGTCTTATGTGGAGAAAATCCGAGATAGCATAAGGCCATTTCCGCAGAATTTGACTCCAAAGTAGAAACCTCAGGCGATCCAAATCGGCGGCAGAGAAACCCGAACGGAAATACTGACTAAGTGACCGTTATCGGGGAGAATAGTTGGGCTATGCAGAAGCAGATTAGCCGCCTTGTCAGTAAAACTAAATCAGTGAAGACGTGTCTTAAAAACCAGTGATGCCATTAAAATCAGGGGCTTTGAGCAGCCAGAGCGATGCTCATCGTCACATGGTAGATATGGTTGGATGGCGGTGGCTTCAGGTTCCTGCCGAAGAGCGGGACGACGGCGACGGTTCGATGGCCAAGACGCGGCCCGAGAGCAAACAGGTGGGGCAACTAAACCTGCCCTCTGAAGTTCTGAAGTTTAACCACCTTCGAAGCAACAATCCAGTTTATCCATTACAAGATGAGAATTGCATGATTTACGAAATAGAATTACAATCAAATTAAATTGTCATTTCCAAGTGCTTCATTCTCTTCGTGACACATCAAATAACTGGGTTTTAACTTATGCACCAATTACATGAGAATCAAACTCACAACATGGCGTCGAATTCTCGTGCAAAGATAATTATTGATACTGATCCGGTAAGTTCTTTTTGTGCCATGTGACTTGTTGAAATTCTGAGTCGGTCATGTCTAGAAGTGTTTGTTAAGCTGAATTTCTGATCAGGGCGTCGATGACGTTTTGGCACTGTTGCTCGCACTCTCGGCGAAGGCGGAGGAGATTGAAGTCCTCTTGGTATCTCTTGTCTACGGAAATACCAATGTTCACGGGTGAGTTTGAGTTGATGAAGAAATGCTCATCATTCAGCTCGCCGAACGTATTTTATCAATCTATAGATGATTAACCTTAGTTGGGTTTCTTGAAATTTATTGCTAATTTATAAATCATAATGTCTAGCTGTTTGCGCAACCTTCTTTCAATGTTCGAGTCAATAGAACGCGAACGCAATTGGAGAATTGAGGCCGGATTGCCAAAGGGGTTTGAGACCTTGGAAAGACATCCGCCTGTAGTCGCAATTGGCGCCGAGAAACCACTGGAATATGAATTTGTGCAAATGGATAGACACCGTATGTTTCATAGCAGCCATCATCCCTCACTATTCACGAATTTCTACGTAGAGTCCCCAGGCTCGCAACTGACCTACCTACTCTCAACAGATGGAAAAGACGGGCTTGGTGGAGCGTCTTCCTCTGTATTATCTTCCCTACTTTTGACCAATTACACTCGTTAGATCCTCACTAATTCCGTACGATAGCAGCCTACATATCCCCAACCTTGGGAGCATGCCTTTCGTCCATATCCACGGGAAGGCGGAGTCGCGGAGGATCTGCCGAACATCAGTGAGACGCCGTCACATCTACTCATTCCCAGCAAATTACCAGCGCATGAAGAAATCATCAATGTTCTTTCCAGCAATGATCCCAGACACTGTCAGCATCGTTTGTCTTGGCCCAATGACAAACATTGCTCTTGCCGCGACCAAGGAACCAGACGTCTTTCTCCGGGCAAAAGAGATTATTTGTATGGGAGGAACATTTGGCGTCAAAGGAAAAGTAATTCTTAGCATCTCCTTTCATCTATTACATACTTAACATGCGTCTAGGTCTCTCCCTATGCAGATTTTAACACGTATATGGATCCCCATGCTACCGCCGAGGTCTTACGACTGACGGCCCCTTCCTTTGTCGCGGCATTAGACAATTCCGACAAACGCACAAGACCCCTGAACTTTAAGTTATTCCCTCTTGATCTCACAATCCAGCATAAGCTTTACGAGGATTCATGGTTGACTTGCCTCGAGTCGCGGCCCGACAGCCCGCTCGCCAGGTGGGTCAATGGGTTTCTTACATCTGCCTTTGACAAGTCCGCAGCAACAAGACAGAAAGAGCAAGGTGCCGTAGTCCGCCATGCTGGAGAGTCAGGTGGAAGTCCGGAAAAGGGCAGAAGTATCTCGCTCAACGATCCGGTGTGTCTATGGTATTTCCTCGCGTCTTCTCAATCGCCGCAATCTTCAAGCTCGTCGGGGTCGTCATGGACATATGATCATCTCCACGACGTGACGATTGAGACGGATGACGCAGAAACTAGAGGACGTTGGACTTGTACAACCAGTCAAACACCTGATCCTTTATCTTATTCGAGGCATGATATACAGAATGTTATTACGCGGATGATCCAATCACCACCGCCTGGCCCAGATATGTTTGGGCATGCTTTACTTGATAGGATTTTTTCTTGCCATTACAAATTTTAGTACCAATTTACATTATTATTATTATTATTCATCATCTTCATTCTCATTATTCGAAAAAATACATACGCATCTCAGTAAATTATATCCATAATATCAGCATATTTAATATATCCATTTCTAAATTTATTCATCTATATCGCAGAAGCAACCTCATAGAATTACTCGAAATTCTTCCCTCTTCCCTAAAGCGCTTCCGCGACTGCAATATATGCCATTTTTCTCATATACTTCACCCGTCTGCTGCATCGCAATAACCATGCCAATCAATGTAAACAAAGTCTGGCTACTGTCAACCTGTCATTCGTACCTCTGTACTCTGTACTTTGTACTCCTAATCCGATGTCGCCGACCGAGGCCCTGGGACGTTGCGCAACGTGCGTTGGTTGTACCGTAGTTAGCGTACCCTGGGACGAGGGAGGCCAGCGCTGGCAGGAGCGGGTTGGCGGTGGCCCAGTTCAGACTAACAGCCAACGAATCAAACCAAGTTTATGTGCATTACATAACCAAGCAACAAGTCGCGATGCCAGAGTGGTTAATGGGTGTGCCTGCTATCTCCTATCAGGGAGTGCAGTCACAGCACATGTCTTCGGACGCGCAGGTTCGAATCCTGCTCGCGACGACTTTCTTTTTTGTTTTATTTTATTTATTTCTTTTTTAAACTTACGAAAAGAGATCACTGAGGTTCGATATTATTTGTCTTGTATTTTATTTATTTTTGAATTGGAATTAATTGTAGCTTTCAAAAGAAAGAATGGATAAATAAAAACCAAAACAAAAAAAACACGCAAAGAAAAAAAAAGAAAAAGGAAAGAAAAGGAAAGGCATAGGTGTATACAAAATGCCAAGTTGAATAATGTTTGACAATGCTAGATTTCGGTATGCAATTGCGAATGGCTTAATAGGGATATCAGAGTACGATTTAGATACATATACGTGCACAGATAGGAGATAGAGATAGATGAGTTATCAGGTCGGCATCTGACTTGAATGCAAAGGGTAAATTGAGAAAAGAAACTCCATTTTATGCATATGGAAGCTGAGTCTACTGAAATGAACAAAGGGGCATTTTTATCGCCTCAAGTAACCTTGACCCAAACCATAACCGACCAACGACCAGACGAGACCACGAAATTGACCAACAGAAGAAGAGGGGAAAAAGGAGTCAGATGTAAGATACAAGTACAGAGCGATTTGCGGCACGCAAATGCTGCATTGAAACATAACATAGAAAAGGGACCACCGATGATTGCCAAAGAAAAAAGAAAAAACAGAAGAAGTATTGAGAAAGAAGAGGACAAAAGGAAAGAAAAAGTAACAAGAACGTAATCAATGATATGTCAGCCGTTTGACAGGACTCTCATCTACATTTGGTTTCCCATCTCTTCCCGAGGCAGCAGGCGGTAAACCATACGGCTCATGCCCGGGTCCGAGTGGATATCCACTTGGACCGGGCTCGCGAGCCTCTTGAAAGTGAGTATAGCCATCATAAGGACGATTGAAGAAAGCGGACGGCCCTGGGTGTTGTTGTTGGGGAGGGTGATATTGAGGTTGAGGAGCATGCATAAACGGTGCGGCGGCATTGAGAGATGCTAGGGCCTTGTTCCGGAAGAAGCCGAATGCAAAATTGGAGATGCCAAAGCATCCGAAAACAAGGAAGAGGGTGAAGAACTAGACAGCGGAGGCAGAAAAGTTAGATTAGAACAATTATGGCTTATAGGCAAGGGGACTGGCAGAGGGAAAAAGAATGGGAAAGATGCTCCTGATTTAAAGTGAGGCAAAGGAATAACGTACCATAGCTTTATAAGAGATGGGTTCGATAAAAGAATTGAAGATTTCGGCAAAAGTATGAGCAGAAACTCGTGCGCGGCCGACGAGATTCGGGTCCCTGTTCATGCATCGCTCCCAGTTGTTGCAGATTGTTTCTACCGCAGGGACCCGATTGGGGCCATCACATCTGTTGTCGACGTAATTGCGCGCGCAGACGGACATTTCTGCGAGTGTCTCTGCAGCAATTTCTTCGCTCTTCTTGTCAACATCATTGCGAATGGTCGACCAGAAAGCGCATATAATGTATATGAAGAAGAAGACAAGGAAGACGTTTAGCAGTAGCTGGGCATAAAAGGAAAGAATGTGTGGTAAATTGGGATGATTTTCGATGAATGCGAAAACCGAGCTCAATACAGCTTGTTTGGCGGATGACGGTGCGTCTTGGTTTCGAAGTTGTCGATGATCTGAACTGATTCGTCTGCGGCCACGCACATCATCGGAGTCGGATTCATAACTGTCATGTCGCCGATGGGTTAGGCGATGCTCTCGTTCGGCGTCACGGCGTCTTCTTCGTTGTACGCGTTTGAGAATGCCGTTGTTATAGTATTGTTTGCGGGAGTCACCATGGTCGAGACTCGTCGTGGTGGTGCGAAGCTTGTCAAGGAATGTCTCCTTTTTCTTCTCTGTTGGAACACCAAATACGTTCGAGAACTGGTTCTGATTGCCGTTCAGCCATAAGGCTTCAGCGGTCGCAGTAGCCGTGTTTGAAGTTCGAGTTGGCTCCGGTGTGTCCTCGGCATCTGCTTGTTCGGGCGAGGAAGCATTTTCTGCTCCAGACGAGAACATGTCCACGTCAAATTTGCGCGGGGTCGTAAATGCAGGGTTTCGGAAAGCAGGAGGTAGTTTTACTCCCGGAGTGCCGGAGAAGAGGAACGGTTGTGAGTTGGGATCTCGTAAAGATGGAGCCGAAGGCTTCGAAGGCGAGTCGAAAATGCTCCGAGAGCCTGTAAAGATGAGTTAACCATCTGAAAATATTGAACGAGGCCTTGTCAAGACTAATAGGCAGTAACGGGTAGGACACATCTTCCTGCTTTTTGTGAGAGCCATGGAAAAAACAGAGTTGACCTACGTTTCTTTCCCAATGCTCCATCATCTTCAGCACTGCCTCCTTGCTGACTCTTCTGTCTATGGTTTACCGCCAACCGATGAAACGGAGAGGACTCGTCCGCCGGGCCCAGGGTTTGCCATTCAAAGTCCATAGGACTCTCGTGTGTTCGAAGATTTGACATACTTGAAATCCGCTCGCAAGACTAGCCACAAAGCCCTGTTTTCCCGTATGACTGGTGCAATGTATGTATGTATGCCAGAAGCGCAATCTCGTTATCCCAGTTCTTGTATCGTTTTCGTCAAGCCCTCCTTCGGAGTGTCCTATTCCGAGAGTCTGTAGTTCCAGATTTTCAACCTTGATGGTAACGTGACGGCGAGTAAGGAATGACTGTGGATGCAAATAGCGCGGCGGCAGTTAAAAGCCTTGCAGCCGATATAAAGCTTGTGAGAACAACGATAAATCCGATGGAGAAACAGTTGCTCTAGGGCGATCCTTGACCAAAATCAACAATCCACTTCACCTAGCTCTTCGAACACCACATTCAATATTCTTTCCACCTTATATTCCCTCTTCAGTATTATATCAATCCAAAGTAGGAACCTGAACTCTCTTCGCCGTGACTATAGTCCAGTGAGCGGCGTCTCTCGCACAAGCATATAGCTCTCTCCGTGCTCGAGGCGGTTGTATGTTCTGGTACTGCTGCTTCAGTTTGGCAATATGTCGGAACAGTTCACGGGTTTGAAGCCTCGGAGAGCCTCACGTTGACGCCGTTGGGGTCTCGGCAGCTTGCTTGAATTCCGATATGCAAGCCTCGTGGAAGACAAAGGAGATGCCGACTACAAAGACAATTGACAAGGTAAACAAAAAAGTACGTAACTCAGTAGGTTCTGAAAGGCCACTCGCTCGGCAGATCGACCCATCAAGCGAGTTCTGGCCCGTGGGGCCAAGGGGCGAGGGGGGCAACGCAGGGTTACAACACGTGCTTTTGGCTCGAAGTCATCGTTGTTTTTCTACAAAGAAACTCATGAAAGAGATGGAGATACTGCAATCAGTCTGTAATTTCAAAGGGTTTATACTGGTTTATATATAATAGAGTATTAAGAATAACATGCGGTGAAGCGAATTATCATCTACAACAGACACGCTGTTAAGGAGAACCTATGCAATGCATCGCAACACAACGACGAAATAACACGTCCAGGATAAAGCAGCCCGTTCTACTCCAGTTGCGCCAAGTGAACCGAGTGATGCTTTCCAAATCGATGACAATAATCGTAATGCATCAAATGCTGCCAGAAAAAAAAACACCCCCGGACCAAAGTAGTCTGCCATCCAGAGGGGGCCCGTAAACAAGTACACGCAAAAAGGTATCAGTAAAGATGTATGCGAAACCCAGTCGTGGCCCGTCGTAGCGATAGATAAGTGAGGCGTCCGAAGCGCCATCAGCCTCCACCTCAAATGAGTTCAAATCCGTCAGCATCGGTCGTGGCTGGACCAGCCATGTTCTCGGCGGCCTCGGGTTCTTTGCCCACGACCTCGTATTCCTCTTTGATGAGCTTCTCAGTTTCCTTGGTGTGGAATTTCTCGACGGCCTTGGTGAGAGCCATGCTGAGGATTTGGCTACCCTGCTGGGGGCCACGCTCAGCATCATAAGAGTAAGCAATTTCCGCGTCCGGTTCAGGAGCAGCAGAGGCCTCAACAACGTCGTCATCAGACGAGTCAGTCTGGCACTGCTCTTCAAGAATGTCAAACTTGCGAGTCATGTTCATGCGATGCGACACGCCCTGGAGCAGCTTGGCATTGCCACGGCGAATAGCGCTGTTGACTCTTACGGGCTGTTAGTAAGTGCACTCTTCACATTCAGGCGCTGACGTCGACCTCAACATACCTTTGCTGTGGGTGAATCGGTCGTCTTGTCCCGGGAATAATAGGTTGACGTCGACCGGGAGCGTAGGTTGCTACTCCGGCAGCCCACTTGTGTTTCTGTGCATGGTGACGCTGGTAGGCGACAGCATCGCCGCGCAGGTCACCAGTAGAATATGTCTGCTCCATAATGTCTGCTTGTATATATAAATGCGGCGATGGTGATGAAGGTATTTTATAGATTATTTTATTGATTCGTCAAGTAGACGGAAGCAAAATAGGGACGTTAGGGCAAGGGCCAGTTGAAGCTGGTGGAAGAATAATAGAAGCTCAAATGACAGATGGATAAGGATTAAGCCAAGTATAAAGCGAAGGATATACAAATGACTCGAGCCGTCACGCGGATTAGTGTAGAGTGTCGACGTATGTTTGGAAAAGGAAAGGCAAGCAAGTCACAACGGAAGGTAGACTGCTGATGCTGGTGTACCTAGATAGGCAGTTGTGAGGCGTAAGGCAGACAAGGAAAGAGCCAGGTCGGAGACGACTGAGCTCTTTTCGTCCACGCTCCAGCCTTATTACAGAGGTTGTGTAATAACCAAGGGACAAAGGTGGAAGATGACTGAAATAATTAGCACCACTTGAGTCATGAACTAGGCAAACGTGACAGAATGACTCCCAATGACGAGCGGGATGGCGGGATGACGAGATGACTAACCTCAAGTAGAAGGATGACTCTTGTCTCAGCACGTTTGCGGGACGACAGACGAGGCTTGTGAGGAGCTGAAAAAGGTAATGAAGAATGAGGCAGAGGAAGAGACAGTTGGAGTTGGTTGGGGGGAATAAAGGCGCTCTTTATCTATTTGCCCCATCCTTCTTCTTAAACCCCATGCCCCTCCGTTCTCATCTCTTCTCCCAATCTAGACAAGTATGGGATGGATGGCGGAGAAGATGAGCGATTACCTATAAGGACGGTAGAAGACCCACGAGGGGCTGGGCTGGCTCAGGCTGGCTCATCTCGTCATGGAGGAGTTGCCGCAGTCATGGACTGCCATCAGGGTCCTTTTGGCTGGATCAAGGGTGCAAGCCACACTGGCCAGGAGATCAAGTGCCTCACACGGATATCGGACATAATGCTCGTCATTCTTGTTTGATTGAGACCATCCCGAGAACTACCTAAGCTACTTTAACCAAGAGATAAGCTTGCCGGAGGAGATAGGAACCATGACCTGATGACTTCCAGGTAAAACAGGTAGAGGTACCTTCACCTCTCCGTGCTCTATGGCATATAATGCTCCTCAGACAGGTACTCGTACTTTACCCACACTCATCATACTTGGCCGGATGCAGAATTGCTGTGCACAATGATAAACGTGGGGGCCTTTGGGTTGTTCTGTCGCGAGCACGAGCACGGAAGCTACACTGCCTCGGCAGGAGTTATCGGGTATCTGTACCCCAGACGCAGGGAATTTTTCCGGTTTTCTCGCGTATCAGTACTTGATTTTTGTACTTGATACTATCTTCAGCTCAGGTCCCTTCAAATGACGACAAACCAGACGCTTTGGGCGCGTCTCCTGGTCTATCAACCAACAAACAGTCAACAGATATCCATCAAACAAACAACGACATTATCGCCAAGCCCCGAGCAAGCGTGAAACAGTGTTGCTTTTATGGAGTACACGCATCATCAGCGGCACGGTCACTGTCGATGTCCCTCTCTTCTTGACCTGGTTCGTCTCCCCCCTCGCCCGTCTCCTCCCCCTCGAGGATTTGCCAATGCGCTGTCCCGTGCTATCTGACTATCTTGCGTGTCTCTTCCTTCAAGTCCTCGATCACCTTGATCGTCCCCATCCTCCCCTTCACTGCTTGATGCCTCCTCTGCAGCCTCGCTGGGCAGGACACTCGGGAACCATCCGTACCGAGAAAAGTCTACCGTGAACTCACCGAGGCTCCCCCGCCCCACTTCGACCCCTTCGCGGCGAAGAGCGGCCGCTTGCCGCGATGCTCCCGACGCCCTGTAGATAGATGCATATGATCAACAATCAAGCTGATGACTTCATGTTGCCTAATCCTGCAATATGCGAAACTCGCCGCGATTCGTGTGAAAGAGCTGGCGACATTATTCCAGAGAAGAAAAATGAAAGTAATCAAGATCAACTCATGAATTTAAACACACCTTGGTGAGATTATCCCTTTTGCATTAATGACTCGCTGCCATGGTACATTTCCTTCATGAAAAGCGAGATCCGATCTCTCAGACGAGGGCAGATGCTTTAGACTCACGCCGACTTGCCTATCATAAGTTAGTCAGATAAAAAAAAATGAATTCTTGGAGTGTTTGAGGCTTGCTCATTTGGTCCATAATTTTGACATTTGTTAAATTAATCCCAAATTGAGGCATATTGGAGGAAAGAATGTTTAAGGCCGAGAGAAGCAATTGACCACTCACCGAGGACGTTCCGCTGTAGAGAAAACAGTACTTGTTAGCATAACCATCTTCCTCAGCTGCATGAGCCCATTTGAAACGAGGGTGCTAATTGGGTCATTGCTGAAACTTAAGGGTGTTTTTTAATGCGTGGGAAACCATATATTGACAACAGTACATCCTTGACTCCTTGAAAGACAAAAGGGTTGCGTTGACTTACGGCAGTCGAGTAGTGTAGCAATATGGCCATAAGAAGTGACTTTGCCTCTGGGGATCTCTTGGACGGCTTCGTAGACTGCAGCGAACCAAGCCTCTGCTTCCTCAGAGCGAACCATGCTGAGAGTCTCTTCTCGATTGGCACGAGAGTACCTTAGTATGCCTTCTTCGCATAAAAGGTAGCTTTTTGTCCGCCTTGTTGATGATTCAAGAGTAAGGTAGAGTTTTGTTTAGGGTTCTGATGCTGTGCATTCCTTGTGCAGGGTGCTGCACTATTCTGTGCTGGACTGTACTATAGGCAAACTCCTTGAACGGGCACCGGCTCCTTTGGTTATAGGTTTAGCTAGAGCTCACAGAGAATTGCACCCTACGATTGCCGAGTAGATTGTTTATGGTTATAAGAGGGAGATTTTAGCTTACAAAATAGAACACTTGTAGAAGTAACTAAGGTATTGAATAAATGCAATATTGCAGTGATCTATACTACTACGTATACAAGCTAATACATATTTAAAGTAATATTTCTGCATGCATAATCAACGCATAAATTCATAAATACCTACATTCTTAGACTTGGGGCCTATAATCAAGTTCAGATGGAGATTCTGCCATAGTCGGAAGTAGCCCCCTCCGTAACTTACCTGTTGCGCGAGTCCGTTAGAACTTGGTGTTCTGAGTAGCGATACGGCCGTAATCGAGAGCCTTGAGCAACGAACAAAGTACTGATACCTCGTGCGGCGCGCTCAATTCCGCGCTCTCATCCAGCGGCATCGGCTCCACTAGCACCAAAGAGGGATGGCGCGCTTTGGTGGGGCAAATGTTTCAACAGCGAAGATGCTATACGAATACGACTACGACGTATCGACTCATACAAACCCTGATACCGACGGAGCATATTCATCGGCACAAGCATATCACCTTTGTATCCTTCCAAACAGAGATTCAATTATAAAAAGGAAGATCCTGCCACCAATTTTGCTGCAGGTTCAATTTCAACGTTTTCAGCGTATATAGAGACGCATCATTTTCCGCTGACGGAAAGTTCGCCAAAAAAATTCCAACTCTATACACGGCGTCGAGTTAATATTTGATCTCGCCACCCCGCAAACATGGAGGCCATTAAGAAGACTTTTGCGAGATGCAAACAGGAACAAAGAGTATGAATCTACAGGAGCTGTATGGAATAATCTCAGTGCTGATTATTTGACAGCCTGCTCTCGTCACCTATGTGACGGCCGGTTACCCAACTATCGAGGAGACGGTTGACCTCATGCTTGGCATGGAAGCTGGTGGTGCTGGTAGGCCAAAGGGACTGCTGCAATACAGAGAGCAAGAAGATTAACACTCTATTACAGACATCATTGAGCTTGGTGTCCCATTCACGGATCCTGTCGCTGATGGACCAACAATTCAAAAGTCCAACGTCGTACGTCTCGGACCTGCAACAATTTTCCGATTTAAGAACTAAACATTGATTAACAATATCCTAGGTTGCTCTGCGGAACGGTGTCACCATTTCCATTGTGCTCGACATTGTTCGGACTGCGCGGTCGAAGGGCCTCCAAGCCCCCGTCATGATGATGGGATACTGCAACCCGGTTCTGAGCTACGGTGAGGACCGTATGCTCAAGGATGCTCGGGAGGCTGGCGTCAATGGCTTCATTATCGTTGATATGCCGCCCGAGGAAGCTGTTCAGTTCCGCGCAAACTGCACCAAGGCTGGGTTAGTGTGTCGATCAACGGTTGAATAATAAAATCCCACTGACGATTTTTAGCCTCTCCTACATTCCTTTGATTGCCCCGGCCACCTCTGAGTCTCGTATGAAGCTGCTCTGCAAGATTGCCGACTCCTTCATCTACGTTGTTTCCCGCATGGGAACTACGGGTGCCTCTGGCACCCTCAACGCTTCGCTCCCCGACTTGCTCCGCCGCGTCCACTCCTACTCCGGAAACATTCCTACCGCCGTCGGCTTTGGTGTCAGCACCCGCGACCATTTCCTTAGTGTTGGCGCTATCTCTGAGGGTGTTGTTATTGGCAGTCAGCTCATCAACGTTCTTGCTGAAGCCCCTGCCGGACAGGGTGCAAAGAAGGTCGAAGAGTATTGTGCCGCCATTACCTGCCGACGACCCGGTCAAAACGGTCTTACGAGAGAGGTGGGCATTGTTGAGGCTATGGGAGATGCGCAAGAACCCAGCGGAGTGTCTGTCGACAGAGTGATTACCGAGAAGGAGGCTGGTTCTGGACCTGGCCTTGCGGACCAGATCGAGGCCCTGAACGCTGACGGTGCTGCCGATCCTGCTGTAAGTATAAAACAATTTTTAATGGAGTCGAAGCTGACTTACGATACGTTAGGCGCTTCCGTCACGATTTGGCGAGTTTGGTGGCCAGTATGTCCCCGAATCGCTCATGGACTCCCTTGCGGAGCTTGAAGCTGGCTTCAACGCCATCAGGGATGACCCCAAGTTCTGGGAGGAATACAGATCATATTACCCTTACATGGGCAGACCCGGCCATCTCCATCTCGCTGATAGATTGACCGAACACGTCGGAGGAGCCAACATTTGGTTGAAGCGGGAGGATCTCAACCACACTGGTAGCCACAAGATCAACAATGCCATTGGTCAGATTCTGCTTGCAAAGCGTCTTGGAAAAACCCAGATCATTGCAGAGACTGGTGCAGGTCAGCACGGTGTCGCCACCGCCACAGTATGTGCCAAGTTTGGCATGAAGTGCATCATCTTCATGGGAGCCGTACGTTTTCCATCTCTCTGGCTTTCGCAACTCAAGTACTAATTCCTTTGATAGGAAGATGTCAGACGCCAGGCACTTAACGTGTTTAGAATCAAGCTTCTCGGTGCCCAGGTTGTTGCAGTCGAGTCTGGCTCCCGCACCCTGCGTGACGCTGTCAACGAGGCTCTCCGCTATTGGGTGACTGAGCTCTCGACAACCCACTACATTATTGGATCGGCCATCGGCCCACACCCTTACCCCACCATCGTCCGTACGTTCCAATCTGTCATTGGAAACGAGACCAAGGAGCAGCTCCAGAAGTTGCGCGGCAATCTTCCTGACGCCGTGGTTGCCTGCGTTGGCGGTGGTAGCAATGCTGTTGGCATGTTCTACCCATTCTCCAAGGATCCCAGCGTCCAGCTCGTTGGTGTTGAGGCCGCTGGTGAAGGTCTCGACTCTGGCAGGCACAGTGCTACCCTCACTGGAGGCAGTAAGGGTGTGTTGCACGGTGTCCGGACTTATGTCTTGCAGGACAAGAACGGTCAAATCACTGAGACACACTCTGTTTCTGCGGGTCTTGACTACCCTGGTGTCGGACCCGAGCTGAGTTCTTGGAAGGACTCTGAACGGGCCACCTACATTGCTGCCACTGATGCCGAGGCATTCGAGGGCTTCCGTTTGCTCTCGCAGCTCGAAGGTATTATTCCTGCCTTGGAGACTTCTCACGCCATCTCCGGCGCCATCAAGATTGCCAAGGAGCTTGGCAAGGGTAAAGACATTGTCATCTGCGTTAGCGGCAGAGGAGATAAGGATGTGCAAAGCGTGGCAGAGGAGCTTCCTAAGCTTGGCCCCAAGATTGGCTGGGACCTGAGATGTAAGTGATTCCTACAAGTACTTCTGATAGTACCTAAGCTAATGATCATACTCCAGTCTAAAAACTTTGTAGATATCTACATGTTGTGTGATATACCACGAAAAGCATGCAATTTTTTTTTATAAAGCGGGGTCATACCGGCGCTTAGTAACTCTGAATATTTAGAGGTGTATTTGAAAATTTGAGTATATTTATGCAACTTCTTATTTGACTCGTTTGGTATGCTTAGCTCTAAGTGCAAGTGAACACAATCAAAAGGCCCCCTTCAAGGGAGCTCTGATTCCTAAAATTGGTGACGGGTGTACCGCTTCCATGGATTTTGAACTGTCAAAGGTGTGATTTCGTAATGTATTGGCTCCAAATTAATAGATAATTCCTCCTGTGTGGCTGTTAAACGTGTTATATGGCCTGCTGTCAACCGTTAACTAAAGGATGGTGGAGTTACCCACCAGCCACCGCGCTAATAACAAAGCTTATGGCTAAGGCTTAAAGCTCAACACTAACGAAAGAATAACTGCTCCGGGTAACACCTCAATTAACCTGACAGGCCGAGCACAAGACTAGCATCATCATCCATAGCTCCGGAGAGACCTACATATTCCTTTCTCCACCAAAACTCATTCCCAACTTTCCTCACATCGCCGTACCAAAACCCACCACCATGTCTCTCGCAGACTACCTCGCAAAGAACTACCTGACCGCCGATCCCCCCGCGGACAAGAAACTCAAGAAACGCAAGAGAAAGGGCGCCGCTGCACAGGCCACCGACGGATTAATTATCGCCGACGACGATGCCATGGGATGGGAGAACAACAGGATGCAAAACGACGACGACGACGATCCACTTACAGGTGCGTTACCATTGTCCTTCATTCTCTTCCCTTTTCTATTGTGCCGTTTCGCGAATTTTTTTCACTTGTCAATCATTGCGAATCTAGTCGCCAATTTCATAACATCCCCCCGCAGCTCTTCGTGAATACATAACAAACCTACTGACATTTTACAAATTACGTCTGCAGTCAACGCATCCAGCGCCGAATTTCGCAAATCCAAAAAGAACAACTGGACGACCGTCGGGACCAGTGCTCCAACCAACAGCGAGCAAGCCGCCGCCGACGCGATTCTCGCATCTGCCGCTGCTGAGCGCAAAGCGCAACAAACTTCTGTAGACGACGAGGACGGACCTACCATTGCCACCACCGGCGCCTCCGACGCCAACAACTATGTCAACGAAGAAGATGATGCAAACATCACGAAGATGGAATCCGGCGCACACGCAGGTCTGCAATCCGCGGAACAAGTCACCGCCGCGCTCCGCAAGCGACAAGCCGAAGAACTGCGCCGTTTCCGCGAAGAGCAAGGCGGGGATCCAACCAGCGGCATGGGTCAAGAGACCATCTACCGAGACGCCAGCGGCCGAATTATCAATGTGGCAATGAAACGGGCGGAAGCGCGGCGCAAAGCCGAAGAAGAAGCCGCGAAAAAGCAAGCCGAACTGGAAGCGCAAAAGGGCGATGTACAGCGTGTGCAACGCGATCAGAAACGCCAGCAACTCCAAGATGCAAAATATATGACGGTGGCGCGGTACGCGGATGATGTGGATCTCAACGCCGAGTTGAAAGACCGCGAACGCTGGAATGATCCCGCGGCGCAGTTTTTGTCGAGCAAGAAGAAGGGCAAGAGCGTCACGGGCAAACCGCTGTATCAGGGTGCAGCGCCGCCGAATCGGTACGGGATTCGTCCCGGTCATAGATGGGATGGTGTCGATCGGAGTAATGGCTTTGAAAAGGAGTATTTTGCGGCGCAGAATCGGAGGAAGAACATTCGCGACTTGGAGTATGCATGGCAGATGGATGAATGAAGGAAATGTTGGAGAATATCTGATTTTCGTGTGGGGAGTGGTTTGCACAATTTCGACAATACGCGCAATGCGGCATCAATTGCCAAAGTATATTTATCACGTTATGGGTTTCAAAAGCGACATGTACGGTTGCATGGGATGATTTCATTGTATATATTACTTTCCTATAATCTTTTCCTTGGTTATTGCTGGACATACCACGGGGCGTTTAGGTGCGGGATAAGTGGCATTGGAATATTAGGGACTTTGTTTCGTGGAGGCGACAGCGGGAATGCCCATTTTTCTCTTCCCGTCATTATCATAATACGCTTGAGAAAGGAAGCTTATAAAGCAAAAAATGCTCAAAAGCTTAGTGGTTCAAAAGCTCATGGTTGAGCTTACTTCTTTTCGCCGGGTGTATTGCCTTTTTTTAATGTTGCAATGGATCGTACGGGTGATAAAGCGGATATTACTGGTCCTTCTTCGACTCCGAAGGCGCCGACTTTGCAATCAAGTCCGCACCGACTTGCAACGTCTCTCGCCAGCCCCGTTGTCTCGCCCAAAAGTGCTCTCCGGGCTTGGCCTCTCTGAGACTAGCCTCACGGGCCTCGTCCTCGAGACTCTTGCGAGTAATCTTCTCTGGTTGGGATTGCTGGTCCGTAGTAGTAATTGGAGCGTTGCCAGCCTTGGCTTCCTGACCGAGCGACTCCTCAAGATACCGCTTGCGCACAAGGTATCTCTCCTTGCGCTCCTTGGCAAGGCCGGGAGACTCCATCTTGGCAAGGACCGTGCTGACGGCAAGTCGTACAACGAGATAAATATGTTCGGAGAAGAAGATTATCAGGAGAAGGACCCAACCCTTGATGCTTTGTGGGGTGCCGCTAGGACCCATGGAGTCACCGCTGAACATGTACACGAGTGCAGCACTTGTGATACTGCCAAACCAGGACAGAAAGCTGAGGCTGTCGAGCCATGGTCCGATAGAGTCTGCGCGCCAGGGAATTGGTCTTTGCATTTCGATGCAGATTTTGATTGCATCTGTGCGGAGTTCAAGCCAGTCGTTGATGAGGAAGGAGACTGCTGTAAGAGGCCAGACGACAGAAAAGAGAGCGAGATAGCCAAACTATGGAAGACAGCATTAGTGATTTAAGTCATCAAAATGAGGGTTTCCTAAGGAAGAGTTACCTGAATGCACATTTCTCGGAGGTCGTCAGTGACATCGTAGTGGTCCAGCTCCGCCTCATTGCGAACGCGAGTCAAGAACGCTGATTCCTCAGGGATATCATTGATGCTCAAGGAAGGAGTGGCACCTCCCTTCTTAGCAGCACGCTCGCTCTTGATCTCCTTGTACTTGTTAAAGCCACGACGCTTGACATAGGGAAGAACGACTTCCATGCCGAGATTTACAATCTGCGCAGTTACGGTGAAATAGATGACCTGTTTGCGAAGCCGATCAGGGTTGATGGTGAAGCCAGATTGAGGAACTTGAAGTTGCTTCTCGTGCTCAGCAAAGGGTTTGACTGTTAAGCTGAAGACGTCCAAGTAAGGAACAAGCAGACTGCCAAATGGTACGTAAACAAAAGCGGTGAGGATAATGGGAAGATAGGAAGTGATGAAGTTGAGGACAAAGATTTTCTGCGTCATTGCAGCTTCGTAAGAATCATTGGTCTCATAATTTTCAAGGTCGTTGAGTTTGCGGGCAATGGCAGTCAACAGAGCCAATATCGTGGGCTGAAGGATGGTCAGAAGACCAGTTGGTAGGAAAACCTTGATAATATTAGCCTCTAGCTCCCCTAGGGTTATTCCTTGATGTGTCTTACCAAGACTGATTTGAAGGGGCCATTGTAGACTTCTGTAATAAAAATCTCAATGGCAAAGCAGGTAGCGATGATGCTGCCCAGTGCTGCGCTAGCCAGAATGGCAAAGGGCAGCTGCAGGACTTGTCGACTGAAACGCTTGGTTGCTGGGAAAATTTTAACCATTTCACCTGTCACAGGATCCTTTTCCTCTTTCTCGGGCCTGAAGCTCGCTCGAATAGTCTCAATCGCAGAGACCCCGCGGACTCCCCATCGCACAGCAAGGTCCTTCTCCTGATGTTTCCAGTACTCGACAAAAACAATGCACCACAGACCATTCACGATTGCGTAAATGGGAGAAAAGTATCCCAGGAGGACCCAGCAGGAGAAACCGAAGAGCGCTGGAAAGAGAAGAAAGGCAAAGTAGGTCTGAAGGAATGCAAAGTAGAATGCAACCTAGCGCTTCATTTAGTATTGCGCTGTTTCAGCAAATATGATGACTGCCTGGAAAGAACGTACCTTTTCGCCAAATTTGTTTCTTATATCATCAAGGTCCTCAAGAGTGAGCGTTGAGGAAGTGCTCCATTTCTTGATCCATTCCTTATTGAAAGTGTGGTCGTGGAGCGCAAAAACAGATTCGACATTCTTCCATTCGCCCTGCTTCGGTGTGATGCCGGCTCCACCCTCAACGCTGGGATCTGTGATGCGTGCGTATACAAGCCTCAGTCGTTCAGACTCAACTGCAGGTTCCTTGCTCAAAGATGACTGGGTCTCCTTGTCCGGTTCTGCAGCGCGGACTCCGTGCAACCAATCTTTGACTCTGCGGTAGAACGTTAAAATGGAAACGCTTGACAATATCGCACCACTTCTACGAACCTCGACCTGTAGATCTCTCCAGTTAAATGACCCTCAGAATACATCTTCACGAAGACGAGCACCGAGCAATCGTCTCCTGGCCTAACGGCGGTCGCGAGCCCCACATCAGTCAGAGCACGGATAAGCTTCTCGAAGCCGGCCTGTGCCTTCTCTTTATCTGTGGAACAATCTTAGACGCTATATCATCCGTTATCAAAAAAAGTTCTCGGCTCACCAGTATCCTGGAATCTATAACAAATCACATAATCGACGTCAAAGTTGGCCTGCAACGCATTGCCGTGAGTCGTGTGAGCCGTCATGGTGAAAGCAGCCGCGATTGCTTCAGCGGTTGCGAACAGAGAGAGCGCAAGAGTGGATGGAAGGGTAGCAAAAAGAAGACTCTTATAGCACTGCCTTCTTTAACGCCCTCATCCAAGCTGGCTTGGAATGGAAAGCAAGAGACAAGGAAGTTGGCAGCTGCTGGAGGTGCCGGTGGGGAGTTGGGGAAAGGTTGCGGTACGACGAAACGCGTATAAATTTGGCAGCCTGAGCAGGTACCCGTTTGTTTGGCTGGTGAACGGGCCGTCCCACGTCATCAAGGCCCAAAAGAGGTTAGCCCAGACCCCGAGATTCCCATCTGCTCGCTTGTCGGAGATTCGGTAGAGGATGACCGATCCTCCGTTATCAAGATCAGATAAGCCAACTCTAATTTCCGAATGCCAAATTAAGAAATTACTCTCTACAGACACCCAGAAGGGGGGAGAAAGAGAGTCAAAGTGCTCAGTAAGTGTCGATATATATATAACGGAGATGCATGCAATTGAAATCGTTTTGATACAAGGAACGGGCAAGACTCAGTCAGTCACTCGGTTCTCGTAACTCATCTTCTCTCCTCGAGTCAATTAATTGTCATATTCCCGATGCTGCTTGTGAAAGGGTTAGTGACTGTTATTGACTTGAATTGCCATAATCTCCGGCCGCAGTCGCATAGCGATATAATCAATGGCATTTCCCCGTTTTCCATTTGTAATTTCGCTCCTTTCCCTTAGGTCATACCATCTTTAATAATTTTCGTTGGTCTCCGAGTCGCGAGAAATAACCTGTGGACCCACATCTCCCGTCTTTCGTTTCGGTCTCGCTCGAGATATAGCAGTCGAACCATCCAACCAGCACAGTTTAGCTCATCCACGTGTCCCACAGTCGCAGTCGTGCGCTGCACAGCAGAGGACTCCGTCAATTCAAGGATTCCTTGTTCAGCCGCAACTCTCCCGGTGGTGCTGTTTCCAGCGCACAGCTCAGCGCAGGAACGCGAATGTCTCATCTTGATTCAATATCGCAACGCGATGAACCTTATATAAGTTAGAAAACTCCACGGTTTCCTATTACGCGCGGAGGAGCGGCCGATACAAGTTCGTCATGCCTCTGATCGTCTCAAGAAGGGGTTCCATTTTCGAGCCGCTGTCGCCCCTTGATTACTTCTTCGAGTCCCCGCTCAAGTTTATCGCCTGTCGCGTGTACCTCTTCCTGCTGTCACTGTGTCGGCCTCCGCGACCATCAGGACCCAAACGGAAACCGCTGCGGGTGGTCTGCGTTTCCGACACACATTGCCATACGCGTCCGCTTCCCGATGGCGATCTGCTGATTCACTCGGGAGACTTGACGAATATCGGTAGCGTGGAACATATCCAAGCCCAGGTTGACTGGCTGAAGACGCTTCCGCATACGGAGAAAGTGGTGATCGCGGGTAACCATGACAGCTATTTCGATCCAGCTTCAAGAAGAACGGAAGATCAGGATAAGTCAATAAATTGGGGCGACATACATTACCTGGAGCGATCGTCGGTGAACCTCACATTTTCCACGCACGAAGGAAGAACACTCAAGATCTACGGTGCGCCGCAAATCCCTCAATGTGGTGGTACAAACTTTGCTTTCCAGCACCCGCGTCACGTCGATACGTGGTCCGATTCGGTTCCCATGGATACAGATATTCTGGTTACGCATGCCCCTCCAAAGTACCATCTTGATCTTCCAGAGGGCTTGGGCTGCAAGTTCCTTCTGAATGAGGTCTGGCGGGTAAAGCCGACTCTCCATGTGTTTGGTCATGTCCATGCCGGTCATGGTCAGGAGATTGTTTCTTGGGACGAGGGGCAGCAGCTGTATGAAAGGATTGCTGCAAAAAGAAGCAGTGGTATTTTGGCGGATATGGTTGACATCCGCGGTTGGCTTGACGCATGGAAGATTTTCTTTTACGGCATTCGGAGTCTTTGGCGATCCAGGATAAACGGTGATAGCACCGGAATGGGTTTGATGGTCAATGCGGCATTGGTGTATAGAAGTACTGGCAAGTTGGGAAATCCCATCGAGGTAGTCGAGTTATAGATTTTCTCTTTCCTTATACTCATGGCAACGTCTGTACAGGAGCCAATCCGACTGCTCGTGTATTTCAATTCTCTTTTTCCTCTTGAAAAAGTCCAAGACTCTACTTAGATTCCAAAAGTATTTTACTTTAAGAGAGCACATGCTCCTAAACGCCATACTATATCCGCTATGCAAATTGTTATGCTTTTTGCTGCAGTACTATCCGTAGCGCCTCAACCAGAAATTCCGATGAAAGTATCCAGCAGCCTTATCGCACAGAGATGCTCCCAGATTTAAAACATATGCAATGCAGAATGAAGACGATATGAGAATTTCATAAGTCATGAGCCCTCCCACACACATGCCGCAGGTGACCTAGCAACACTTTCCCTTTTTACGCATTTCTTCTCCTATGCCAGGGTCAATGCTGTCCTCGCCGATGCCAATGTTCTGTGGAAAGCCAAGCCAGGATCTCCTCTTATCGCCATGACCGACCCGGAAGCTGCCAGAACCATCATTTCCGGCAGCATCGAAATAGCCCGTGTGTCCATCGGAGCCTGGAGTCATACCTGCCTCCAGGGCCAGCTCTCTTTCGATCCTCTTGTTTCGTTGTTCGACAAGCTTGCGCGTGATGACGCGGAAGACCTCCTCGACTCCTTCACCGTCCTTAGCACTGATCTCGTGACAACAATCCCAGCCAATCTCTTGGCCCCAAATTCCCGAACTTCGCTTGCTGTCAGGGTTTTGGAACCCACCGGGCGTGCTCACAGCCACAGGAGGCGCTGTCATGAGCGAAGGGTAGAGATTCTCAGCAACATATGCAATGCATTTTTCAAATGGGACTCTGCGCAAGCCTGGGTCTTCAGAGACGACATCGCTCTTGGTGCCGACAATGTGAAGCACAACCTCATCGCCCAAGTTTCGTTTCAACTCAAGAAGCCATTTCCCCATTTCTTCAAAGCTCCGCTCATCGGTCACATCATAGCAGAGCACCGCCGCATTTGCACCACGGTAGTAGAGTTTTGAAATTGAACGAAAACGCTCTTGTCCCGCAGTATCCCAGATCTGTAATCGCACTGTCGTATCCGACGTGCTGTCTAGAACTCGTTTCGTAAGGAAAGAAGCGCCCACGGTCGATGCCGTGCTGGCAGGATGGAAAGCATTCTTCACATAGCGGTGTACGAGCGAAGTTTTACCAACACCTGTAAGCACCATAAATAAAATGTCAGCTCAGCACACGCCTTTTAGTTCCCCCTCTCCTTAATTCCTTTGTAGAAAGGGTCGCGACGATGAGACGACAGGTGAAGATTCCTTACCCTGCGAACCCAGCACCACAATCTTCGCCTCGAGACTGCTGCTCATGCTGGTGCTCTGCTCCCAAGAACTGCTTTCACAGTGGGAGAGCAGCAAAGGGCGAGTGGGAGAGGTAAGACGGAGCACCTGGGGGGGAAGGCTGGTTCAGCTCCAAGTTGGGCCGCAATAATGATACTAAGGCAAAATGTCATTTCGCTAGGACCCTCCCGCAGCCTAGTCTATCCGTCGCTCGGTGAGAAGTCAGTCAGAGAAAATACGACTGCCAAGCAGATAAACTTTATATGACCTGCTCTGACATTTTCAACTTCGGAGCGGCCTGAAGTTTGGAACCATGAAGAGTAAGTTTCGAGAGAAAGATTACTGCTACGAGGCATCCGGCGCAATGGGGGTATAACACTTGTTGCGACCTGACTGAGGAATACCTGGTCAGTGCGTCGGTATCATTAGTTACATGTCGCGTCCCATTGAGTTCAAAGTAAATATGCTGAAGAATTTGACTATTTGTACAGATTGATTACTCCTTGGGAGGAGTCTCATATAATAGGAAACAGCATACGAATTACCGACACCACAGTTGGAAGGCCATGAATGGGCCTGGACGTTGCAGCGTGCCCATTCAGGAAGTGCCGCCTACGGTTATGTCATAGTTTGGCCATCTAATCCGGCAGATTTATGACATCATTGATAAGGACCAGAGACACTGAAGATTAACGTGAGAGCCATTTTCGAAGGGTATCAGATTCACCGCCTGGTTGTTCGTTCTGCCCATCACCTTCTCACCGTGTTTTGCTTGGATTATTCCTGTTCGAGACAGAAGAATCTACTTAAAGATTAGTTAGTGGGAGCTGCCAGACGAGAGAGGGTGGCGGGGTGGGGCGGAGCGGGAAAGCCATTGCTAGCGATAGCTGTTGCAAGTTAAAAGAAGGGGACTAACTCCATTCCAGACACATCCGATCGACCGAGGTTAATTCATAAGGTGATTACCCCACCATTAGTGACCTTATAGCAAGTATCATGGATTGAGACTGGCCTGAATCTGGAGATCCTTTCGGGTCTAACGGATCAAAGGGAAGTCCATCAGTGTAGACAGTGTGCGGAACGTGACGTCGGCATTTCACACCCTTTTATCGCATGCTCTTCGCGTGGTTCAACATGCACGCATGGTCTTATATACTTTGCCGCTGTATTATAATCCACCCTGGTTGATTGGTCTTAACCGATCTCCTTGGCACGCCCCAGAGCTTCTGCCTTTCACCTGTTCCATAACATTTTGAATATTGACTCTAATCGTTTTCTGGATATTCTCATTAGAGTTTGGAGCAGCTTCTTGTTGAATGTTCGCAATTGGGTAGAAAACAGCTGAGCTGCTATTGAGCCAAAATGAATCGCCAAGGCCAAACCCAACAGCATAAGCTCCACGGTGATGAAGTGGGGAAACATAACTCTCGCGAGTCGTGTTGGGTCATTGTGCATGGACGAGCATACGATGTGACCGAGTTTCTACCTGAACATCCAGGTGGACAGAAGATCATTCTCAAGTATGCGGGAAAAGACGCCACCGAGGAGTTTGAGCCCATTCACCCGCCAGATACGCTCGACAAGTACTTGCACAAGTCTAAACACTTGGGCGAGGTGGATATGAACACTGTGCATCATGATGAAAAGCAAGCCGACCCTGAAGAGGAGGAGCGACAAAAGCGAATCGAGCGCAAGCCAATTCTCGAACAATGCTACAATTTAATGGACTTTGAAGGCGTCGCCAGGACTGTCATGAAGAAAACTGCTTGGGCTTACTACTCTAGTGGTGCCGATGACGAAATTGTAGGATCTCTAGACTTAATTATTACCGTTGAAAGGGTGATGGCACTAACGAATGCGACTCAGACTTTGCGAGAAAACCATTCGGCCTATCATAAGATCTGGTTTCGACCGCGGATATTAGTCGATGTGGAGAAGATAGACCTTTCAACGACAATGTTAGGCACAAAAGTCGACATACCATTTTATGTCACTGCAACGGCTTTGGGAAAGCTTGGCCATCCGGAAGGTGAGGTGGTGCTGACAAGAGCAGCTAAGAAGCATAACGTGGTGCAAATGATTCCAACGCTAGCAAGTTGCTCATTTGATGAAATTGTTGATGCAAGGGAGGGCGATCAAGTGCAATGGCTCCAGCTCTACGTAAGTTTTGAAGTGTCGGGGTTGATCGGAGAAAATCCACAAGGCTAATATTGAACGATTCGTAGGTGAACAAAGATCGAGATATTACCAAGCGTATTGTGCAGCATGCTGAAAAAAGAGGGTGTAAAGGGCTGTTCATCACTGTTGATGCACCACAGCTCGGGCGACGCGAGAAAGACATGCGTAGCAAATTCTCAGACGTGGGATCAAATGTTCAGAGCAGCAGTGGCGATAACGTTGATCGTTCTCAAGGCGCAGCTCGCGCCATTTCCTCCTTCATTGACCCATCCTTGAGCTGGAAGGATATCCCCTGGTTCCTCAGCATTACCAAGATGCCCATCATCCTCAAGGGTGTTCAGCGAGTTGAGGATGTTATCCGAGCCATCGAGGCTGGGGTTCACGGTGTGGTTCTCTCGAACCACGGCGGCCGTCAGCTTGATTTTGCGCGGTCCGGTATTGAGGTCTTGGCCGAAGTCATGCCAGTCCTGCGTGAGCGTGGTTGGGAGAATCGCATTGAAATCTTCGTTGATGGCGGCATTCGACGAGCGACGGATATCATTAAAGCTCTCTGCCTCGGAGCAAAGGGAGTCGGCATCGGCCGGCCATTCCTGTATGCTATGAGTGCATATGGTCTCCCGGGTGTGGATCGCGCCATGCAGCTGCTCAAAGATGAGATGGAAATGAATATGCGTCTTATTGGATGCTCTAAAATCGACGAACTTAACCCTACGTTAGTGGACACCACAGGTCTCAATGCCCATTCCACTTTGGTTCCCGCCGACACACTGGGATTAAGGGTTTATGACCCGCTAGGTTCGCCACGAGAGCAACCAATACGCTCGAAACTGTAAACTGAAGACGCGCAAGGGTATTTGGATAACGGCTGTATAACTCTATAGACGTAGGATGACTGTCGCGTACTTTGGTGTTCTCATAATAGCATAATGTATTAGAAGAAGTCATATAGCAGTGTGGAAGCAAGGTATGGTTTTGGAAGGTGCTTGCTGATTTGGCTTATCCTTCGGACAGTATCCTCTCAAGCACCTTCCTTGTTAGACCATGCGACAGGCAGTTGTTAACTTTGCTTTCTCTCCCACACGTATAAGACGTCACCAACCCATTGTTGGGAACAACAGCTTTCTCAAATGTCCACCATGTTACAAAATCAGCAAAACGAAGGATTCGTGCATATGAACTGTTTATCCACTGAAGATTTTGGCATCCTGCGAGTTGGCGAACAACCACCTGCCGCCTTATGACAATATTGACAGGTTCGTCTAGCGACTTCAGTGATCCATGCTTCTTGTCGGTTCTCCACTCGAGATAAACGAACGAACCCCGCCATGGTTAAGATCCAATCGGTCCGCAGGTAAGCCAGGGGCATTAGACGACTGATAAGGAGCTGTCGCTCATCACTAATCGAATCATAGAGCGTACAGTCCTGAACAGAACACACTACCGTTGCTGCTCCAAACAATGGAGGAGGGACGCGTGCCCTTGAAAAATCGGCGAACGCAGGGCACGAGCACTGAATATCCCTTTATTTCGGTCGGAAAGACTTTCATCATGCTTAGGGGAGATATGGGAGGTCTTGTTGTGAGATTACAGCTATACCTTTCTGAGAATGAAAGGAGTGGCTTGGATATGGAGACGTGTCGTACCGCGGCTGATAGGGCAACTCATTGGCTAGCAGGGGCTGTGTCACTCGACGAGGCTGCCGCTCGTCCAAAGCAGATATGGGACCGCTGACCGGCTTACTGGTCGTGTTATGCGCACCCTGTTCCCCTTTCTCAGCTCCCAGCATGACCCTTACTGATCAGGCAGTGTGTGTGACTTGCTAAGCTGTGTTTATTCTCGAGCTCATTGTCGTTCAACTTGGTTTATCTAAGAGGGTTCATCAGGGGAGACTCTTCGCGAGCCTTTACCGCCATGTCGGGGAAGACCGTCAAGGATGTGAAGGCATATGTCGACGAGATTGTCGACGAGTTTCGCACAGGAGCGCAATGCATGGAATCGAATCGCAGGGGCCATGACTGGCCTGAGGCAAAGATACAGGAAGCAGTTGACCTCTATGAGTCGCTGTTATATGGGCAGTCGTCAGTCCGCTCCGAATTCGAGAATCACTTTCACCGTTTTGGAAAACCGTTTCAGGCCGGTAATGGTATGCCTCACAAACGTCCGATACTCTGTCTGCCTGCTCGTTCTTTGTATTCGGGAAGATGCTAATTTGGCCACTACGTTCAATTCAGAGAGTACTCTCGCATCATTGCAGGCTACGTTGGTTGATCTACAAGCCATGACCAACTCATTACTTCGAGGATGGGTACGGGATGCCCTCAGCTTGGACTTCACAACATTATACGATACGGCAAATGTAATTCGTAGCGACACCCTAATGGCCTTGGGTCAACTCTGCCGACACTTGCGGGAAAGCCTATCGACCTCGGATGAACCACCAAGCCTCTCTTCAACAAGGTCCTCCTTTGAAAGTTTTCAAACTGCCATGCCGCCTGCGCATGAAGCACGGATCGCGAATGGTCTGTCGTTGCCTGCCAATCTTAGCACTCGACGACTGTCAATCCGGCAGAGCCCGACACGGATAGTATCCCTCTCCAGTCACCATTCCCGAGAACAACTATTTCCAAAAGACTCGGCGATTACTGTAGACTCCAAGTTTTGTCTTCCAGATGTCGCCATTGATACGTCTGACCTCACCACTCTAACAACACTGTTCCAAAAGGAAGAAGCCGAAAAACCTGCCCGACTCAATACCTTGAACCGGGGCATGTCTCGAGGTATTGGATCGATTAGAAGCCAACGGCGAGTCTCTTCTGACCGTGGAAGCGATAAAGAAAGCGTCATGAACAAAGTCCTTTCCGTTGTCGGTTTTGGCTCTGGAACAAATAGCAGCAGCGCTTCACACAGCACCAGCAACAGTAATAGCCGCAGGAACAGCGCCGGCAAACCTCATCATAATAATGACAGCATGTCTCCCGTAACCTTGGACTCCCCGGCCTCTACAACGTCCGTTCCTCGAACTACTTACTCAATTTTCCCCGCAAATATGAGCTCGCACGCCCCCGAGGTCGTCAATCCTGACATGCTGCCGCTGCGCATACCACCCACGTGGCCCTCTCCCAGCAACAATTACAGCGGCTTCTGCAAAGGCGCATGGAAACTTCGCGAAGGCCTCAAAGGCGCCATGCGTCTTCGTGAACGACCTATAGGCATGTATGCCACGTCTTATTACTGGCGATGCGACAAGTGCGTATTCGAGGGTATCGTGCATGGTCCGGACAAGCGACATGCCGCCTTTGATGAACGAGTCCGGACCGCTCATGGAATCCAATACCGTTGGGTCTTTCTTGCCAAATGCCATGTCTACAAGGGACAATACACCCCCGATCAAAGCGACTCGCTCGGCTGCATCTTTTGTTGTGCCGAGGGCCTCAGGACACCCGCTTACGGTAACGTCGAAAGTCTCTTGTTTCACATCTCTCAGAAACATCGTAATGCTGGCGATGTCTTGGGAAGGGAGTTGTTAAGTCGCATCAAGTGCATTGTTGGCCGAGTAGCTCTTCCAAAAGAGGATTTTGAGATAAATATCTTGCCTGCACAAGAGATTGCCGAGTTGGAAGCAGATAATTAGATTGATTCTCTGTTTTCTTTCTTTTCTGCTTCCTCCTCCCTCTCTTCTTTTTCTTCTGTTGTAAACTTCACTTGTTCGTCTACCCTTTTATTGATCCCCTTGTTGTTGATTTTTTCTTTGGCCATCTCTACGCCAGATCTCGTTCATCTCCGTTGGTTGGTCGTCTTGCTGCTCGTTGTTTTTTATATACCCATTTGATGCCCGCTTATTTTTTTTTAATTTTTTTCCCCCTTTCCTTTTTGTTTCAACGCAACTCCCATTACCTAACTTGGCGAACGCAATGACGATGTTATGAGCCTTTCTTTTTTTCCCTCTTTCTGATGCGCATTCGATATGAAAGTTCAGCACACAATTAGCGAATTTCTTGCGTGCATGTCACCGTCTCAGCATGTTAGCATGTCGGCATGTTCAATTGCAGCGAAGGCGGGAGTACGAAGTATGTTTTTGGTAGGAATACCAGATTCAGATAATATGTAGCAAATCAAATCAAATCAAATCAAAATAACACTTAGTTTGGTAATGTAATTTAGTGTAGATATTGAATTGAACTTGTGATGCTATGTAATACTCCGTAGTATACCGATATCAGATTCAGAACGAAGCATCGTATATGTGTGAATTGTTAAGGTGTTGTGATGTGTTGTGGTGTGGGCAATACTAAAGCAAATGACCAGTGATTGGACAGAGAATGGAAAAACGAGGATCTAGGATCTGAAATCGAAACAGACTTTGACCATTTGAAAGACGAAAGAAAAACCCGCTCAAACAACTCCAATAAAGTTACTGAGATGACATGAACATGACAGAAAAGGAAAAAATTAAGGCGCCCATATGTCTTTGTTGGGAAAACAATAAGAAGAGGAAAAAAGAGGAAGAAAATAAAGAAAGTAAGCAGGCGGGAAACAAGATGATGTCGTCACCGAGTATCAGATGAGAGAGGAGACAAAGAAGTAGTCAAGAGGTTTGAGGAGACGGTGTGAGAGATATAAAGGTGCGGGGAAAGTAGAGGAATGGATCTCTGGTTTTACATGAGGATACAGCATGAGTTTTGCTTCTTGGCCTATTTCCATAAATTAGTAAAATTTCTCCTTGTTGCTGTGTATATGGGTAGGTGTGATTGAAAATGCTACGAAGAAGTAGGAGAAAGAATGAGAACAGACGGGAAGGGAAATGAAAGGAAAACGAACGGAAAGGAATTAGGGGGAAAACAAGACATGAAAGTAATGGAAACGTAAGAACGCACCTGCGTGTAAAACATTTTACTCTGAGAACTTAGACCGTCACTCTTGGCCACCAGGCTGTCAATCTTCTCGCCACGCTCCAAAACACTTTCAATCGTCTTGTGCAGCACAATCTTTGTCTCGTCCAGCTCCTTTTGGATCTTCAGGATGCTGTCCGCCTGGTGCGGGTCCTGGTATTTCACAATGTAGTCTTTGAGTTCAGGAAAGGGAAGCTGGCAGTCGGCGGTCGTAGTAGACCATGAGGAGCGCGGGTTGCGCGAGAGGAACTCGTCGACGACCTTGGATAAAAGCTGGTGCGCTACGAGCGGTGGGTAGTCGTGGTCGCTGATAATAATGCCTGCGACGCCTTCGGACCGGCCAAATGCGTGAATGGTGTATGCTAATAAGTTGTTAGTATCGGATGCGATTGTCCCGGAAATTGTATGATGCTTGGGCTTCGGCCCCGGTGTGTTGTGAGGACAGAAAGGTAGGTATCCCGGATGGTCAAGGGATCAGGTGCCGCTTACATTGCTCTTCGACGTCCTGTCGTTGTCCGGCACCCGTTGATTCGGCGACTTTCTTACTGAAGAAAGTCATGAATTCGCTTGCACTGGACATGGAGAACAGAAATTAGTATAAATTATAAGGAGGAAGCGGTGGGTTACGGGATGCAGCTGCGATTCCGAGATCAAGGTGAGGTAACAGGGTAGAGGTCCAGAATGTCGGGAAATATACCCTCCTCTCGTGAAGCGACCGAATGTGCTGAGATCCTTTTCCGCACATAGCTCGACGGCAGGTGACGGCTTCTCATTCTTCAGAACCTGTTTGGTTTGAGGTCGCTCGTCAGTTTGTGGTCCATTATGAGTGACGCGGTGGTCTAGAGCTCGGGGAAGTGCCCCGCCACGAACTGCCTCCAAGGCAACGAGCTGATGAACATTGGGGATGACTTGAAGAGACGTACTCCGATGTAGAAGAGCTTCATGGTTGCGAATTTATTATAATCTGGATCTTTCTTAATGTAGAGAGGCGAGAGTGGCTGGTGAAAAGAGGTTTGTACAAGCTGGCTCAGGGGAAGCGGAGGTAATGGTTTCCAGATGTTTTAGATTGATAGGGTTCCACCTGAAGCGATAGCGGTGATGGGCAGTAAGTTATTCGCGATGTTCATTGTCACTGCTGTTCTCTTTGGTCTACCCGATTCACGAGCCAATCAGAATTAAGGGTCTTAGTAGCCGAGAGATTTGATATCGACCCCAGATGTTTCCTCTGGTTCGTTTGATTCCATCCCGCATTTAACATTCTCGATCTTTACTCTTGTCTTCACGAGGCATGAGAATAAGCACGACAGACGAATAATTGTATTTCAATGTTTGACGAGGGCAATAATGTAAGCAAAGTATCTACGTAATAATAGAATGAATAGGGGAATTACATGGTTAAAAAGCAAAGTTAAAATCCCCACTGAACCAAATACTTATCCAAGGTTGTTGCACTATGCTCTTTCATCTTCTCCAGCTGCTCACTCGACTTTTTCTGAATAAAAGATTCCATGAAATAGTACGCTTGACACAATTCCTGCGAGAACCACCACAGGTCAGCAATATCACCCGCTGCTCGGATGGTGGAAGGCCTGTGCGTGACGCCGACGTGCCTGAGTGCGGCGTCCCAAGCGCGTGGAAGGTTCCATTTGTTTGATTGAAAATTTGGAGGGTCATTCGATTTGGCTTCTGGGTGCGCTGTTCCCTTTTTGGAAGCGTTACCATCATCATCATTCGCTTTGTCTGAACCATGCCCGTCTTCGCTGGGGAATCCAGAAAGGAGCCAGTCTCTCAGTCGGCCCAAGGGCTCAGCCGAGCCTGGGAGGAGCCCGGGAATGTCCCAGAATGAGAAGAGCCATTCGGAGATGGGGCTGCCAATGTGGGCAAAATCAAAGTCCATGACGGCCGTGAGCCGATAAGTGGACGGATCAAAGAGGAGATTGGGAAAAGCTGTAATTGTCGAGGAACATCGTCAGTAGGAAACGGAAGATCAGGCTGATGTTTGTTTTTCTGTGATCTTGATGCAACAAAGAAGAATGGAAAAGGCAAAGCGATTGATTTTGGGTTGGAAGGGGTTCATTCTTCAGGTAGCAAGGAAAAGGATTTAGGGAAATAGGGGAATCGTACCAAAGTCTCCATGAATCAGCGTAGGTCGGTTTTCAGTCTCAAACTCGCCGGATTCTGATATCTTAGCCAAGACGTGATTCAAGCCAGTGGCACTGGTGAAAAAGGCGTCTAGGCGTTCGCGGAGCAGCCGGCCATTGGGCTGGCGGTAGTCTTTCCACCGGTTCAAATGAGCGCTCTGGTCACTGGCGTGGAGTTGCCAGGTGCACATTGCTTTGCAAAGATCCGGATATGTAGAAAAGGGCCCACCGCAAGGAATAACCATAAGTGTGTTGACTATTCTCGCAGCGCCGCTGATGCTTTCTTGTTGATTTGGCTGGAGATTAGCGACATAATCGAACCCGAGTCCGCCATATCCGCCGACTGTCTCAGGCAAGGTATAATCCTGCAAGGATTTAATCACCTGCGCCATCTGGCGCAGAACAAGTGTCTGTGTTTCTTGATCCAGTCCCGAGATATCTTTTGGCGTTAGGTTTGTACCCGCCATGTATTCTTCCAGTATCCATCCAGGCGTCGCTCTTGTCGTTAGGCCCGACACAGAATCCAAGTCCGAGCCATCATCTTTGTATTGCTCCCACGCATAAACTCGCGGAATAATCGAATTATAAGGCAAGCTGTCGTTCGATAATGTTGAGAATAGAGCCATATGGGAAAGTGCATCACGTGCCAAAGCCAAAAAAGCAACTTCGTTTGCTATCCGGACTGAATTTTCCAGACTGACGTCCCTTTTTGAAATTCGTAACAGTAGCTTGGACGTGCCAACAGGTATTTGCGAGGAGTAGGGCTTCAAAACCGAATGATGAAGAAAATGATTTATAATCCCGGACGATGGCGCTGCTTCTGAAAATGGCCGATTCAGGTCGATGCGATAAACATGATTATTTTTGGCTCTTTCAATTTTGTGCACGGTGAAGTCTTCAAGGTCAAATTTGTCTTTGAGTATCGTGCGAATTAGCGACGTGTGCTCAGGATTTAGAGGGCTCGACATTTTGTTTCTTTTTAAAAATAAATGCCTTTGAATATGAGGAAAAGAAGAAAAATGTGATCAGAGGAGACAAAGATAGGTTTTAAAAGGCAGACAAATACAGTCGCGTGATATCAGCCTACGGCCGCAACAAAGAAGAGCGGAATGGTAAATTGGCAAGCCAAGGCGACAGTCGAATTAACCAAGGGTCTTCTCCATTCCTTTATATCCTCCTTTTTCTCTTCCCCTCGGTCTCTCAACCTGGTAATGGGTTACTCGATGAATTCGATTCGGGCCAGGCAAGGGTTTCGACTGGTCGATGACATCCCAACCTGGGATAGAACATATCTAGGGAAATCCTGGTTTGAAACGATGATGCTGATACCCAAACGCAATCGCTCTGAAATGGAAAGGGGTCCCATGTCGTTTCCTCCTTTCCTTGGGCCGATCCATCCTCCGGCTGCAAATGCAGAGAAGCTGTCATGGGGTGCCATTGGGCGAAGACGTTGCTGAGCCGCACGGCAGCAGAAATTAAATATGGGCATCCCTGACAATGAGAGACTTGCTCTTCCGCCTTGAGTCCCTGATAATTATTTGATTTATCAATTCGAGCATGATGGAGCTAGGCAAATCCATTGGCAACTCTGTGTGGAAAGAATCGACTCCCAATGTAACGTTGCTCGTATTTTGCACTACTTTGGCTGCTGTGCCGTCTAGTACCAGGCACAATAATGCAATCATTCCGTACCTAGCGGCCCCATGGAAGGCTCTGGATATGGCGTTGATCCGGGGTATTAATGACGAATTGGAAATTCCCCACATCCTTTCCAAAGCCCCGTGGTAGTTGGTCGAATGACGGCGAAACTGATGATTGAGATGGAATGCACAGTGAATTGTCTGCTACGTACCGGGATATAATTCCTTGAACGACCGCAATTTATCGGAAGAGCTCGCTGCACTTCTAGTAAGGCGTCAGTGGCTACTGACCGCCGATAGAACAGCCTCTTCGTAGAGGTGTTGACGTCCCATGTAAACAGTTTATCTTCGGTTAGACTGACGGTAACTAATGGACCGAGGACTTTGGCGGCAGCGGCTTTGAAGCGGCAATTTGGCGAGCGTTAACTTATCGATAAATTAAGTGACTAATAGACGAGTCGAGCTCTTGCCAGTATAATAAATGGATTTTCCAGCAACGTCTATTCGTCGTCACGAGCAGTGAGAAAAGCGTCACATTATTTATATTGTCTGCATTTTGCTAAATCTGATTTTAATTGGTTCCTGCAGTTCTTGAGCATTTCTTTTCTTTATTTCACGAACCGTCTCAAATTTGATTTTCAACGCCCATCTTCTGACTCGCCGAGAATCTAACCTTTCGGCCGACATCATGTCTGCATCAGTTCAGTCCGCAGAGACGAACTGGCTTGAGCAGTTGCAAGCTATGCGTGCAGCTATTGCCGATCTTAAATTGCCTGGCAAAGAGAACCTAGATGGAGTCTCTTACGGAAGTGACATTGAGATTGATGATGAGGAGGGGAATACAACCGAGTCAAGTGAAAATGCCAGTGATGGGATCTGGGATCTTATCTATGGCAGCGAGGACGAAGATGCAGACAGTAGTGACTTTAGCGATGGAGTAGAAGATCAGTATGCTACTGCTGAAACAGCTGGTACTGGATATGACCATGCATGGCTGAACAGGAAATGTTTCGAATTTGCTGCGCGAGGGCAAGGCCTTGATGCCTCTGCGCTAGTTGATCAAATTCTAGCCGTCCTTGCATCTGGTAGTTCTGGTATGCTTGCACCACTAACCCAATTCATCATGTCGTGTGTTGACGAGTAAAAGATGAGGAGCTGCAAATGTCCCTTGCCGACATCGTTGGATATGATGACCTCGATTTTGTCATTGATCTTATATCCCACCGAAAGGATCTCATCTCTTCAACTTTTGCTGAAGATAAGCCCCATAAAGGTACGTTGGGCCGCCTTCAGACAAAGCGTGAGAGGGAAGAATCTCTCCGAAAGCAAGACTTTGAACACAAAACTGCCACTCTTGCTCCACATATGGACCGCGAGGGCCCTCAGTATCCACATGTATACAAGTCCCATGGTGCAGGAAACACGCTTTCAACGGGTGGTCGTAAATATGCTCTTCCTCACGGCAGCGAAAGAAAAGAATACGAGGTACATCATGCTCAATCTCTACGTTGTGGACTATATAATTGACAAATTTGCAATAGAAATATGAAGAGTATTCTATTCCTGCAACAAGAACAGGCACTGTTGGCAAGAACCAAAGTCTAGTCGAAATCGCCGGTCTCGATGGACTTTGTCGAGGCACCTTTAAGGGTTACAAGACCTTGAACCGGATGCAGAGCTTGGTTTATCCAGTGGCGTATAAAACAAATGAGAATATGCTTATTTGCGCTCCTACCGGTGCCGTAAGTACTTCGCCAACTCACCCATTATAGATGGATTTTTACAATGGAATGTAGGGTAAAACGGACGCTGCTATGCTCACCATTCTTAGTGCAGTCGCAAGAAATTGTACCCCTAGTCCGTTCGACGAGCCTGATGCCACCGATATCACAGTTCAAGTGGATGATTTTAAAATAGTTTATGTCGCTCCGATGAAGGCACTAGCAGCCGAAATCACGGAAAAGCTTGGGAAACGCCTTGCCTGGCTAAATATCAAAGTCCGAGAGCTTACAGGTGACATGCAACTTACCAAGGCGGAGATTGTGCAGACACAAATTATTGTGACTACTCCCGAAAAATGGGATGTGGTAACTAGAAAGAGTACTGGAGATACTGAACTTGTACAAAAGGTGCGACTTCTTATCATCGACGAGGTCCACATGTTGCATGATGAACGCGGTGCTGTGATTGAGTCCTTGGTTGCTCGTACCCAGCGACAGGTCGAAAGCACTCAATCACTAATTCGAATTGTTGGATTGTCTGCCACCTTGCCAAATTATATCGATGTCGCGGATTTTCTCAAAGTTAATCGTTACGCTGGGCTCTTCTATTTCGATGCATCTTTCCGTCCTGTGCCTCTGGAGCAGCACTTCGTGGGTGTCCGAGGAAAGCCAAATACTAAAACATCCAAAGAGAATTTGGAGATTGTCAGCTTCGAAAAGGTAAAGGAGATGCTTGAACTTGGTCACCAGGTCATGGTCTTTGTTCATTCTCGGAAAGACACAGTCCAGACTGCTAGAACTCTTTATCAAATGGCTGGAGACCAAGCATGTACCGATTTATTTGACCCATCGGATCATCCGCGGTACGAAATGGCAGTCAAGGACATGAAAAACTCAAAGGGAAGGGAGCTTCGAGACTTGTTGCCTAAAGGTATAGGTACTCATCATGCGGGAATGGCGCGAACAGATCGGAATTTGATTGAACGATTATTCACCGAGGGTGTGCTAAAAGTCCTTTGCTGTACTGCGACACTCGCATGGGGTGTCAATCTGCCCGCCGCTGCCGTCGTCATTAAAGGTACCCAGCTGTACAGTGCACAGGAGGGTAAATTCGTTGACGTTGGGATCCTTGATGTCCTCCAGATTTTTGGCCGCGCTGGTCGCCCTCAGTTCCAGGAAACTGGTATTGGATACATCTGCACAACGCATGACAAGCTAACGCATTACTTGTCTGCTGTCACGCAACAATTGCCCATAGAGTCCAAATTTTCGACGAAGTTGGTAGATAATCTCAACGCTGAGATTTCTCTGGGCACTGTTACTTCCATTGCCGAAGCCGTCCAGTGGATCGGCTACTCCTATCTTTTCGTTCGAATGCAACGGAACCCGATGAGCTATGGAATCGATTGGGCTGAGATCCGAGATGATCCCATGCTGGTCCAAAGAAGGCGAGAGCTGGCCATTAAGGCGGCGCGAGTGCTGCAGCAGAGCCAGATGATCATTTTCAATGAAGTGACTGAAGAGCTGAGGGCCAAGGACGTTGGACGAATTGCTAGCCAGTATTACATCCTACAGACCAGCGTTGAGATTTTCAACACCATGATGCGTCCAAAGGCCACAGAGGCTGATATCCTGAAGATGCTCAGTATGAGTGGAGAGTTTGACAATATTCAATCTCGGGATACTGAATCCAAGGAGCTCTCCCGATTGAGAGAGGAAGCTGTAGTCTGTCAGGTGGATGCAGGAAATGATCAACCACATGCAAAGACCAACATCTTGCTCCAGTCATACATCTCGAGAGCGCGCCTCGAGGACTTTGCCCTAGTTTCGGATTCAGCTTATGTGGCTCAAAATGCAGCAAGAATCTGCCGAGCTTTGTTTATGATTGCTCTTAACAGAGGCTGGGGCCATCAATGTCTCTCTTTACTCTCCCTGTGCAAGTCTATCGAGAAACAGTAAGTTCATTCCCATTGGACCGACGACCCTGTCAAAATGTATATTAACTAAGAGACTAGAATATGGCCATTTGAGCATCCCTTTCATCAATTTGATCTTCCCCAGCCAATCCTTAGGAACCTGGATGAAAAGGATGGAATCACATCAATTGAAGCACTGCGGGATATGGAGCCAGCTGAAATCGGCCAACTTGTCCACAACCAAAAGATGGGTAATACCATTTCCAAGCTTTTGGACAATTTCCCCACTCTGAGCATTGACGCTGAGATTGCCCCGCTGAATCGTGACGTCCTGCGGATCAAGCTCTATATCACGCCAGACTTTAGATGGAACGATCGGCATCATGGAACCACAGAATCCTACTGGATTTGGGTTGAGAACTCGGAAACCTCTGAGATATATCACCATGAGTTCTTCTTGCTAAGTCGGAAGAAATTATACGATGACCACGAATTGAATTTCACTATTCCGCTGTCTGACCCGCTGCCCACGCAAATATACGTGCGAGCAGTTTCAGATCGTTGGCTCGGTGCCGAGACAGTAACTCCTGTGTCTTTCCAACATCTAATCCGTCCGGACACGGAAAGCGTCTATACTGATCTGTTGGATTTACAACCTCTGCCAGTCTCAGCATTGAAGAATCCCTTGTTGGAAGAGATATACAGCAAGCGTTTCCAATTCTTTAATCCGATGCAGACTCAGATCTTCCACACCATGTACCATACGCCTGCTAACGTTCTTCTGGGATCGCCAACGGGAAGTGGTAAGACAATTGCTGCGGAATTGGCAATGTGGTGGGCTTTTCGCGAGAAGCCTGGCTCAAAAGTCGTCTATATTGCTCCGATGAAGGCGCTCGTTCGTGAGCGTGTGCAGGACTGGGGTGGTCGTTTGACCGAACACATGGGGTTGAAACTCGTTGAATTGACTGGAGATAACACTCCGGACACTCGAACGATTCGTGACGCAGATATCATCATTACCACTCCCGAAAAATGGGACGGTATCAGTCGAAGCTGGCAAACCCGTGACTATGTCAGGAAGGTTAGCCTTGTTATTATCGATGAAATCCATCTTCTTGGCGGCGATCGGGGTCCGATTCTGGAAATCATCGTTTCTCGTATGAACTACATTGCTTCCCAAAAGAAGGGTGCTGTACGCATCGTTGGCATGTCTACTGCATGTGCGAACGCAATGGACCTTGGAAACTGGCTTGGCGTCAAGGAAGGCTTGTTTAACTTCCGCCACTCAGTCCGACCGGTACCTCTGGAGATCTTTATTGACGGATTCCCTGATCAACGTGGTTTCTGCCCTTTTATGCAAAGCATGAATCGGCCTACTTTCCTTGCTATCAAGACACATTCGCCTGAGAAACCCGTCATTGTGTTCGTCGCTTCCCGTCGACAAACGCGGCTTACCGCAAAGGACCTGATCAACTTTTGTGGAATGGAAGACAATCCTCGGCGTTTCGTGCGCATGTCGGAAGAGGACCTTCAACTCAATCTTGCTAGGGTCAAGGACGAAGCATTGAAAGAGGCCCTTGGATTTGGCATTGGACTCCATCATGCTGGTTTGGTCGAGTCTGACAGACTTCTCGCCGAAGAGCTCTTCGCGAATAACAAGATCCAAATACTGGTGGCCACCAGTACGCTTGCATGGGGTGTTAACCTTCCAGCTCACCTTGTCGTGGTCAAGGGAACTCAATTCTTCGACGCTAAGATTGAAGCCTACAAAGATATGGACCTGACAGACGTCTTGCAGATGTTGGGACGTGCTGGTCGACCACAATTCGATTCTTCAGGAATTGCAAGAATCTTTACCCAGGATTCGAAGAAAGCCTTCTACAAGCATTTCTTGCATACGGGTTTCCCTGTCGAATCAACTCTGCACAAGGTCTTGGACAACCATTTGGGCGCCGAGATCTCGTCTGGTACTATTGTAACGAAGCAAGATGCACTCGATTATCTTACCTGGACGTTCTTCTTCCGCCGTCTGCACAAGAACCCCTCATACTACGGGCTTGAGATCTCTTCTGAAGAGCATAATACCATGGCTGCGCAATCCCTGGCAAATGATTACATGATTGATATGGTGGATACCTCTCTTTCTGAACTGGCTGATTCGGGATGTCTGCTGGCGCATTCGAATGGCGACGTGGATCCTACCCCACTCGGCAAAATCATGAGTTACTATTATCTCTCGCACAAGACCATTCGACATCTGATTCGCCATGCTAAACGCAACGCTACCTTTGAGGACGTGCTCTCATGGATGTGCTGCGCAACTGAGTTTGACGAGCTACCGGTCCGTCATAACGAAGACCTCATCAATGCAGAATTGTCTGCCAACCTGCCACTCAAGGGTGAGGCCCTCGGCCTACCCATGTGGGATCCGCACGTCAAGGCACATCTTCTTCTCCAGGCATTCATGTCTCGCATTGATCTGCCCATCTCGGATTACGTCGGTGATCAAAACTCGGTGCTGGACCAGAGCATCCGTATCATCCAAGCCTCGATTGACGTTTTGACCGAAATGGGATTCCTCTCGAGCTGTATTATGATGATCACTCTTCTTCAATGCATCAAATCCGCTCGCTGGCCAACTGACGGACCCTTATCTATCTTCCCCGGGGTAGACCTAGAAAAGGAGAACAGCCGTATTGCAAATCCTGCCACGACCTCCCTTAGGACTCTTGTGGAAGTCACATCGGCCGTTTCATCCTCTCCCCACCCCGTCTCTGCCGCTGCTCCTACGGCCAACACAGGAAACAAAGCAAGAAAAGACTTTTTACCCCTGGATACCGCTTTCAAGGTGCTCGATGTCCCGCATTCCGCTCGAAACCAGTTCCGACGCGTCGCTTCCATTCTTCCCAATATCAAAGTCCAACCCGGTAGCATCAACCCGCCGAAACTTGACCTTGCCATCATTCTCACTCGCCTGAACGGCATTGTGCCATCTGGTTCGTCATCAAACAGCCCGACCGGAGCCGGCGAATACCGTATCTGGGCACCGCGATTCCCCAAACCCCAGACTGAAGGTTTCTTCATTATCGTAGCCGATTCGGCAAACGACGACATCCTAGCTCTCAAGAGAGCGAATTGGCCACCTGTGGAGAAGACCCTGGAGAGAGCGTCTCAGGGTAGAAACAACACCTATACCAATAGTAGCGTCAGCACGAATAACACTGCCGCGGATACACAAGAACCAAATGGCAGTACAGCCACCGGTAAACCCAAGGATAAGGGTAAAGGCAGGGCGAAACCCACACCGCCCAAACCCACGGTCCGCTCGGTCCTCAAATTGCCCGAGTCCGCGGCCGGCAAGACGGTCGATATTTTCGTCATAAGCGATTCGTATATCAATATGACTTGGAAGATTGAAGGCGTGGAGATCCCCAACCTGCCTGTTGAGCCGGCTATTGTGGAGGTCCAAGGGGACGATGTAGCAAAGGGGAAAGAGAAGGGACAGTGGCAGTGAACGTTGTAGGAATTGATCACGGTTGTTGATAGTGATAGTAGTGACTGTGATAGTTTGAGCCTACTTTTTTGTTTCTTCTCTGTCTAGGCTGAAAGCTTGTAGACGTGACATACGATATAATCTATAGATGAGTTTCCGATAAGACATGTACGGCAAACAAGCACGGGCAAAAATATTTGGTCTATTCTATTGATTGAAATTGTAGATATAAGTTCCAGACATGTGGGGAAAATCCAGGATAAAAGGCTCTGCCTTTTTCTCTTTTTAGTAAGACCGTATATAAACTGAAAGTGCATCGGCCAGAAATTTGGAAGGAAAAAAAAAATAAAAAAAAATAAAATAAAGGTAAAGGGAAAAAAATCGTAAACGGTCCAGCCAGGAAGAAGTGGACTATAACAAAGAAAGGGGAGCATCTATGATAGTGCGCGGACAGAGCTAGCTGTCGAGGTTTGAAAAACGCCGGACCATAGGGATAACAAGGAGAAAGGAGAAGGGAGGTATATGAGATAATGGTAAAGAAGATTCGTAAGACGACAGTTACTTTGGGAGGGAAAAAATGAAATGAAATGAGAATGAAAAGTAAACTCTTTGCATGGAAAAAAAAAAATGAACTGAAATGAAATGAAAGAAAAATAATGAAAAAGAAAATCTAAGATTCCTCCACACTGACCATTTGAGACTTTCGGCTTGCGTCAGGGTTTTGCCACGAGTCGATCAATGTCGGAGTAAGCGCGAGATGGTCGAACACTACCGGGTGAGACTGGGTTGGGTTTCGTCTCTCGGTGGCGGCAGTAGCGGCAGCGGCAGCAGCAGCGGCAGAGGTATTAGCCCCGCCTACGACTTTTCTCGGTACTACGGTATTGTTGAAAGCATTCAATGCGCTCGGGAGTGGGTACTCGTCGAGCGTGCTTGTGATGGTGGGGGTAGTGGTGATTCCAGTGGTGGCAGTGCTGTTTGTGGGTTTCCGCGCAATGACGCTGCCGATGGAAGACATGCTGGTGTTGGCGGTAGTGTTGAGGGTGGTCGAGGTGGTGTGATTGTCGTTGTCGGTGGCATCTGTCTCGGCTGTGGCGGATGACGACATGGACGACATGGTAGATGCCATGGTGGGCACGTTGACGGGGACAATGGCCGGGGCATAACGGCTGCCGTTGGGCCCGTTGCGTCGGGATATTGATATTTGGCGAGCAATTGAGACTTCGGCCGTAGGGGTGGCGAGGACGACTGCGAAATCCATGTTTTGGTTAGAAATGAGATGGTAAGGTAAGACATGACAAAGGCCGCGGGAGAGAGGAGAGCAGAGATAAAAGGAGAGCGGGGAGATAATATACCTGGCGGGTTGCTGCGGCGGCTGCCCATTTGGCTGGATCTCCTGCTGTTGCGGTTTCGCGGACGTGCATCGCCGGTGTGAGCTCGTTGGCGCTCCTGGGAAGGCGGTTTCGGTAAAGGCTTGGAATGGCGAATGGAAGATCTACGAGTCCGTGGATGATGATCCGCGGGAAAGGCAGGGTAAGATGCTCCAGTTTTGATGCTGGGTCTTGGCTTGAGTGCCTCGCGCGGAGCATCAGATCTCCTGGTGCTCTCTCGTCGTCGTGCTCCGGTGGGTTCGGTATAGGAGCGCTGAAAGTGCTTTTCTACAGGCCCGGAGGTTGGAGACGTTGGAGAGCCATCACCACGGCTGGAGCACGGGAAAAGCGAGAATGACGGTGAAGGGAGAGGCGAGGTTGCACTTCTCTGAGGACGTAACTGGTGTTGAGACCTCGGCTGGGTATGCTAAAAATAAGAAAGAAAAAGAGGTGAGAAATTGAGACTCTCATAACTGTTAGGTAGAGTAAAGAGCGTACTTTTGAAACATCAGATCCTTCTTCCTGCACTGGCTCAATGCCAAGCCGTGGTGATTTTGACTGGAACCGTGGAGGCTCAAGGACATTTCCGAACATAACACTGTACCGTTCCATTTCAATCTTTGGAATATCCACCTTTAGGAAAGACTCCTGTTGTGGTGTCGTGAATTCCGCGCCTTCGTGCGGCCATGTCGGGCTTTTCGGAGGCGGTGCTGGTCTAATCAAATCAATATCCAGCGGGGGATATCCTCCCGGTGGATCCGTTTTGCTGCGGTTGCGAGCGTTGGGATTCGATGTCAGAGGCTGTTGCGGTTCCGTCTTCTTCTTAATTGTTCGTTTCCGGCCTCTAAGGGCAAGAGAGGCGGATCGGCCGAGGCCTTTATTAAGTTTTCCTCCATCACTGGATTCCTTCAAAGGCACCTGGGCGATTTGGTAGATTGAGTTGTCCACGGACGGCAGACCATTTTCTGGAGACTTCCTTCCAAAGAGCCCTCCAAGGAACTTCCATTTTCCCGACTTTTGCTTGGATTGTCCTTCATTGCCTTGGCCGTCTTCCGCAATGAAAGGGGGTGCTCCACCTTTTGGTGTTTGCAACTTGGACGTGTCGGCACGTTTCAATGGCTGATTCCTTGATTCGGGTACTGTCGTGATGTCGTCCGCTGGTAGACAGGGAGGAGTGCAATCAAACATGATTTTGCGGGTTTCGGTCTTCTGAGTAGATTGATTCTCGGTTTCACGCCCGGCATTAACTTTAGGTCCCTGACCTGGTGGTGACATGGCGGGTTGCTTTCGGAGCATGGTCCTTTCCTTGGAACTTGCACGCTGATTTGCACGCGCACGAGAAGTGCTTCTTTGAGGAGCAGAGGAAGTAATAGTTGTCTGGGTTCCGTAGGCTATTTGATTGAGGTCCTTGAACTCCTCTTTCACTGGAGCAGGGCCTGGTAACGGTTTGGACTCGGGTTTGGATGGTAGAGCTTTGAGCTGCTTGAGTTTGAACGAACGAGATCTTCCCAATGGGACATTCATGATGAAAAAACAATTGTAAGAAGACCAGCTTCTTTCACACGAAATGAACGCGTCAGACGAAAAGAGTGACAATGTACGAGCCTGAGCTCGACAGCAAGGGCAGTCAAAAATGGACGGAGATGGCGAACTCGCGCTGCTCTCCTAGGGCAGAAAGAAGGGAGCAAATAGTTACAGTAGAAGGGGCAAAAGCCGCAAGAGGGAGAAGTGTGAAAGAAGAATGGGCCAGCATAAAGGGCAAAAGAAGAGAGCTCGTCAAGAGGGCAGCAAGGGAGAGTTATTCCTTGTGCCTAGTCGTCACTGATGGCGGATTAACAGCAAGGATCACCCAAGGCGGGTAGGGGTTGAAGGGGGCCAAAATGCAGAGAAATGCTTTGATTCTGTGCCGCTACGATGCAGCACCATTTTCAACGGGACACGAGGATGGAGAACGAGGCAGACGCTAATCATGGACGAAGCTTCTGCTCGTTGGTTGTTACGTGCGGATGTGGAGATGGCGACGATGGCGGTCCCCCTCTCTCATCGCATCCGATCGAATAATCTCATCTCCATATCGGAGTAGTCTACTAGCAACCTAAGTGCACGGTCCAAAAAAAGCTCCGATGTCTCAATAATGTGGCCAATTTGACCGGGCGACGCGTGGGACGGAGTGGAAGAAATGAGCGATGCGGGTTGAGTGTCGGGTATGTTGACGGGTTCAATGTTTCACCTGTGATAATGGTGCGAAACGATCCCCTCGCGTTGAAACGGATGTGCCTGCAATTTTAATCTCACGCTCCCCCTATCAGGGGCACATATCAACCGAGATTCCACCAAATATCAAAGGAGGCTGCCCAACTATAACGTGGCGGCACAGACTGCGATCATCCCTGAGGTTATTTCGGCTGCATGTAACTTGCGCCGCCGATGGCTTTTTGATTATTTTTATACATTTCGTGCTGTACTTTATGAAACTGGGATTCTGGAAGGGACAATAAGGCTTTCCGATCTGATGTCGTCAGGGGGCAAATCAATGCACGTCCATTCGCTAGGAGAAGACGACGTAACCTTAATGAGCGTAAATAGTAACCTGTTGAAATTGATTCATTAGCATCACCGCAGCACGAATATAAGCATGATAAAAGCAAGCCCTGCCATTGACTGGACCGGGATTTTGTTGAATATTCAATATATTCCATGTCGTCCAAAGCACGCACTTGCCCAGAAAAGAGAGGTGAAGCTTCATGATTGAGTCACGTGACAATCGAGTAGATGCATCAATGGTCTGTATAAAATGCCGTATAAGTTATTGTGGTTCCCCCTCGCCCCTCCCGTTCCGCCCCGCTGCCGTTTTAGCCCGGCGGGGCAGTTGCTGTTCGTATCGGTACTTTGCTCCTATTGAGTTGCTCAGGTTTCGAGCCCCAGCCAAGCTGTTCATTGTGGGCGTCTCGATACGGTGTCAACGCTCAGAGAAGTCCTTTTTAGGGAGATGATGATGAAGTCGTGTATTCATATTATCGTATATGATTCTCGATTGTCTTGTCACGACGATGTGGTAATCTTTTGATCAACAGGATTGGGGTGATGGACGGAACAAGCATATAAGTACCTGTACGAGTCTCGCAATGATGATGAGAGCAACGAGCCCCATGGGCGTTGACCTGGAAAGCCTTACGTAGTTGCAGAAACAGAGAGGCTTTGCCTTTGGCTGAGTGGAAAGGATAGTGTAGACTTGAGCTGTGGCGGCCCACCCCACTTAACTACCTACCTAAGGTAGGTTACCTGCTGTGCTGTTTCTGTGCTGTTTCTGTGCTGTTCTGCTGTTCGCGGTGAAGATATTTCTTCCCTTGTGGCAGTTTGACTGACTAAAACTGCCCTTTTCTGCCCCCTTCACCGCCTACCTACAGCTACCTTAGCCCACTCTCACCTCACACATAACCCCCCTCACTCAACCTCTTTTCCTCTCCAACCGACCGAATCTTTTGTGTCCCACCTACACCAATCTTACCTGCAACTTTCGATCTGAGCAAATTTGTCTTCTGATACCTTCTTCTCGTTTATTTCGTATTAGATTTTCTTACTTCGTGCACAATGTCTTGGCAAGGTGGGTGATTCATCTTTCTGATGCTATATTGTTTGTTGACGCTGTCGACGTGAACATTTGCTGACTGCTGATGGTGATGGTGAATAGCCTACGTTGATACCAGGTAAGCTTTCTGGATCGCTGCGAAGCGCCCGGTGTCACCCTCCTTTGTCGGCGAAACACCTTGTGCCATTCGGTTTGCTCGCCCAATACGACGCTCTCGACTGACTCATCTCGTTTTCCTTTTCAGCCTGCTTCAGAGCGGTAACGTCGACAAGGCCGCTATCTACAAGGTCGATGGCTCGCAAGTTTGGGCTGCCTCTGCTGGCTTCTCGGTACGTGCATTGTTCTACCCGTTAAATCCGATAGTCTCTTTACAGGCATTCGTCGAGATTAGCGTTCTATTTCGCCGGCGAGCTTGCGCGGTTCGATATCATTTTGGAGATTGCGAATGACGTTGACGACTATGAATTTGTCGAATCAGCCATCGCCATAGCAATATCTATTTCGTCTACAGAAAGCATAATATACTAACAAATGGTAATGTCAACAGGTTGCGCCCGCGGAAATGACCGAGGTTGTCAACGCCTACAAAGACAGCTCCCAGGTCTTCGCCAACGGTCTCCATGTTGCGGGTGAGCGGTACGTTGTCATCAAGGCCGATGACCGAAGCCTGTACGGCAAAAAGGTGCGAATACTCCTTCCCGAAGAGACGATCCATGTCAAATGAGCTTGACTAATAGAAAATCATGATTGCAGGGCAAGGAGGGTCTTGTCATTGTCAAGACGAAACAGACTCTGCTCTTCACCCACTACCCCGAGGGCGTCAACCCTGGCTCGGCCGCCAACACTGTCGAGGTGTTGGCTGACTATCTGATTGGCGTTGGATACTAGAAACGGAAACCAAACACACAAACCATGTCCGCGTGACGAGTGAATGGAACGACTCGACGATTTGCGCCCTTTAATCATTTCTTGACATCTTCGTTATATTTTTTCTTCTTTTTTTTTTCTTCTCATCTCCGTCGTGCACTCCGCCACGCGCCGCACCGCATGGTTGCTGTAATTTAAGACACGACTCGTGCGTATGCGGGAGCACATCTCGTCTGCAGAAGTTAGGATTTAAATAGAGAAGGGCTACTCAGCCTTCATGAGAGCAGGGCTGCAATACTTTTTGGGGGAGTCGGAATTTTCCTTCGTATCCAACTTTTTGTGTACATGTGACTTGGAGATTTTCAACGCCAGAAGCAGTCGAATGCTACTGAAAAATAGTCTACAGGTTCATCAAATCATTTCTCATTATATTACACGTAGCATATGACGAATGCCTCGCCTCGCCTCGCCGCTCATCCCTCCGTCTATCAAACATGGATATGTACAAAATTGTATGGGAAGAGATGGTTTCGCAGACCTGTGAGCGTTGACAATCAAAGATGTAGGGACCCTGGACTCCAACATCATGGAAAGCCTTTTTAATGAGATTCCTCAATCGAGGAACCCAAACAATAGCGGAGGTCTAGCGCCCGTACCTCTGCCGGAGCCGCGTATATACTTACCTCTATACTTTCTTTGCTTCCTTGCGCACAGTGAACCTTTCTCCAAGGACTTATCGAAAAGAAAACTAAGGTTCCGCAACCAGTTCATACCAGCGTATCCTTTGCACGCCAGCAGGTAGATGACATGCAATGAAAAACTTAAAACCAAAAAAAAAAAGGTATGGAACCTATATCACTATTGACAAAACGCGTACACGGAAATGCAATTCCCGGCGTGAAAAAAAAATGAAATGTAAATCAAACGGGAAGTTCAGCATTTCTCCGTCCGCCCGTCGCGCCACTCAGCCTGTTCAGCGCAAACGCAAGATAGGGTCCAATGACAGGAACATTGCGGACAAAGCCCGCCGCGGTCGCGAAGAAGTCGCCAAACAGTATCAGGATGCCGTAGAGCTCGACGCAGAAGCCGACGAATGGCCAGCGCAGCAGGATCAGGAGTATGCCGAACAGGAATGCCGCTGTGCCTTTGAGTTTCTGCTGGCGCATGAAGAAGTAGAGTGTTTTCTGGGGGCCGATGATGAGGGTCAGGCCGAGGAGAAATAGGATCTAATAGCCACTTGTATTAGTACCTATGTTTGTGGTAATACCTCTAATAATCGAGAAGTGGTGGAATGTAGGTGGAAGGTGATTGAGGACGTACGTTTCCCATTGCGAGCCTGCGATTAATGATTGGTTGTTTGTTAGCAATCGCAGGTCAGGAAGAGAGAGCAGGGCAAGAATCCGCTTGTCCCGGAAATTCAATCCAGGAAAGCAAGAGTATGCAAAAACGTACATGGCTCTATCGAAGAACATGATCACACCGCCGGTGAGGAAGAACATTCCTGTTCACCATGTTAGATTTATTTATTCGAAAGTACAAAACATGGATAGATCATCAGGCGCGTGCGCAACGTCGGGTTCAAAATAAGACATTGGGTTTTGACAGGTGCCATTCCGTAGTTCTTGGCGATGGGAAATAGAGGGTTTGGTATAGTTGTGTATTGTATTGAGGTTCGGGATGGAAATAGAAAGCAGAATAACAGCCACATCCTATGCCTCGCGACGCGCAGGGCATTGAGGACGCCAGTATTATCCTTGTTCTTTTTAAACATACCGCCGGAACAAAAGGCCACTCCTATCTCTGTACATGGCACGTATTGTTAGTATTATATACTGAGATATACGACGCGTGTAGCCAGAAGGAATTGGCAGAGAAAGAGAAAACGTACTCTGCATGTCGGACAACCACATGCTAGGCATCTTTGCGACAGTCTACCGCAATGGCAGGTTGGATTGTTATTTGGTGGATTGCGTATGAGCAGCTATTTAGAAGTAGCTCTAGTATATTATGTATGGATGATGCCTTGCGGTAGTGGTCGTGGTAAATTCAATTGTCGTAAGGTTGAATGTTGACAGTGTGCTCATAGAACATGCGACGAACACCTGTATTGTTGCGTTGAACTTCGGGCGAAACAACCAACGACAGGAACCCTGGAATTATTTCCCCTTCTGCAGGGGGTCCGCGTTCATCGAATGCGATACCTGTTTATAAGTAATTCCTATGCATTTTTTACATGAAAAGTACAGTAAAGAAGGTACTTGCAGATAGAGCGGAATTTGCCAGGGTCTGTGCTTGTAGCGTCCCAATGTCAACTTTTTGACGACTTCCTTTTCTTCTACTTTCATCTTTCTTTTCAATCACCCAGATAAATGGACAACAAGCAACACCACGGATGGATGTGTTTACAATGATATCTAACACACTTCTCCGTTCACACTGATGAGCTTGAGCTTATCACGTTCTTCTCATACAAAACCACGAGGCCGTAAGACGCTTCATACTCGCTCTGATATTAACCCTCTTACGCACAGCATAACCATATCTATACATCTGTTTCCGCCTAGGCGACAATGGCAATTGTCATTGTAACTGAGTCTCTGACCCGTGGGATTTTCGGTATTCTGTCTTCATGGCGAAGAGCAAATTATATTCATTTTTAAAGTGTCTTGTAGCTCCAATTAAGCCGGAGCGCCTTCTTGAGCCTTGCTTCGAAAGGGGCTAGGTGGGTGGAGGGGGCTTGACTTGGAGGGCTATACATTCTATCGTAATCGATTCTACTCCTTTATTTTTAACCGCAGAAGAGATATCAGAGGATTTGGTGTTGAAAAAAGTCATTCGTTGAAATTGCAAGTAACATATCCGCTGAGGCGTTGCACTGATATCTGCTGCCATCGCCAAGGGATGGAGACAAGTGAAGAAAGTCTCAAAGAAACGCAATGAAATGTTCAACCCCGCTTTTGCTGACTTGAGCCCATACTCATTCGCCCTGCTCGACAGAAAAAGAAAACAAATCAATGGAGCGCTGCGTAGCATCCCAATGACCCAATAACTCCTTAAACGCTATTTCCCATGCCGTATATCATCCTGCATTGAGGAAAACCCCTCCTCATTTCAGCACAACATGCGCGCCCCGTGCTTCCAGGTATTGTTCCGCCGCGCCCTGTCCAAGAGTCCGTACGACGCCAAAAATCTCCTTATTGTGATATCGTAGCCGCGTCTTGGGATCCGTGTATGGTGCCAGCAGTCCCGTAAGGTCGCAGTACCGCTTTTGAGAGGCCGGGTGCAGTGAGGGTGCAGACTCAATGTTCGTATATGTTGCGACAGGACCATCGGAGACTGCAAGGCCAGAGAGATTCTGCGTTGCACGCGCCACGCTGACGTTGTCGGGACCTCCACCAGCGCCGGGCTGTGGTGTGGATACTCCGCTGTTATTTTGAGTTGCCATGACCGATGCTTCTTTGCGACTCGCATCTGCGACGATCTGCTTCACATTTTTATTTCTGCGAACAGGCGGATTCCAGTTGGGGTTCCGGAACGGCTTGGGAACCGGGATGAGATCCAGCGAGTCGAGGAGCTGTTGGTGGGAATCATCGGCGGCCGGAGTTGCAGGGGCCATTGCGGAGGTCACCGTTTCACGAGCAGAAGGATAGTTGCTTTCAAGTATGATTGATCGAAGGATTTCCCTCAAATCTTAGCAACGTGAAACGCGTCAGGATAATTGAATCGAGTATCATCAGAGTAGTGTCCGCCGTGAGTTCATAATTCCTCGTCGCACTGCACACCTCGAAGCTTCGGAGTTGATAGCGAGCAGGGTAACCGCAAGGTGGTGTAGTGTAGTGTTTGTTTTCAACAGTCACGTATCTTCATTTGCAGACCACAACCTCGTCAAGTGAGTGCCATTTTCTGAATTTTTAAGCTTGAAAAATTTGAGTAATTTTGCTTGGCAAGAGGTTTAGGTTGTTACTACAATGGTGAGATGTTCTATCAAATACTTGAAGGGGTACGAGTTATATGCTAACATGCCAATAGGAGAGCCCTCATGAGCACCAACAAAGCCTGTTGCTGTCACGTATTATTACAAACGTGGTAAGTTACTCATGGCGAAAATTATATGGTCAGCAGCTGACACGACTGAAATACCTAGGGCAAATTAAATGAAGCTGTCATGGTCCTGAACCAAAGCCTTCAAGTAAGCTGGGTTCTGTCACATGATATATAGAACATCGACATCTCACACCGCGTTTAGGAAATCAATATTCAGAATATGAACGTCGAATTGGTAGCACAGATGTTCAAGAACTATCAATCGAATGTTTTATTCCATCTCGAAGGTATGCAGCTAATCAATGGTTTCATGATTTTGTAGGGTCCCAAAGTTGGCTAATATAACTACACAGCTACCGACAGCCTTCAACCCCCTTCATAACGGACTTTTGTGTGCTTGTCAATATCGCATTTCCTACTGATGAATTCGAGCTTTTATTGGTGTTTTTCTGGCGTTATACATCTTTGTAGGCTTGCTGTATAATTATCAAGTTTAAGATTGTAGATGAAAGCCATAAGTTATCAGTTTAGCGAGTCAACCCGCATGGAGTCTATTCATTGCGGAATGGTATGGGGTAAGAACCATTAATGAGAGCTTAGTGTGATAATTATCTGTCCCTCATAGTATCTTGACCAAAGGAGCTTACACATGACGTGCCCTTGAACGAAACCGCCTCACGGTCCCCTCGCCACTCTCATCAAATCCTCAAGGTAATGGTTCGCGCAATTCGCATGCAACATTCGCCGATGTGTCGATGAACCCTGAGACTCTCGAGACTGTTTTCCTGACCGCCTAGCTCCTCGTCGATTGCCGTTGAGACGAAACTACCAAAGCAACATGACGCAATTAAACGGCACCATTACTCCAGCTCCATCAGGAAGGAATACGCCCAAGCCTGCTCCTAGAATATGGAGCGTGAGCGATCCGCTATTCCGCGGTTCCAGAGCGCCACCGCGACAGGTCTCCATCCAACCTCCGGCGCAACAGCCTGGGCCCGACGCGGCCATCATTATTGACAATGGTGAGCTTCAGTGCATTTGGTAACATTTCGTTCTGCGCCAGGCAATGCTAATGTCATAATTACAGGCTCCTGGCAAACAAAGGCCGGTTGGTCGTTCGACAAGACCCCAAGATTAACATCACCTCCCTTGATGTCGCGCTACAGAGATCGGAAGATTGGCCGCACTTTATGCTTTGTCGGCTCGGATATATACGCAGATGCGACTACGAGAGGGCAATCCAAATATGCATTTGACCCGGGCAGCAGTATTGTCGGCAACTGGGATGTCATGGAAGGGATACTGGACAACATCTTCCTGAAGCTGGGCGTGGACGGAGCAGACGGTGGTGTCGGAAGACCGATTGTTATGACGGAACCGGTAGCCAATCTGGGGTATTCGCAAAAGAGTATGTCTAGGCTTTCACTGCTTTTCTTTAAGAATGGAGGAGCAAATGACTGATCTTAATGTTCCAGCTATGACGGAAATTATCTTCGAATGCTACTCCGCGCCATCACTGGCATACGGCATCGACTCGCTATTCTCGTACGACTACAACAAAGGTTCGACGGGTCTGGTCGTGTCATCTGCACACACATCAACGCACATAATCCCCGTAGTGGACAATCGAGCACTGCTCACTCAGGCCACGAGACTCAATTGGGGCGGCTACCAGAACGCCGACTATCTCATGAAGTTGCTACGGCTGAAATATCCCACGTTTCCTGGAAAGCTGAACGATACCCAAGTGGAAGAGATTCTCCGCGAGCACTGCTACATCTCGCAAGACTATGAGCGAGAACTGAGCAGCTACCTCGAATGGACAGGCCTAGAGGAGCGCAACCACGTTGTGCAATTCCCTTTTTCGGAGCAAGCTGTGGTAGAGAAATCACCAGAAGAGCTTGCCCGAATGGCAGAAAAGCGCAAGGAAAGCGGCCGACGGCTCCAAGAGCAGGCCGCAAAGATGCGATTAGAGAAGTTGATCCGCAAAGAACAAGAACTGGAATACTACAAGTCTCTACAACAAAGAATCACTACAGAGACGAAAAAAGAAACGAAACGCCTCCTCGATGCCGAAGACTTCAAAGACGAAATTGCTCTCGACAGACGGATCAGAGAACTGGACAAGTCTGTCCGCAAAGCGCGGACCAAGGACGTTGGCGGCACGGAAAACGAAGAGGATGAAGAGCCTCCCACGTTCCCGCTCCTCGATGTTCCGGATGAGGAACTTGACGAAGCTGGACTCAAGCAGAAACGGCACCAGCGGCTGATGAAATCCAACCACGAAGCCCGACAACGTGCCAAGGCAGAAAAGGAACGCGAGAAAGCCCGTATTGCCGAGGAAGAACGACTCGACGAGGAACGCCGCGATAAAGATCTCGAAGGATGGTTGGATGAGCGACGAACAGCACGGAGCGTAGGTCTTCTCCCAAGCCGCCCCCTCTTTTGCTCATTGCACGACCCACGCGCCGCCCACAAAATCTTCTGCTATTTTCCCTTCCCCCATATCCAAACATACTAACACCTGCCTTTCCCGCAGACAATCCTCCAACGCATCAAAGACCGCGAGCGGCTCAAAGCCGACCTGGGCAATCGCAAATCACTCGCCTCGCAAATGCGCATGAAAAACATTGCCAACCTCGCATCCGACACACCGGGCCGAAAGCGGCGACGGGGCGGCGCCGCAGCAGGTGGCGACGACGACACGTTCGGCGCCAACGACGAAGACTGGGGCGTGTACCGCCAGATTGCGACAGGCGAAGGCAGCGACGACGAAGACGAAGAAGACATGGACACCACGCTGAAGAACCTTGAAGCGCAACTGCTCAAATACGACCCCAACTTCACCGAAGAGCACACGCTTGCCGCCCAGTCCGACTGGTCGAAGAGCCTCGTGCACGCCTTCTTGCGCGGCCCTTGGCCCTTCAACCCAGAGAGTCAGCGCGAAATCAACCAGATTCATCTCAACGTCGAACGCATTCGTGTCCCCGAGGTCGTCTTCCAGCCGTCCATTGCCGGCCTCGACCAGGCAGGACTCGTGGAAATCGCCAGCAATATCATCACCCAGCGCTTGCCCAACCCCGTGCATCGCGAGAGCATTCTCAAAGACGTCTTCCTCACGGGCGGCAACACCCTGTTCAAGGGCTTCGAGGACCGCTTGAGAACAGAGCTGAGAGCCGTGCTCCCCGCCGGTGCGCCCCTCGCCGTCAGGTCCGCAAAGGATCCCATCTATGATGCCTGGAAGGGCGCCGCCCAGTGGGCAGGCACCCAGCGCTGGAAAGATGCCCGTGTTACCCGCGAAGAGTATCTCGAGAAGGGACCAGAGTATTTGAAGGTACTTTTGTCATCCCCGTTTTGTTCTCTCTGTCTGTATTATTCCCGTTTTGTTCTCTCTGTCTTTATTGCTACTATTGTTATTGTTGCTTTCTCTTCTCTTCTCTTCGTTTGATGTTGATCAAAACCAGCACGCTAACATCATCACCTTTACTCACTTCTACAGGAACATAATCTCGGAAACGCCTACGCCGGATAACTTCCAACCCCCATGTCCAAAGCCGTATCCGAATCTTAGTCCATATCAACAGTTTCTACTTTTACGCTTCACACACTTCACACACTTAGACCCTTCATGCCTTCATGCCTTGAAGCCTTGAAGCGAAAAAGCTACTGGCATTTCAGCATCGTCAAATTTGCACTAGCAAAAAAAGCTTTTCAGATTCTCCACGTCCATGTTCATCTCCATGTCAATGTCAATGTTCAAGTGCAGTGTGAATCGGAGAGTTACGGGAGGGGATGGCGGAGAAGTTCTGAAGAGCAACTCGTTTTAAAAGCACAATGCACAATGTCGCCTTGGCCCCCGTCTCATGTAGTATTACTATCGCCACTATTCGATTACCTTTTCTTTTTTTTTTTTTTCTCTATTTCCCCCCCTTTCCTTAGGAGTTTACGTCAATTAAAAAGCTCAATTTAACTTTCACCATACCGCAAAAATTCTTCACCTGCTGGGCTTTTAAAAATCTCTTGCTGCATACGTAATAGTTCTTCCATGTCTCTCTTCTGCTTCAAGATATTTGATTTGAAACCTAAGCCCTAAGCTTTGAAAGAGTCGATCTTTCCCTGATCGATTCGCGCCAGAAAATCAATGTTAGAAAAAGAAAAGAGAAAAAGAAAAAGAGGAATCCGCGTAGAATATCAAGACGACACATTGCCCTTTAGGTTCCCCTTTGGAGAAAAAGGTGGGAGCAGAGTATCTTGATAAAGTCGAGAGGAAAATGGTGGGGGAAACAGAGAAACTGAGTTAAAGGAAAAGGCAGTCCGCGAGCCACGCATCAAAACGCCGAAAGAAATGCCATGGGTGAGGAGTGAAAATGCCAAAAAAGGGGGGGGCAGTTGAATTGCATCGTCATGAATCAAGGACAAGAAGGGACAAAAGGGGGAGGGGGGCGCTGTGCATGATAAGGGGCGGGGAAAGGAAGCTGTCTGTGATAAGAAAGGGAAAAAAGACGGGATATAGAAAACGTGCGAAGAAGGGTAGCGTACGGCTCAGAATCTTCCCTTCAACGATAATGGACGAGGATAAACAACCACAACGGCAACCTTGATACTCCTTTTTAAAAAAAAAAAAACCCCCCCAGCTCGAAGGGTAAGAAATAAATAAACAGGGGCGACAAGTCGAAAGTAACACATGTAAGAGGGAAAGAGAAGATAGGGGGGGGAAGAAAAGAAAGGAAAAGACACTGGTTAGCATGAACCCATACCGGGACCAGATCAGGATAGAAGAGCAAAAACGAAAGTGAAAAAAGAAAAGGGCAGCGTGACGATTAAGTCGGCCGATTTGGATCTTGGTTGACGCCGGCACCGAGCTCTGGATTTGGCGTACCGTTCTGAGCGCCGCCAATGCCCTCGTTTCCATTTTTGATGCGCTTGGCAGGTGGATACTCATTACCTGCGGTGAGATAGGACGCAGTATCATCGGGTCCGCCGGGGTGGTGCTTAGTTACGTTTCCCAGATCAGCGACGGCCTGGGCAGCAGATGCTTGGAGACGGCTCATGGCCGAAGAACCCATTTGCGCAGTAGGCGCCGGGCCAGGGATATGTTGCTGCTGTTGCTGTGGGGGTTGCTGCTGCTGCTGCGGGATGCCGGGTTGGGTCTGGATACCGTGGTGCATGCCAGGCTGAGGAGGCATGCCTTGAGGCTGTAATGGATCCATTGATCTAGGGTGAGGCAGGTCAATATTCGAGGGGGCAGGTGGGTAGTCGCCCTGAGACTCTAGCAGGCGGGACTGGAGGTTAATAATGTAGTCGCGCAGCTGGTAGTTTTCGGCTTGGATGGCCTTGTAATTCTCGTCGAGGAGGTGGTAGTCGCGAACTTGTTCTTCGAGTTTCTTTATGTATCCTTCCTTGCGCTGTCGAAAGGCACGCTGTTGTTTTGTTTTGTGAAATGTTAATGAATAGTCCTTACGTAAGCTCCATGATGCCGTAATATGGATGGGATGATTTTGGTGTTGTAGTGTGAAGATGGTATTGATGACAACGATGTGACAAAGCAAGAACGAGCGGAACGAGAACAAGAATCCAGAAACAACTCCAGCAACCTCTCTTTTTTTTCGCTCGACGACAGAATACAACTTTTGCGCGCACATTCTTCAAGACAACTACATTTGCAAAATGGCGAAACTTTTTGCGACCAAACTTTACGGGATTTTGAAGGCACCGGAAAACCAGGGACTTGAAAAAGAAAGAAAATGATGGCATTTGTTTTGTCATCGATATTACGTACCTGAGCTGCGCGGTTTTGTGCCGCGCGTTTCGACGTTGAAAGCTCGCGTTTTCCACCAGCCTTTTTGAGTTCGGCCGCAGCTGCGGCGTTGGCTGCTGCCTCGTCGCTGAGATCTCCCGCGCCTGGCGCTTCACCGCCCGGGCTGGGTTGCAGACCAGGTCCAGCGATGGCTGGGTCAATATTGTGATCGTGCGGGCTCATGGAGCTTCCTGACCCAATGTTATCGAGATGGTGAGTGCCAGGCTGGGGTGAGTGCACCTGCGCGAGCAGATGCTCTCGTAGGCCTACGGACGCGCGCGTCAGTATCGAGAAACTTCTTCAATAATTCCTTGCGATCGCTTCTATCAGGAACGCGACATACTTATTTCAGCAGCATTGTCCTAGTCGGTCCTCAGTCAGCGAAACTCTGGAGACGCGATTACAGCTTGATTTTCTTACCTGAGCAGTATTTTGCATGGCGTGTGGCGCCGGAGCTATCGCTGGCTGCATACTCGACTGCATCATATTCAGCGATTGATTTCAAACGCTGGCGATGAAAAGCCGATTTGAGGCAAGTATGATCCGAATGGAATAGAACGAATAGGACAAAAGGTGAACTGCGCTGTCGGCGAGTGCCGCAGACCTTGTGGTGATTGATGGTGGAGAGGCGAATGAAGGTCGCGCCGCAATGCACCAGTATTGTGGGGAGTAGCTCTCTGGACAGCAGGTCTTCAAGCAAAAGATACTACACGTAAGAGGGCGCAGCAGAGACACAAAAAAAAAGCTGTGGTATAAATTGAACAATGTCAGATGGATTCTAAAGAAGAAAAGAAAGCATTTCTGGCTGGAAAGGCTCTGGATCTCAAGGTCGAGTATAGCCGGGGCGTGTTCGCTTCTCTCGGCGTCGGATTGGGTCCGACGAAGTTTGGCTGCCTTCCTTTTCCCACTGGTGCTCTCTCGGTGGTGCTCTTCTCCCGGGGAATGCTGTTGTCATAGATTGTCTTTTTCTACTGATTGATTTTGGCTGTGGTGAATATATATGAACCCAAGTATATTCTAATTGTGACACTTTGCATCTTCAGTGCAATCCTATCCAAGCACGGGATAATTCACTTCTCATATCAATATCATCGTCCCTCGTTCCTTCCTAGGTAGGTAGCTGGGGACGAACACTGTTGCCTCCACTTCGACTGGCCAGAGTTACAATTAATAAGCCTTGAGTCAGTTCCGCCTCGTGATGCCGGATACGGCTATCCCGTTCCGGGAAAGGTAGAGCTACCTCGCGTTGCACAAAATTACATAATGTACAGTACTCTCAGAGCCTCAGCTCAAGTATCAGTACCTCTTTGCGCTGTTGATCGGCTAATCGGCTGACTGATCCGGCGGCACCCCCACTTTGGCTGACCGGGGTGATGACTAAGTGTTTCCGTCTCATCGGACATAGCACCGCCGGTCCAACTATCCCCGACTCGCTCCGGTACAACCATTGAGATTCGGACAGATCCTGCACAAATTAATGATGATGTGCAGAATACATTTATACAGACCCTGCTCAAAAGGGTGTATGGGATGTGGTGATCTTTAGAATACGTATATCTCCCCCAAAACAGTAAAACACCCTTATCCCCCCTTCTCCTTGACACAGATCCTGTTGCTCCCTGTATGCAGTGAAGTCTATCTCCATCCTATTATACATTTTATATACTCGAAAAGATAAGAATCCGTCAACAATGACGCGATCGATGCCCATATGACACAATAGTCGGCCAGCCGATGCTATATGATACAGTAAATGAATGCTTTTCCCGAGTAGTTGAATCTAAGTTGCAATGCCAGCAAGGGTTCTAATCCAAACCCACAGCTTCGCGCACGCGTGTCATGGTCACTGCCGCATTTTGGCGAGCCCTCTCTGCTCCCTTGAGGGCGGTTTCTTGTAAATAACGGCCTCCGTCCGCGTTCAAGACGTCGTGATACTTTTCGCGAATTGGCTGGAGGTGCTCGATGATGCAGTCTGCAACCCGTTCTTTGAAGGCACGCATGCTCAAAGATTCACAGTCCGTGGCCAACTCCTCACAAGAATGCTTTCCGTCAAGGGAATGGGACATGAGCTCAATAAGGTTCGACACGCCAGGACGCGCCGAAGGATCGTACGAGACGCCCTCGATTGAATCCGTCACAGCTGCTCGGATCTTCGCATGAATATCATTCGCAGAATCAGTAAGAATAATTCTCGAACGAGGGTCTTCGTGTGATTTGGACATTTTTAGATGCGGTTGTCGTAAAGACATGACCCGCCGAGCAGGAGCTAAAAAGATCATCAGTGAATGTATTCCATAGCTTTATACAAAGAAAGGACACGAACAAATTATGGTAGTTGGCTGCCGGAGAACCTTGCCATATGCGGCATTGAAATTTACGGCACAGGTTCGAGAAAATTCAAGATGTTGAGCTTGGTCTTCACCCACAGGGACGTGAGTTGCGCTACATAACGTCAGTCATTGAAAAGGGAAAAGCTTGGGAAGGCTAACCCGTGAACCAAAACATCGGCTGCCTGAAGGACTGGATATGAGAATAGACCGGCCTTGAGCTTTGACTTGGTCAATTCTGCTATTGGTGATGCATCCTCTGGCAGATTAAGCTTGCTCTATTCAAATGTCAATAACTTGAAGAACAGGTGACAGTGGTAACAGTTAATAAGTTGGGAAAATCCTTAACTCACCTTCCACTGCGTCATCCGAGACAAATAACCCATTGATGCTGTGCAGCATAATATCCACATGAGTTCAGAATGTGCGGAAACCTAGCCAGTAAATCATGTTAACAATTGCCTTTCTAATTGCCGGCGTCTAAACGCCCAAATACCCTCCGAGACCTCTGAGTGCAATTGACCAGAAACACTCAAGACGTACAACAGGCGGACCTTCCGGCGTCCGCCAATGCAAACCAGGACGCCAACTTACATTGCTTTGATAAAAAAGCATAGACTTATCCGGGTCCAATCCTACTGCCAGTAATGTTGCAAGGGACTCCCTCTTCCATTGCCGGAGCTGTGCTGGGTCCTGTCGTATTGTAATGGCATGCAGATCGACTATGGAATATAACACTGCGGTATCTGGCTCTTCTGCAGCTTCATTCTGTAGTTTGACCCATTGTCGTAGAGCACCAAGGTAGTTTCCCAGGTGCGGGACACCGGTGGGCTGTATTCCGGAGAAAATTACTTTGCTGGGCTGTTTGGGTGTGGACGGTTGAGACTGCGATATGTTGTGGGATTCGGAGCTGGTAGATGATGGTTCTCTCGCTGACGATGCGCAGTCAGGCGAGAAAGTCTGTCTTGGCGAGCTCGATGTCTGAAAGAATCGGGCGGTAGTTGAGCGACTTCGTTGCTTTACGGGACACGGCCGTTGCGAATGCCAGAAAGTGGAAATATTCCGGGAGAAGGATCTGGAGGATGTAACAGGCTGCGGTTTTGGGGCTGTCAGCCTGCTCGCGGAGCAAATATTGACACCGCGCATTGTTGTCGCAGACCGTGGCTGGCCCCTTTCGACCTTGAGGACCCAGATAGCTCTGGCTGCGGAGCGATTGCAGGTTGTGTTCTTGTTGTTGATGCTTTGGTGGTTGCGGTGATCTTCAGGGTCTTTAGGGCCACTTGCTACCGAGACCATATGCCGAAAACGCGATAAACCATCTGAGGACAATTGGGCTATAAAACACAAGAAATCATATAGTCGCGAATCAAGATATATTCAATAAGTCTCTAAAGAAAATTCCTGACCAGATTGAGAATATCTACATGAATACCGAAAAAAGAAATTGGTGACACGCTATTGTACAAGTGCAATTGCAAGTTTTATATCGCCATGACAGGCGATTGCATGGGCCAAATCTCCTGGAGCCCCTAAAAACCCGACCAGCATTATGAAACACCGTAATCAAGCTCCTTCACTCTATAAAATTGAGCTTAAACATTAATCCAGCTGAAGGCACTGTTGCCCTCGGCAGCCTTTTTATAACCTTCTCGGTTCATTATCTCTAGGACCTTCTCCGAGGTCTCGCGCGACTTCTTACGGCCAAAGTGAGCCCACTTAGACTCGGGCACTGGGTCGGGAAGTTCTGATTGAGATCTTGCTGAGCCTATTCAACACTGTGTTAGAAGGGGGAAGGAAGAAAGAGTGTTCCCACTCATGAATAGTCCAGCTAACTCACCAAGCTTCTCATGTTCCCAGACATTTGCCTTCATACCTACACCATAATAGGCATGTTGCCTCAAAAATGCAAGCCATAACTCGACAGTTTCCGGGTGGCCATCTTGGATCTGGATCAATCGTCGTAGTGTTTTTCGCTCATAGTTTTCCTGGCTCTTCTTGTGGACGAAATTACTCCTTGGTACCGTCCATCTCTCTGTGATTCGTGGAAGCGGAACCGGGCCAGAGGCCGGCAGTTTCAAATAGTAAGCGGCTCGAAGGGCGAAATCGCAGAAGAATTCGAGATTGCGAACGCTATACGACCGCAATTGAAGATCGCAGGATGGCAAGCCGTACTCGGCGTGTCGTCGCAACGGTTTCAGGTAGACTGCTTGGACGCTCCGAGGTAATCTAGGATTGATCTCTGGTTTTCCTTCCTTCGCTGGCGCTTGCGGGCTGTAGATATAGTGATCAGAGCAAGTTCCCTGGGGGTGTCTTCTTTCTTTAGCACCTCCTGACTTACATTTGCGAGCTGTTGTTCTGTTGAGGAGCGGCAGCAGATTCCTGTGACCTGCAGTTCCATATCAGCAACGACCACTTAGGAAGTCAACTCAACAGTTTAATCCTTACAGGGTCGCCGATGGCCCTTGTGCATTTCGAAGCCATGCTGAGCTTGAGATGCATGCGCGTGACGGCTGTGCGGACCAAAGAGGGACAGCCTGGCGGGAACAAAGTGTCAGCATTTCCGGTCAATATGACAGCACCACATCACGAGGACTGACCTTGAAGCCTCGCACCAGGCCCCAGGGGGATCGCGAGGCCATTGAGAAAGCCATTTCAGTGACCAGATCGTCAACACAAATTGCGACTGGTAAAGTGTTGCATCGGTTTCCTGTAGAATCTCCGTCCGCGGAGGTTGCCGTACTACGGGTGTTTGGTGGCTCCCGCCAAAGAATTTCTCTCGTGAGTACATGTACCGCTTCAGGCACACTGCGCAGTAACTGGTATAAATACCTGAAGAACAGCTGCCCTCTTGGCGTCCCCGGATCTATCATTTACGCTAGAGACGGCTTTATGAGAAGCAAGCAGACTGATTTCTGATATTCGACTGCGCAGCTATCTTTCATTCAATATGGGCGAAATTGCGCCGGCAAATATCTACCTAAAGGCCAATGAAACAGCCCAGTTTCTTAGGGAACGACTACCAGAGCCGCTGAAATCCCCTCGGGTTGCTATTGTTTGCGGCTCTGGTTTAGGCAGTCTGGTGCAGACTCTTCATCCTGAACCTCTCTTTGCCATAGACTATCATTCTATTCCTTACTTTCCAATTTCTACTGGTAGGTGACTGAGCAACCCATTTTCTTCCGCTGCGAGTGCATATATCACGGGCATTGTAACTTATACGGACGACCCCACGTGGGTGACTCGCAGTTGCCGGACATGCTGGACAGCTCGTAGCTGGGTTCCTGGGCAACACGAACACTCCCTGTGTTTTAATGGTTGGACGATTCCAGTTGGTCTCACATCAATTATCTTCATGCAAAATTGATGGAACGATTAGCTGACGGTGGGGATTCATTCTTTTCATTCATCTAGCTTCTATGAAGGGCACAGTCTCGAAAAGGTCACGTTCCCAGCTCGAGTCTTCAAATGCTTGGGGATCGATACTATCATCCGTGAGTAAGTCCAGCAATTCCAGGCTGATGTTTGCTAAAGAAGAAACACCAGTAACGAACGCTGCTGGCGGTCTTAATCCGGATTATGCGGTCGGTGATATCGTAGTGATCAATGACGTAAGGATGCATCAGCTATCCCCAAATGCAAAAAAGTATGCGAAGACTCTAATCTCATGATCTCTAGCATCTGAATCTGGCTGGGCTCGCGGGCGTACATCCTCTTCGAGGACCCAACGCAGATGAATTCGGCATCCGATTTTTGCCCCTCTCAGACGCATATGATTTAGAGCTGCGGCGAGAAGCTCATCGCGCCTGGTCCCAACTTGGTCCTGACCGCCGTCGAAGGAGAATTCACGAAGGAGTATATGCATACGTGTGCGGTCCTACGTGAGTTCTGAAATACAGTGAAGAGACCTCAGCACTTCAATCTGATTGCCTCACAGGTACGAGACACGTGCAGAGTGCCGCATGCTCCGCCGTCTCGGCGCAGATGTCGTTGGCATGTCAACTGTACCAGAAATCGTGGTGGCTCGTCACTGCGGCCTTCGAGTTCTGGCAATGAGTCTGGTCACAAACACCGCCGTCCTCGATCCAGGTCCACGAGGAGACGATTTCCATTTGGACGAGACAAGCAGCGAGGAATTGCACAAGGTCATGGAAAAGGGCATGGCCAACCATGAAGAAGTCATCGAGGCCAGTCACCACGCTTCGCTAGTCATGCAGGTATGTCGAAACAATCCTAGATGCAATTCTCGTCTGCTAACAAACTGCAAAGGAACTGGTGCGGCACTGTGTGGACGACTTGAGCATAAAGGCCGGCGAAGTAAAGGGATAAGGTCATTCTATAGTTTCAACCGAGCCTTGTAGATAGAATCATCCATTTGAGATTACAGATTCTTGGTCTGCTCTGGCATATGGAAAATCGTGAAACTGCTGCACGAGTCCACTTCAGCCGGCTGGGTTCTGAGAAGGCTTTGAGCTCCTGAGACGGATTTCACGTCTCGCGTCTCTGCCACAAGAGCGCTTGGCGTCCTGAGGAATGGTTGTAGGGTCTTGCGTAAAGCCAATAGCCAAGAAAGGTTCTCAGCTTCTGAGTCACAAAACAGCTCAACCTCGTTTAGAACGCTTGGCCTTGAGCGCTTTGTAGTATGCCTTCTTGCCGCTCGTTTTGGAGTCTTGAATATCGTTGTACTTCCTCTTGAAGCGACCAGACTCCTGTTCTCCAGCAAGGATCTCCCCCGCCAATGTCTGTTTTCGTTCTTTATTGGACAATCTCGAACTGTAGAACTCGGTAGGTCCTTCAATGATAGTGCCAACCTGCGAGAATTCTGGCACCTTGTTTCTTGAGCTGTCCTTTTTGTAGTGGCGTTTAGGGTCGAGGACCGATCGCATTTGCAGCAGCTGCAAATCCTGCTTCAGCTCCGGGGTGACGTTTGTCTTGGGCATATTGAACCAAGCGCCACCAGCGTCGGCCTTTTTCTTCTATAGGCGCAAGAGCGTCAGCAAGATGAACTCACATAGAAGTGTCAAATAAAATGATTGAAAACGACAAGCCTCAGAGTAACTATGATTTCTCAAAGAGAAGACTTTCATATGTGCAGAAAGGTGCCCAAGACGGGAACCGTAGAATCTGCGTCAAGAAAAATTTGGGATAAATTTCCTCATAGGCAGCGCAAGGGAAGTAATAAAAATAGATGTACAAACCTCTTGAAGCTTGGCCTTAACCTGGGCCGGATCCTCCACCTTGCGGAGACCCTCAGATTTCTTTCGCTGGTCATTATTGAGCAGGCGAGAGGAGTCAACCCGAGCCATCTCTCCATTGGAAGTAACATAAGGTTGCGGCGCATTGTTGGGCCCTAGAGTAGGGATCCTTGTAGACCGTTAGGTTGGGTCCCCCATCAATTGCGGGCAACGACGCGCCAAAGGCGAAAAAACTTACTTTGGAAGAGAGGCTAGTATGCTCTTGCCGGCCGTCGCAACGGCGGCGGTGGAAGGTCGCAAGCGCTGCTCGGCATCCTTGAGCAGCTGAGTTATCTGCTCGGCAGACAGGTCATCTGCATCGGAAGCAGGAAGAAGGCTGCCGACCGCCATCGGGCCAGCCGACTGCGTTGTCATGATGGCAGGCTTTGTTGGCTAGAAGAATTTTTGTGGAGGGAGAGCTTTAAGAAGCGTGGGAGAGAAAAGGGAAAAAAACAGTAAACGAGAGACGCATATTCGCTTAGTCATAAAGTACAGGGATGATTGGGTTCCGCAACCAAAGGATTGAAGTTCTGGCGACTCGCGACTTCGCACATTTGTCTGGGAAAACCACCGTACCGAGTACCCCTGTTCATGAACACCTTTGATGAGCCTGTACTTAAAAGGTAACAGGGTAAGAACACATACTCCGTATGCCGGTGAAATGATAACAACTGTGATTGAGCAGCGTAAGCCTCACTTTCATGCCACTGTTATCATTCTTATTATAGTGACGGTGCGCCTACGACCTACGTATACCACTTGGAGCTTGAATTTTCAAAAACCAGGTCATGCAAACATTAGAAAGGTTGATTTTCCCTCCCTCTTCTGACTCTTCTGAATCCTATCAACCATCTCTACTACTGCTCAAGCTGCGCCGTAACAATGCAGCCCCGGGGCAAGCCTCATCTCCGATCCCGTTTCACCAGCAAGCCCAATCTCTGCGCTCAGAGAGATGTGCTGTTAATGCCTCAGATCAAGAAAAAAATAATTGTAACCTGGGTCAGCTACACTCTGTATGATGTGGATGTAGCCTGATTATGAGCCCACCAACAGAAAATGATTAGGATACCCAACTATAGCTTCTATCTACTCGGATTAGAAATGTAGGTTACATTATCTAGATACTGCAGGTTTCGTGCCAGCAAGATTAGCAGTTGATTTCGCATAGAATGCGTGAGCTCTTCTCCGTTGTAGGAAGTTCGGCTAGAAGAGGATTTCCAGGTTGAAATAATTACAGGGTTCGATTTGGGCATGCCAGCCGGTCGCAGAGCGATATGCAATGCCAGGTTTCTTTCGGTCTGATTGGCGAAATAGGAAGGCCGTGCTGCACGTCACGAGTCAAAACAAATCGATTGCTGTGTGCAAGGCTTTGATGACACTCGGGCTGGATTGATGGGCGTCATCGGCTCAGAGAGGAAGAGATACTTGATGTGGCTTTCACAATCAAAATCTTGCCCAAAGGTCTTGTCAGTCAAGTCATCAAGTAAAACTATGATACCGTCGTCTGAAATCCAAGGTGTGAAGTCAAGTGTATACTTTAGGTTATATAAGGTACCTAAGTTTAGGTAGGCAAGGGAGGTGTACCTGTACGACCTAACGTGGACTCGGACTTGGTGACGAAAGTTGCAGAGCCCATGGAAATGTATATCTAAGTCGGCCGATCTTCGCCTTGAGAGTCTTGTTCCGACTCTGTTCTTTTGCGCGCCTGTTTTCTTTTTCAGGAAGATTGGCCGAGTTGATATTGATCTAAGTGTGTATTGTGAGTGTGCTCGTTCTTGCCTTAAAGTTACTTGGCTCTCATTGTCTCTTCTTTCCCAATATCAGTGATTGCACAAGTCACTATTGCTCTCTAAGCTCACAGGGCCCAGATTAACGAATATATCGCGGCTAGAGTACCAGTAATTCTCACTTGTTGTTACCATCCACCGCAGTCGTCCTCTTATTCACACTCTGCCTTTCTCGGACACCCCAACGTACCCGGAGCCTACAGCGTCCTGTAGTCGATCCTCCTCTGCTCGGCCCAGCGACTCGTCCAATTCCATTGGCCGCAACGATCGCGCAAACGGACAAACGGGCAAACAGATGGATCCGCAGAATCCGCCCGGCTCCTCCCACGGCGGGCAGCAACAGGAACGCGAGCAACCGGTTTATGACATTAGCAATGGCGGACATTATGGTATGTCGAATCCCTTCTGCCTCAATGACCCCGCGCGATATCTGCTCTCACGTCTTCGCGATGCTCCACTTTGCCCTCGTACTATTGCGATACGCTCGCGCCTTGTGGACGACAGAAGCTAACACCACTTGGATCTGTAGGTGCAAGTGCGGCGGTATGTCACATCTCAGTATTTCCTGAGCGCGAAATGCGTTCAATGACAATGTCAAAAAAAAAAAGACGACGGTGCTAATGCGACTGATAGCTTTCGGCGAGAGGCTATGCTCCAGTGCCCGAACTCTACACGGGAACATGGGCCAATGTGAGTCGCGACCATGATTTAATCATATACTAACGCGTCACAATCTGATACTCAATGTTTAATAGGTGAACCAAGGGCTCCATGGGAATTACCGGGACATCCTGACGACGTATTGGCAGCAGACCATCAACCAACTGGAAAATGAGACGCACGACTATAAGATTCATCAATTACCGCTAGCTCGGATCAAGAAGGTGATGAAGGCAGATCCCGAAGTCAAAATGATATCTGCAGAGGCACCCATTCTGTTTGCTAAAGGATGCGACATCTTCATTACTGAGCTTACTATGCGCGCCTGGATTCACGCCGAGGAGAACAAGCGACGGACGCTACAGCGATCCGACATTGCATCAGCTCTGGCTAAGTCTGACATGTTTGATTTCCTGATCGATATCGTTCCTCGAGAGGAGGCAACTTCACATTCGAAGAGGCCTGGTGGCCAGGCCGGTGCTGCTGGTGCTGCTGGGCAACCTGCGCCAGGTGCTCCAGTGGTAACGGGACAGTTGCCTTCGCAGCAGACAGCTGTCACGCAGCCTAGTCATGGTGCACCACAGCATCATATGGCTCCCCCGGATTACACTTCTCTTGGCCAGCATGCGTTACCGACGGAACAAGATTACCGAGCGCAGGCAGGCATGTATGCTGGTGCCGTCCAGTCGGACCCAACGGGTGCCTATGGTCAGCCGCCGCAGCAAATGTTTGAGGGCATGTATGGCTATGCTCCCATGCCGCCGCAGCAGGTAGGTAATCTCGATCCTAGCTCATCGTGAACGCGGTCGATACGTTCTGCCGCTGTCGGCCTGCATCATTGGAGGACCGTCGTTGGTCATTGGATGCTTCGCTGATCGGTTCCCTTGTAGATGTATCAAGTTGGCCAGCGCGGCCCGGATCCGTCTACGGGTACTGATGCGGGGCATCATTACTCACGTCATGACGGAGGCGATGGAGACGCTGATGCGGAGGGCGAAGGCGACTACGAAGTGGGTTAGTCGGAAAGGCAGGTTAATTGTTTGTTGAAGAGGCTCGGGAATTTTTAAAGGATTTGATTGAAGACTCGGACATTGCGGGTATTATTCGAAATTGTTTCGTTTCCATGGCACAGCACTAGGAGTTTTGTTTGGAATAGCAGCAATTGCCAGTCGGGCAATTTCAGCGAGGAAAATAATGCAGCCTATATATGTACTGCTGTCGGGTACAGATGAGATCTGGCGACAGTAAGGGCTATAGAGTACAGAGCGGTATACAGATTGGTGATAATGAGGGGTTCTAATTGTCCTTGCATTCTGCCATGTGCACATATGAACCAGCCCTTCTGCATTAGTGACGACAATCTTATCTAGCGCCCAACTCTTGACAACCGTACCCCAAAGCTCCTGTCTTGACAGCAAAATCTCTAAGAGTCTGAGATATGGGGCGAAGAGGCTATTGCTGAATTATCCTAGTGGCGATCCACGTGGAATTGATCGTTCTACGGTTGTACAAATATCCCTTTATAGAGACCCTGTGTGGCCGAAACCGCCCCATGGGTGCGTCTCTCCTCAGGCTCTCTTCGGTGTCTCGTCAGGAGGGTGTCACTAACGACTAACACTGGGGGAAGTTGCCGAGAGTTCAAACTCACCCTGAATCTTCCAACTAAATTGACCTTAAAGCCCAACTAAACTCCTCTGACTCTACGGCGGTCTATTGCATCGCCCCGTCGACCATCGCGTTATCCCCCGACTCAACCAAGCAGGACTCTCTCCAGGGGCTTTTAGAGTTGTCAAACACAGTAGACTCAGCCTGACATCATTCCATCGGATCGTTCGGTCGCGCAGGAGTAATTCTTATCGCTGAGAAGCAAATCTCGACCTCTCGGCGTGTCCTCTGCGCCCAGACAGGCTCCAGGCCTCTATCCGCCACCGGGAACGTGAGATATATTGGAGAGTCGTCGCTGTCTCGCTGACCAAGTGATTTGGTGCGACACTCAATCTTCGATTTCTTCTCTTCTTCTTTTGCCGCAACGACCGACAATTTCTCGAGCGTATCCAATTACTTGCTTCCTATCTTCGATCTCGCTCTTTTTCTTTTTTGTCGTCGACCTGACGATTTTTCACGTTTCATTAATATCCTTGCATCATGGCTAGCACGCGGAATTACGACTTTCTTGTGAGTAGAATCTCTCTTGGAGCATGAAGGTTGGGGGCGGACTTGCATAGCTTTCCGCGTTGAGCTGTCCGATCGGGAGATTAACGTGTAGATATTCAGATCAAACTGCTGCTTATCGGTGACTCGGGCGTCGGAAAATCGTGTTGTCTGCTGCGTTTCAGCGAAGACTCGTTTACGCCATCCTTTATTACGACCATTGGCATTGACTTTAAGATAAGAACCATTGAGCTCGACGGGAAGCGGGTCAAGCTACAGATATGGGACACTGCTGGTCAGGAGCGGTTCAGAACGATCACGACGGCTTATTACAGAGGCGCCATGGGCATTTTATTAGTTTATGACGTTACGGACGAGCGTTCTTTTGAGAGTTAGTCGCATGCAAAGTTATACGTCAGTCGAGATGAGCTCAGATTTTGCTAACGAGGCTCTAGATATCCATACATGGTTCAACAACGTGGAGCAGCACGCAACGGAGGGCGTTAACAAGATCCTTATTGGCAACAAGTGTGACTGGGATGAAAAGCGAGTTGTGTCGACCGAGCGAGGACAGGCGCTGGCGGATGAGTTGGGCATTCCGTTCATGGAGGTGTCAGCAAAAGCCAATATCAACATCGAGGAGGCGTTCCGCAGCCTTGCCAGTTCGATCAAGAAGCGAATCATGGACAGCACGGATCAGGGCACGGCACAGCCCAACCAGAGCGGCGTCAATGTAGCGGCTGGCGCCGGCGGTGCGGGTAGCTCTTCGGGAGGAAAATGCTGCTAGATTCAGCAAAATTGAATTTGAGTTAGAGCAGAGGATGAGAGAAGACATGCATGTTTTGAGGCCCGAATACATAATACATCTGTGTGTTTCTTTATAGGATGCGCAATTTCTGATTCCCGTCATGTTCCGGATTCGTGCGTCTACGGTAGTCTTCCTTTTGTTCAATTTTCTTTACCTCCATTACTTTCCTTCAGCTTTGAAAGGGGGAGGTCTTCTTGTCTCTTCCTTTTTGTTTTCTTGCATTTCTACAGGACGTTTTTCATGTTCATCACGTGCTAATGCTTTGTTATATAAAGGGACTACGGTCTCATTCGAGGATACACTTTGTTTGCCACATGTCTGTTCTCTCATTGTCCTGATGAAATGCCGATACACTACAACATGTTTACCAGAGAAGCTGGGCATCTACTAATGGCTGCGCATCCTCATATTCAGGACCAGCCTTTGCTATCGGAAACGCTCGGCGGTGCCACGCGCGGACAAACCGTCTTGCCTCGACTTCCCTTTTGAACGTGATGATCCATTGATCTTGCGACACCACGGCTTGACCGCTGAGATCGTCCGTATCTGCCTCCGGTTCAGGCATTGGGACTGGGCCAGAATTCGTCAGCTTGGAAATTTCAGCACCATCCTCTCTGTCCAGCTCCCATGCTAAGCCCCGAACCCGTTCCTCTCGCGCAAGAGTATCCCGAACCAGGCCTGTTGACGGAGAGTACCCCTCTACGGAAAAAAGAACAGCCCTTCCTGCCTTATTGCCCTCCGTAAGCGCCTCGTACCCACCATGTTGTAGTAATTTATTGACATGTTTTGACATTGGCGGCACCAGCATTCGTAAGTTAAGGTCCTGCCACGGCGGAATAACCGCATACGACTGGAGAAGTGCATAGGCGTCTTCGCCATCGATTAGGTATCCAGGAGGTGGCGCAATGGTTGAGAGCGGAGAATGCGGAGCGTGTGTTTTGGCCATCTTATGTAGACGCTGCACATTTTCCTCATATACCGCTGCGGATGCTGGTCGAGAGAAGATCAAGTAGTAATGTTCCTGCTGTCTCAACGTTTTTGGATCTCGGCCGGGGATAACTGCGTGACTGTTGTATCAGTATTGGGTTCAATAGTACGGGTTTTATTCGGAAGCATAATGCACTTTTTGCAATGTCGCCCATATTTCTCCATCCATCAATGTGCTTTCCGCTCGGAGACAATCTTCGGAAATCATCTTCATTCAGCGACTTGCTTGCACTGTATAGCACCAAGATCGTAGTGTCTTCGCGACGGAAATCTTCTTCTTGGCGCTGCCTTTCTCGTAGGCGCTTCCACTTGTGTGAAGCCTTCTCCCCTCGCCAGCCAGTCACGTTGTCTATGGCCGTTGAAGAGTCATGTGAGGCAGAAAGGCCGACATCATCGAGGGATAACCGAGGGAATTGGTCCTCGTGGGAATTGTCGTCGCGCTCTGAGCTGGAATCGGAGACCGAGGAGCTCGCAGTTGTTGGCTTATTAACGTGCCGGTGTATTCGAGCTTCCTCTGGGAAGAGTTCCTCCAGCAGAGATGCCGCACTTCTTGTAGATCTAGCTTTTCTAGAGTTGGAGTTATTGTTCTCAGGCCTGCTCAAATGTTGTGCGAACCGCCGCACGTGGTGGAGTTGGCGGGAGCTCCATGCCGGAAGAAGCCAAGAGGGAGGTAGAGCCCGCGGAGGCAGTTTTAATCTCAATACTGTCATTGCATAATCCAGAGGCTTCTTTGAGGTTGTTGTATATAGGATAGAATAATGCGCAATTGCGTATCGTCTCCCCGCACGGGTTGTATGTCTGGGGTTGGGGTAGGAATAACCAAGCGTTTGTTATCGGTTGGAGCTCCAGCCCAACCAAAGAGACGAATCGGGTAAAGATTTCAGGGAGTGGGTCGGGGCTAAACCATCTCTAAAATCCCACTTCTTGTCTCTTTCGCGAGTCGAACTAACTTACTGCTGATTGATTTGATAGCGGATCTGGGGTAGATATCGACTTGAAAAAAAAACATGATATAAGATTTTTCTATTCATGTGCAAATCAGTCCATGTTTCTTTCTTTTGTCTTAACGGTTGCTCCTTTGCCTTTACTGGGTTGCATGTTTGATTAATTTTTGATACCATTGTGCTTTTTGCGTTGCGTTTGGAGGAAGAAGAAAAAAAGTTTTTTTTTCCCTTTCTATCATATCGTCCATCTCTCATCATGGCAGAGGGACCAAAATATACTGTGCGGCCCTTCTCCAAGCCCGCTCGCACTGATTTGAAAGATGCTTTTAGAGTCTATCTATCGCCTGCATCATTACTGCAGCTCAGAGTACGAGCGGGAGATGCGTGCTTATTGACTTCACACGAAGGCATCCAAGCGACTGTCATTGCTTGGACGGCTCCAGAGAAAATACAAGATACGGTCGTGCAGACGTCCAAAACTCTCCAGGCAGCATGTCGTTTGAAGCTGGGCGAAAAACTCTCTTTGATCAAGCAGGAAACTCTTGTTCCAGATGCAGATACTTTTTTCCTGGCTGATATCACGCAGTATGCCGAAAAAGAAGAGGCGTGGACTGGGAATGATGAGTCTCATTGGGAATGGTATTTGGAGTATATTCTAGGTATTTTTACCCCATGATTGAAGTTTCACAAACTTTAAATCCGACCGCATACTAAATTTTAATTTTTCTATAGGCAGGGCGGAGTTTATTACTCCAGGCATGGTCTTTGACCATGTCGATTTGAAAGGCTCCAAGAAGAGTTTTCGTGTGCTAAAGGCACGTTCATCCAAGGAGACAAAAGGAGCGTTAAATACCCTCTACAAATGCACAAAAGAGTCAAAAGTGAAGCTGCGCGAACCATCCCCGGAAGAAGTGCAGGATGAATCTAGGTCTATTCGTTTCGAGATTTCCTCTGGTAGCATCGGCGGGCTCCACTCTCAGGTTCGACAAATTAATGAGCGCCTTTCGATTCTGAACTCGGATCAGTATGGGCTGAGAATGCCTCACTACTACCGCCGACGAGGAGGTATTCTGCTCTATGGCCCTACCGGTACTGGCAAGACCTTACTTCTTAACAAGCTCGCGGCTCTTTCCTGGCGCAAGATAGTCACAGTCGACAGCTCAATCATAGGCCGCTATGTCGGCGATAGTGAGGCGTCAATCAGGAAACTCTTCCTAGAAGCTCGCAATAATCAACCTAGCTTGATAGTCATGGATCAGCTAGAAGTTATTGCGACCAAGAGCGGGCGTTCTGAGAGCGCGGCTTCTACCAATATACCCCTCACGATAGCCTCTGAACTGGACAAGCTCGAAGGCACACGAGTGTTTGTGGCAGCGGCAACTCGCAAGCCGAACGAGATTGAGGAGTCTCTACGCGCTCCAGGAAGGCTTCAATACGAGATTGAGATCCCGATTCCTGATGCCAACGCCCGAGTGGAGATTCTCAAGGCCCTCCAGGGCCTATCGATCGGCACACAGGACTCCACATCCGAGCGCCTGGGCGAACGCACACACGGTTATGTTGGTGCCGATCTCGATGCCATTATACAACTCTCTGCAGAAAAGGCTCGGTCGCGATATATGCGGGCGATGCCTCCTTCAAAACCTGCTCGGCCAGCTGCAACCGAAATGGACGGCCTGGAAAACGGCGAAACTGACGAAGAGCAAGATGCGCGTTTAATTAAGGTCTCGCAAGACGACATTGATAATGCTCTCCTCGAGATTCGCCCCACCGCCATGCGAGAGGTCTTTCTTGAAGCGCCCAAAGTTCGATGGAGTGACATTGGTGGCCAGGAAGAAGTTAAGCAAAATCTACGTGAAATTGTCGAATGGCCATTCAAGGTACGCCTCCTCCTTTTCCCTCTACTTTTTTTTTTCCTGCCAATATCATTCATGACATTTTACTTACAACCAACAGTACCCCGAACGCATGAAACGTCTCAATATTGAGACCAAGAAAGGCCTCCTCCTCTACGGCCCCCCCGGCTGCTCCAAGACCCTGACAGCGAAAGCTCTCGCCACTGAAGCCGGACTCAACTTCATTGCAGTCAAAGGCGCCGAACTGATCAGCATGTACGTCGGCGAATCCGAGCGCGCAATCCGAGAAGTCTTCCGCAAAGCCCGCGCCGCAAGCCCGAGCATTATTTTCTTCGACGAGATCGACTCCATCGCCGCGTCGCGAGACAGCGGACACCAATCGAGTGGACTCAACGTTTTGACAACCTTGCTGAATGAAATGGACGGCATTGAAATCCTCAAAGGCGTCCTTGTCCTCGCCGCAACCAACAAGCCTGAGATCCTGGACCCCGCTTTGATGCGGCCCGGCCGATTAGATACGATTCTTTATGTCGGTCCGCCCGATTTCGCTGCCCGGAAGGAGATCCTCAAGATTAAAACCACCAAGATGGACGTATCTCCAGAAGTAGACCTGGATGCTCTCGCAGAGAAACTAGAGGGTTACTCTGGCGCCGAGATTGTCGCGGTCTGCGAACGAGCAGGGTATGCGGCGTTTGGAGAGTGCGAACGGACAGGTGTCGAGGAACAAATAGGCACAAGACATTTCGAGTTTGCCTTGACAAAGGTCGTGAGGCAGATTACCGATGAAGTCAGGGAACAGTTTGAGAATTGGAGCGTAGGTGGAACGAAGAAGTTGTAAAGTGTTTGATTGTGATACCTCTTTGCTTGGACTACCTGTAAATAGCCCTGTGTAGAGTATATGTACATATGATTTACGTATATAAAATATCTTTATCTATCAGTCGTCAAGAGGCTTTCTCGTCTGCGGGGTTTTTTTTATATTTTTTATTTTTTATTGTTTTTGACTGAAATTTAAGTACCTAGATCCTCTCCTCAACCTTTATCCTCTGTTTTAAACCGATGTTGCATACCAGACCCAGAATCACTCATTGCTGGGCTGCAGCTCAGGGGTAAAGTTGCGCACTATATAAACAGTCTAAAGAGCCTACAAATCCTTTACAGACAGTTAATACAAAAGATCGAAATGTTTACTGTCGATCTGGCTGTGTACTCTCATTTACCTTAGATGAATCCTTCATCTTTATCCGCTGATGTGCAATTCCCAAGTGTCCTCCACCATTAAACCAACCTAACAAGATTAAATTAAAAACCACCAAAATTCAAAACCATTTCATCAAAAATACAATATTCTCACAATCCAATCCTGAATCCATCAAAAGCGTTCCCCCCTTTTACACCCTTTCCCTTTTTTATCCCCTTTCCTCTCTCTCGACGTCCTTTACCATTTCGAAAAAGGTCCAGCAACGTCTAGCTTGACCAGGTGCGAGGCGTCCGTTTGTACCACTGCGAGGGTTGGATAACGGTTTATAAGTGCTTTTGAGATACGAATTATCAAGCGTTCCAAAATAGGAATCTTACTACCAACATCCGCTCGCATGGCGTAGTTGGTAGCGCGCATCACTAGTATGTCTGCTAGGTTATGATGAGGTCCTCGGTTCGAATCCGAGTGCGAGCATTTACATTTTTGTCTTTTCTTTTTTTTTGAGCTATAATTTTTTCCCTTTACCTCCTGTTCTCTTCTTCGCGCATACCTTTCTCATCCTTTTGGTCTTTGAGATATTTAGGATATTTAAAATGGTTGGTTTGCAGGAAGAGGAGTGAAATCAATGCAGAAGGTGTCATATGAGCTGTCCATGAATGCTAGCACGAAGCGGATTCAGAGTACGGAGTAACTTATTACGATCATTTACAGAGGTACTACAACTCGAAAGGAAAACCAATTTTAGAGGCATAGGTTAGATTTTAGAAGGCAATACTGAGCGAACCTGACACTATGCTAGGAGCCTTGCCAATTCTCAACTAAGCGTAACTGGAAATAATTGGACGTTTCACTATAGAGAGGGCAGAAAGTGGTTAGTCCAGTTATTCCCTCTGAACTCTCGGCTGCTTTTTCGCTATGACCGGTTATAACATTTGTGTACTCGGGGCAGCCAAATTGTATTGAATTCAGGTACTTATTAGAGAGATTTTGTACTGTAAACGAGTTAGATATTCTTCTGTCTTTGTTTAGAACAACTATATCGAAAACATACTACAATCGAGTAATAAACATGCAAATGTGAAGCAAGGTTTCCATAGAAAGCTCAATCTAACTTTTAATAGTCTTCATTTAATAGTCTTCATTTCTCGAAGATCTCGTGGTCCAATTCAACACTCAATACCTTGCGTTTCTTCCTTCTATCCATCCCACATACCACTCAGGTATTACTTGCTCCGAGCTCGTAGAAACGCTGTGTTCTCAACAATGCTGCACTTCGCGAAGGCATATTTTTTCTTCGCATTATAAGACGAAAAATAAATAATTGAAGTTGAAAATTATAATCTAGGCCAAAGTAAAAAAGGAAAGAAAAGAAAGAAGGGAAAAGAGATAAAAGGGGAAAAAAAGCAAAAAGCAAAAAGAAATGCTCAAGTGCTCGCACTCGGATTCGAACCGAGGACCTCATCATAATCTAGCAAAGGAATACTAGTGATGCGCGCTACCAACTACGCCATGCGAGCGGGTTTTTGTTGGTATTGGGTGAGCTTGTTGGATAGTGCACGCTTATCGCGATATATGAAGCAAATTCCTCCCATTTGGGCCTGGCGTTTGGGGAGTTAGTTGCCTCGGTGAAGAACGGTGAAGAAGATGATATTGATGTTTCCATGCTTCTTGAAATAGCTTTGGAGGAATATATCGAGTCTGCTTTCAGCTCACAGGCTCTCAAGGATTTCTTGGGCATGTTTTGAGACTTGAAGAATTCCTTTTCTCGTTCATACATCCGTGTTAATCATACCATGAGGCAGTCATGAACTGGAATATGCAGGTTGCCAATTCTAGGCTCACAGTCATGCCGAAGGGAATAGTATATTGTGCAGCCGAAGGCAGGGAATTACAAAAAATGCTAGCAATGCCAAGTTATGCATAGGACAGTAATTAAACAAAGCCGATGCGTCCTAAGTGTGTTCAGTCCAGTTATCAACTCCCATACAATGCATCGCTATTCATACAATTCGTCAAACGAGCCAAGTATCGAAACCAAAAAGCCACCAAATCAGTCAGTAAGTGGACAAGCACAAGCACTAAATACTGGCGCGGCGAGGAGCAAGTGTTCTTCGAAGATTCCTCTTCTCCTCTGTCTCCTCCATAAGAGGAAAGACGCCCTTTTCGCGGAGCTGTGTAAGATAGTTCCTGCCAAAATTGTACCCAACTTCGTAAATTTCATCAAACTTGGCAAAGTCCAAGGTTCCATAATGATCAATGGGAGGTCGCATGTAGAGACATCCAGGATAGGTCTTTGCGCGCTCGAGGGCATCCACGCTAGAGACGTATGCGAGACGAGCTTGAATCTCTGAGAGAGTAGGCGGATTAGGATATCCTGAGAAAGGGTTCCAGCGATTGATAAAGGCCCAGAAACCGGACAATGAGTCTCCAAACGCCTGTGGAGTATCGTCGTCAATGCTTCCAACATCGACGGCGAAAATGACTTCGGCACCGAGTGATTTCATGTGTGCAACCGTAAGGTTGTCCACGTAACCGCCGTCAAGCAGCATACTGCCCTCGTCACAGAGCGGCGGAAGCAGTCCAGCAAGCGACATGGAAGCGCGAACATAGCGCCACGCGTATCCGCTGGTATGTATCTCGGAACGGCTCTTGCTGATATTCGTAGTATTGCAGTAGAACTCAAGCCAAAAATCTTCGATTTGAGAATTTCCAAAAGTTTTGAACAGGCCACGATTGAATTCGTGCCCAGTGGTGTATGAAGCGCTGCAAACTTTTGTGTTAACCAATTGCTCCTTACAACGTGTGAAAGGGGTGAACTTACGAAGGATAAGTCAAGTCAAGAGCGAACCTCCAAATGCTCCCCATTCGTCCTGCAAACTTCTTCGCGCGTCCATACATCGGCACAACATCTGCATCCCGAGCGTACAAGGCGCCGATGAAAGAGCCAATGGAAGTACCGCCAACAATGTCTATCGGTATTCCTGCTTCTTCAAGCGCACGAATAACACCGACGTGTGAAATTCCACGGGCGCCGCCACCGCCAAGAACCAAGCCAATAGATTTTCCGCATAGACGACGAGCAAGGCGATGAAAATCGCTCTTGAACGGAGCTTCGGCGGAGTAAAGAGGCGTCTGTCGAATGCGGCGAGATGTATATTTTTGAATTTCAGCTTGAATCACCTGAACACGGTGCTTCAAAGCCGATCCGAACCGACTGGGCTGCGAGCTAACAGGCTCTGTGCTTGATCGAAATGTCATTTGAATGTGGTGATGGCCGCCATTGATCCACATTCGATTTCGTAGCCAGGCCCGAGTCAGACCAGGAGGCGAATACCGCTCTGTGTGCAGCAGAACAAGTTCCTTTCGTGCTGTTGTCTTCATACCAACAAGGAATCTCTCATATTCACCAATGGCTGGGGAACCTTCAGCCAGTCCCACCAGAAGAATGCAGTCAGCTTGGCTGATGCAGGTTTGTGTCCAAGGCGCGTTAACTGTTTGAGGTCAGAAACAAGTTTTTGCTGAGTATAGTGTCTAGAAGAGCTTACCGTTTGTGTCTGCTACGTAGAGAACCATGCCGTACTGTAGGGAATTGTGAGCTCGCCAGAAATTTCGTTCAAATAGGTTGTTTCACTAACCTTCTCTTCCAAATCTGCCAAGTATTGAGACAACTTGAGCTTACCCATACGACTAAATGCATGACGGCCGAGGTGATTAAGAATGGCACCTTGATTCAAGGAAGTTACGCCATTTGTCGGGCCTACCTGAGACAGGGCTCCACTGAGATGCGCAGCAAATTCAACAACAGGGACGCCGGCCGTGACTGGAAGGATGGCAACAGTGCGGAGGTTGAGTGTCGACGAGACCTTCTTGCTTGTGGCGGGATTCGTTCGCTCTTTGCCTGCATCAAACACAGGATCCTCGATTAATGCACGCATACGCTGCGCAATAATCTTTGAAATTTTAATCGTGATGCCAGGGTGTTCAGAAGCAAGGCTATTGAACAAGGTTTTGGGGAATTTGGCAAGCTCTGAATCACGAATGGCATGTAAAGTGGCAGGTCGAGTTGACTCTGTGAGCACCTCAAGCTCACCAACACTCTCCCCTTGACCATATTCGCCGGTGACCTTCATTTCACCATCATCGTTTTCCCTTACGGACCGTAGACGTCCATTCAGGACAATGTATATTGCGTCGCTCTCGTCATTTTGGTGATATATTACCTGACTAGCATTGACTTGAACCCATTCAAGGGCAAAATCAATATGCAGGATAAGACGCGGAAGGAGGCTAGTCAACCGCTTTGCCATGGTCAACAAAATGATCGGATATTTCTCAACAATCCGTTCAAGAGCGGCTCGAGGGAGGAATCCGACATAGACATCTGTTTTTGCCCGTACATCAATGAACGAGCGATAAGAGGAAATTGTACCAACATAGCCGGCTATTCCTCCAGGCTTTATGAGAAAAAGATTTTTACGCGTCTTCTTTCGCTTTCCAGAGCTTGTGGCTCCGCCAATAGGGCCAGCTCGGGATGAGCCATGCACAGTCTGTGATGCTGGCACGTATTCATCTTGCGGGGGCGCACCCATTGCTTGCGCAGGGCCAACTACGCTCGATTCTGAGCTTCCCTCTTCTACCGGGATACTGACGTCCAAGAAACCGTCAATGACATAGTATAAGCCGGGATTCCGCTCGCCCTGCTCTACCAGCACAGCACCCTTCGGAAAATAGACAATTTCAATGTCATCCTTCATTTCCTGATGCAGTCCAGCACCATTTGCAGCTCCAAGGCTCACCAGAGAAGATACAGACTCAGTGTCTCCATCGGCTGAGCCTTCGTACGGGTCAATAAACCCGAAAGCATTATTGAACACCGCTTTCTGCCTTCGCGAGTCATATTGCACCAACCGAGGAGATTGCTCGACGGACTCAGGCCTTTGTATGTGATTTTTTGCGTCAGTCAATCCAATGGCCTTGAGCATACATTCAAGAATAGACTCTCGAAATGTAATATCTTCATCCACCGATTCTTGCCGACGTAAGGGACCGGGATCCAGCTGAGATGTCCCGTCTGCCAGTGGATTGAAGTTCTTCTGTCCCAGAGGACTGGTGGATTCTTCCGAAAGAATCTCTGGAGATTTGAACGGCTGACTCAATTGGGTCCGCCGATCGGACTGATTTGGAAAACCACGCCGACCATATCTGGCAAATTGAATATTCGTAAGCAAATCACCCGGACTGACACCTATTCTCTCGCGATCGTAATGACCTTGCGCAATGGTGGTCACACTCGAAGTGTCTCCAGGATTTGTAGGCGTTGCATGAGCTGCGGCCTCCCGTCGCAGTCTACTACTCAACCTTCGTCTGCGACCCGCACCAGGATTATGTAGCGCAATGCCCTTCATGCCCTCTTCATGACCAATCCGCTCCCGATCGGCGACAAACTTTTCTTTCAGCCTCTCAAGGGCTCCGCCGCGAAGGAAACTAGGAAGATCATAGGAAGTGTATTTATTCATAAAGCGTTCAGTCCTGAGTACTTCACTTGTCAGACCTAGATAGGAATGACCAGTCGCCAAGGTTACGCGCTGAAGCCGTGTGAGTATGACCTGGACGATGTGGGCCGTGGCTTTAGGATATACACGAGTCAACCGGCGGAACGCCGTAGCAGGAATGATGGCAATTGTTGTATCAACGGTTGCCCTGGCTACAATGTCCGGATGCACCGACTTCGTCTTCGGCTTTGATCTGCTCTCTCGCGACTGGTGGGATACTTGTGGGTGCCCCTCTCTATCAAGATACAGTGGAGGCACACTTGGCAGTCGCCCTCTCGCCGTGGTTCCAGTGAGAGTAGATGAGCGTCGAGTGCGCTGCGAAGGTGACTGCAACGAGCCTTCCATGCCAGGACTGGCGGGCATCGAGTCTGCTTCGCCATTGCTCAACACGGTCGTGTCGGCGGCGAGGAACTGCGAACTTCCTGGCCCTGCGCTTGACGCACTTGAGGCTACGCCAGATTCATCCTCCTCATCATGACGTAGCTTGATGTCTTCTGTGAAAAGGGACAATATGGAAAAGAGGGACGACATTGGTGCGCCATTCTTCACTTCGGTCAAGAGGTGATATCCTTGGTTACCGTCATCCGGATGCACTTGTTCATCCTCGAACCCATTCTCCCAAGCTTCTGCATCAGCACCTGGTCCGTCTCGCTTGGACTTGACAAATATTTGAACCAGCCCATCTACTACCAGACAGAACCCCTTCTCTTCTTCCAATAGCAATGTTTCCCCAGCAATGAGTTTCCTCGTCTGCATAGTCCTGGTCAACTCGTGAAATACAGGTCGTTCAAGGTAGCCGAACACCTTGATAGCACTAAGAAACTCGTCCAGATAGCTTGCAAGCCCGGGCTTTGAGTCTCCTTCTTGAGTATCCGGAAACAGATCTAATTGTGGCTCCTTTCGCTGCGGCTCTGGTGGTAATCGAGAATACATATTCAGGAACCGGTATCTGACTACCCAGCTGATAAATGAAGCAAATGCCAGCAGGATTAGCATCAAAGTAGTGGCATTCATCGTAAAGGTTAAGCTCGTTGATGCTAGCGTAAACAACCATGTTGGGAGTGTAATGGTCGTGAAGGTGACGAGAAAGTATAATATTCCAGGAACGATTCGGAAAATCATGATTATCAGACGAAAGAGCAGACTAAATACTGAACTGCTCTTTGCGGCGTGTTGTGCAGGCGGTAGAGTTGCGACTGCAGAGGCTGGCGCATCACGGATGGCCGAACTCAGCGTCTCAGCTAGAGTTGCAGGGGAAGGTGAAAGCGTGGCCATATTCGCCGTCCCGTGGAGATAAACTTGATAGCTGAAATGCGTAAGAATGTTGGAGTAACAGCTAAATTTGCGTTATTGATGCGCCGACTCCGCACGACCCTGGAAATCAGCCCTTCCTTTCCCTCCTACACACCTGGCTCCAGTTGAGCCAGGTTTGGACGGAAGGCTAGATTTCCTCCAAATTGTAGCTCCTTTCGCCGCTACCTATGCTTGCATCTAAGCCAAGCCTGTCCCATCTGACTCAAAGCTGCTAAATGAGAGCAAAGGCGGAAACCTCAATCATACATGTATGTTTTGGTGTCAACTTAGAGCTCTAAATCCTTGGGAAGATCAACACAAGGCTTGGCTTAGTCATCAATGACACAACTTGTCAACACGATAAGCACATGAAGGCAAGAAGTGATGCAACATCGTATCTTCTACCGATTTGGAGGGCCAGGCGTGGTCGGCAGCCAAGACTAGGTAATTTCCATGAAAATATTGGAGCTTGGGCATGTCCAGAAATTTCAAAAAAAATCTCCCTACGTATAAGCTAGGGTATCTTCTATCGTCAGTTGATCATTATGTTATTTATCAATTGAATTTGTATGAGAGCGCATACAAGTCAAGAAAATGCCTAAACAATCTGTCATACTAGAAAGCTTTTATTGAAGCAACGGTCCAATGCAAACATTCTATCAATTACACCATGGAATCTGATAAGTGACACAAATTGCCCAACGCCTATTTGAACTAAAGCCGGTAGCCCTGGCCGTGATACCCTGAATTTTTATAATGCGGTTTCGTGAATACCCTGAGGACCCAATTCGTTATACTCAACACGAGACATGAACCCCTTGCTCAGGCCCTGGTCAACTACGAAGATGACCTTTGCGGCGACCTGGGCTCCTAGGAATGCAGCCTCTTCAAAGCCAGCCTCCTTCCATTCGGGGAAATATTCGGGTATTTTGACAATTTTGATGCTGGTAGGTGTCTGACCGTGGGAGGAGTGCACATTGTGGACGCCAGCAACAGAATTGGATTGGTTGAGCGTAGGGTTAGAGGCGGTTGTGGCGGCATACAGCAGTGGATTTACATTACTGCCAGTACCACTGTGCGATAGAGCGCCTGGAGCCTGGGGCAGGGGTGTGCTAGCGCCAGTAGCGAGGGGCGTAGAGAGATTTGAAGGCAGCTCAGAGGTGAAGATGGTGGCAGAAGAAGGAGAGATGAGATATTTACTATTCAATGTCGAGAGTAAGGCATCTTTGAAGCCTGGAGTTTTGACACCATTAGCAATCGGAAATCTGAATTGTCTGTTATTATGAAAAGGGAAAAACAAACCTTTGACTCGGGACCCATTGCCTAGAATTATCATTGACTCCCACAGCTCGCCTCTTTTGCCAATATCCTCTACGGCAAGGATGGTGCGGTGGATTGCGTCGGCAAGACGCTCCAGAATCCCGCCGGTGGCAGACATGAATCTTTCCTTGCCAACTTCAACCTCTCGTCTTCGAATGCCTGATTGGGGAGTTGATGAGAACTGGATCTGCTGTTGTTGCTCAACTTCCTTGGCGTCGTCTTGCTTCTCTGGAACCGGCAGAGGAGCTTCAGTGGGTTGCGCTGTTGCCGTGCTCGTCTCGCTGGAGGCCCCTTCCGTCTGCACCTCACCCGTGGTAGGTTTCTCTTCCGACCCAGCAACAGCACCGTCGTTAGCGGGCGGTTCAGGAGTCTTCTGCCTCTTGGCGTTGCGGCCCTCCTCCACGAGCTCCTCTTCAGACAAACGTTGTTCGTACATGAAGGTATTTCGGTCCCTCTTTGAGTTGGGAAGTTTCGTTTGTTTCGATGGTGGCGCTTCACCAGAGCCAGCGCTTACTTTTCTAGCTGCAGCGCGTTCTTGTCTTTCTTTCTCTTTCTGGGCGATATATTCCGATGTCTTTCCGCTCGCGACGATACCTGCGACATCAATAACGCCCTCAGTATCATCTTCCTCCTTTCCATTCTTGGGCTCGCTTCCTGCGTCCGTATCCTGTCCAGGTCCTCGCGGAGCATCACCTCTTGCGCCAGCAGAATCACGGTGACCGGGTCCCGATTCACTTGCACCCGTCGACACCTGGGCGGCAGGATTGACCTCTTCTTTGCGCCGCGTCTCTGAGCCCGGTAGGGCGGTGCCAGAGGGCAATACTTCACATATGTTACTCCGCTTGAGTTGCTCGCACATGTCGCGGGTGAAGCCCTTAGAACCGAGTAGCCCAAACAAGCGTTCCGTCAGCGCATTACCTCCGCATCCGGATACAGCAATACCCCTCCCGACGTCATGAACCAAGAACTCGGTGACGGCGGTGACGTCTGCCTTCTCATATCCCACGTCGACAACGGTCCCGCTTGGCACGCCATAAGCGTAGCAGACTGCCAAGGCGGAGTCCATGATGGCAAAGGCAGGGGTCTTGAATTTCTCAAAGAAGAATTGGGTCAGGTTCTCGTGATCTTGAGCTGTCCATCGAGGCTGAGAAATAAGAAGGATCGGCGTGTGGAATGGGGGGCTTAACGTATTATAGATGTGGGTAAGCAGTGCAAATAGACAGGACCACTCTGTCACGCGGCCTTCTTTCAATGGCCACACGGCACCCTCATCAGAGTCCGGATCTTCTCCATACACAATGTCGTATTCCTCTTTTTCTGTGGTAGGTTGCACAGTCTCCGCTTCTGGTGCCGCTTTAGGCTGATCTTGGGTGGGTGTAGAGTCCGCATCCTTCATCTCAACATCCTCGCCTTCAGTGCGAGGTTCTTCGGGCTTCTCCTGTGAATCAATTTTCCCTGCCACTGGCTCGGTACCACCAGCCGTTGGCTTGGCGTCCTTGCTCTCCATCTGCTGAGCCTCTCCGGCTGCAGTTTGTTGGCTGTTACTCTCATCTTTCTTATCGCCATTTTCCACCGATCCACTTAAATCAGCTATCTTCGGGACCTTCCTCGCGCGCACTTTATGGGGCTCCCATTGACCTTTCGTTTCTGCAGGGAACATGCGCGTAGGAAATCGAAGACGGGCCGGTGTGAAGGACTCCGGTAAGCCGAGCTGCGCGAGTGTCGTCTGCGATCCAGGTGCAATAATCTAGAGGAGCATCACGAGTCAGTAAAATTGGCCTTGCAAGTTGCGACATATTACGAGGGTTTGCAAGTCTATGCGACGCGATATATAGAGAATTGCATACCAGAATGTGCTCATCTTTGAAGGGCGGCATGGTGTCAGTGAGCGCTTCGAGGCAACTAGGCGTGCCTCCTCAGTTTATCTAGATTACTTCGGTTGCGTTATTTCATCTGCAGGCCAGCTGAGCGACTGCGCTAGATGTGTTGAAATCCGTAAGAAGAGCTACACGGACACGCGCGCATGGAGAAATGAAAGAGCTACAGCCACAAGTGGTCAACTTGGTAGAGCTGAAAGGTGAATGCGGTATGCTATAGGAGCCATTTGCGCGGTTCCATATCTCAATAACCATCGAATCGATGTCGGCGGCTGGTGAGGTTTTTGGGCAATTTGAATACATTTTGAGCACTTATCAGTATTAGATGCAGAATGGTAAGTCTAGATTTGGTATTTTACAAAAGATGCATCTTAATTTCTTTCTTTTTTTTTTTTTTTTTTTTTTTTTATAATTTTGGGGGGGTTTTTTCTTCAACAATTTTTTTCAACGTTATATTAATTTCTTGTTCGTCGAAAAGCACGAAAGGGCGGACGGACAACTATTTTCGCTTTTTTTCCTCTGCTCTATATACAAGCTTACTCGCCTTCCTTCTAACAGTTAGTCGCGATGCCAGAGTGGTTAATGGGTGTGCCTGCTATCTCCTATTAGGAGTGCAGTCACAGCACATGTCTTCGGACGCGCAGGTTCGAATCCTGCTCGCGACGTTTCTTTTTTTTTCTTTTTTTTTTTTAAAAATTTTTTTCGGATTGACACAACCCAAGCTGAATTCAACCGTAAACATCTTATTTTTTTTTTTATCTAATGAAGCATTTAAAACCGCAGTAAAGCACGTGGGGCTGGATATTTTTAACTTTTAACTACATGGTATAAAGATTGCTATATTAGATCTATAATTGTGATTTTGGTGCAAAATAATCGCCCTTTTTGTTTGCAAGACATTCTCTTGTAACATCATCTATTCCATTACATCCTGCCATTCGTAACTGCATTTCAAAGTCGGCAAGTAATGTCCTCATAACATGTCGAACCCCTTCTTTGCCAGCCAGTGCTAAGCCCCATAGCACTGGGCGTCCAATGGAGACAAAATCAGCACCGACTGCGATCGCCTTGAAAATATCACTGCCACATCTAATACCAGAGTCGAAACCGATCGTGATTTTGCCTTGGACTGCGTCTACAATCTGTTGCAGAGCTTGAAGAGATGGGATAGCACCATCCACTTGTCGGCCACCATGCTAAATATGGCCCATCAGGTTAACCAATTATTTATTTTCTTTTTTTGGCATGTTTCCTACACAAGCAGATGTGCTGAACTCAAGAGACACTTACATTACTAACAATAATTCCGTCCATACCATTCTCCACAGCTGCAATCGCATCGTCGCGGTGCTGAATACCCTTGACGATCATTGGACCTGAACCCCATAAGGACCGCACATGAGCTAGTTTGTCCCATGTAGGGCTCTGGTCGGATACAATTTGGTCAAGGTGATAGTTAGCAACTTCACGCTTCTGTGACTCGGTCAAAGTTGGCGATGATGTATCAAATCCTAGCACTGACTGTACGTAGGCGTCATTTTTTGCAATTGCTGACCCCGTAGACGCCGGATATGGAGAAAATCCATTGTCTAGATCGCGTGGCTTCCATCCTGCCTCCCTAGAAGGCATTAGCATATATACCGTATATCTCAAAACAGTCTGTACTTTTGGTCGCTTATCTCCTATCTTACCATGTATCAACTGTGACGACAAGGGCCTCGTAATCTTCACGCTTGGCTGTCTCGATCATTGATGCCATAAACTTCACGTCCTTGGTCATATAGAGCTGAAACCAACGCGGATTCTCCTTCCCGTTGGCCTGCGCTATATCCTGCAAAGAAGTGCTTGCAACTGTACTCAGAATGAATGGTAATCCCAATTCCCCAAAGACTTTGGCAGTGCTCTCTTCTCCTTTGCCTTCAGACTGGTCTATCAGCTTATGCAGCCCAATCGGGGCCATGGTGACTAGTGATCACGAACATCAGTTTTTATATTGCACAGAAAAAAAGCTGTGGAAAGCATACTTGGTGCAGGCAGCCATCGCCCAAATATCTTGCGTTTCAAATCCAATGCATTAGTTTGAGATCTTAGCATGCGTGGTATAATTCGATACTAGCCATTGAAGATTAGTTAAACACTCAATCTTCCGGATTTAGATAGCCCACGAACCTCATTGAAAATATCGAGATTGGCTTGCAGGGTTTTGTGAGTTGAGCTTGCGCCAGCAGCGAATCCAAACGCCTCTGGACTTAGTACTTTCTCAGCCAAACTTTCTAGCTTATCAATGCGTGTCGTGAACGGAGGTATTGAGTAGACTTTTGTTCTCTTGTCAATGATCTCCTGTCCATATTTAGAGAATGCCATTTCACGAGTATTCTTGGTCCTTGAACCGTTGTGGAAACTGGATCTAATATTGAGGATTGTTCTTAGGTTTATTTATAAAAGCATCCGTATTATATTTTTCTATATATTTATTCGAGTCGATGACAAAGACAGACTGACCCCGTAACTTATTAGCAGAGAAAGAAAGCCTGGGCGAGGTATACCAAACCAGCACCTTTGGTGCATGACTCCCCTGACAGATTTGGTAGGTTTCCCCAAGTCTCCCGCCTACACAGCACGCCGTTCCCCTGCAAACCATCTGTATAACGACAGGTTCTCTTTCGATATGGGGAGGTAAGCGAACGCGAGCACTGCGGCACTTACCGACAGGTCCATGGCCGCCGTGGAATTGGATGCATGTGCATTTTAGCAGTGGTAGTTTCAGCTGCAACGGCGGTACTGAAATAAGGAGTTGATTTCTGAAGTAAATTAGGTTTGTTCTTGATCTTCATAGAAGATGCCTTTGACGCGGTAGAGGCCTGGCCACTAAGAGGGTGAGTGTCACGGCTAGACGTTGGTTCGGGACACCCCGAGCCCCGGTCCGTCCAAAAATCCGAAAGGGAAAGGAAACAACCAAAATTTCGGAACCCAAACATTTGCTGCTGGTTGATCTCAAGTTTGTCCAGAACGTGCAGCCCAATTGTGGGTTTGAGCATACAAGCATTATACATAGCTTGCTGATTCTTACGTTGTTTTTTCCTGCCAAAATTGTAGGTTAATGAGGACGGCAATAGCGGCCTGGAGTTTTCGCACATATACTCGAATAGTTTCGAATAAACGTCAATTTGCTAGCCCCAGCCGGACTCGCACCTCGGCTTTGGTTGCTTTGGGTTCCCCTTTTCCTATCGTTCGAGCATCAAGCAGCAACAGGGGTGGTTTTCTGAATTTCATCACGAAAAGCGCGTATTCCACGATGGGTGGTGGAACGCAGGAAGCGGCGCAAGAACCGAATTGCAACGGCAAGAACAATACCCCACCCGCGACGACAGAATCGGAAAAGCAAGTCGTGAACCAGATACAGGATGCTGCTTCGACACAACCCGAATGTGACGTCGAGTCAGCGGCAACAACTGGAACAGAAGTGCAAACAGCAAGCATTAGTGACCCACCTCGTGCTGGACAGCGCGTGATACACAATGGAAAGGAGTTTACTACGGTCAAAGAAGGTCTAGCCTACGTCCTAATTCCTGCCAGGTCGCTGAAATCTGCACAGCAGACTGTTGGCGGAGGAGATCAGGCCCAATCAGTGTTCTACAATCCTATTCAGCAGTTCAATCGTGATCTCAGCGTGCTTGCAATCAGGGCATTCGGAGAGGATTTGACGGCGGTCAGGAAGGAGAAACGGGAGAACAGGAAATCGGGAAAGAAGAGAAAGAGGGGTGCCGCTGGAGCTGGGACAGCAAATGAGTCGGGTGAGCAGGAGCAAGGCCATTCGGTTAGGAGAAAAACGGAGCACCCGGAAAATGGGGATGCTGAGACGGCGGCAACTGATGTTAGAGCAAAGGCAGACGATAATGCTCAGGAAAAAGTGGTGGGCAACGAGCCAGCTCCGGTGGATCAAACGGCGTCAGCTGAAGTGTCTGCTCAAGCACCGAAGGCAGATGCTCACGATTGCGCGTCAACATCAAACTCTTGGAGACCGCAATTCACCATATTGGATGCGCTATCAGCCACGGGGCTACGTGCGTTGAGATACGCCCAAGAAATTCCATTTGCTACCTCTATAACGGCGAACGATCTGTTACCCGATGCCACAGAATCCATCAAGTTGAACGTTGAGCACAATAAGCTGGAGGATAAGATAAATGCAGTGACCGGCAACGCAATTGCTCACATGTACAGCTTTGTGGGCCAGCCGACCCAAAAATTACCTGAAAGCGAACATTCGGCCAGCAAATACGACGTGATCGACCTTGATCCCTATGGAACGGCGGTACCTTTTCTCGATGCCGCTGTACAATCAGTAACTGACGGCGGTCTACTCTGTGTAACCTGCACAGATGCTGGGGTCTTCGCGTCTACCGGTTATCCCGAGAAAACTTATTCTCTTTACGGGGGTCTACCATTAAAAGGCCCTCATGCTCATGAAGCAGGGGTGCGTTTGATTCTCAACTCCGTTGCCACCTCTGCGGCACGGTATGGCCTTTCCATTGAGCCTCTTCTTTCTCTCTCTATAGACTTTTACGCACGGGTCTTTGTCAGAATCCGGCACTCACCCGCCGAAGTTAAATTCTTGGCAGGGAAGACCATGTTAGTCTACAATTGTGATGCTGGCTGCGGGGCATGGACAACCCAGCTACTGGGTCGTCATCGATTGACAGAGGGCAAAAAAGGAGTGCCCTACTACAAGCATGGTCTTGAGCAAGGGCCTTCAGCCGCCCAGCGATGCGAGCACTGCGGTTCCAAGACTCACGTAAGATCCATCTTTGCCAGCAAATTGCTTTGATACCCTTGCTTTTTTCTTTTTGTAACGGAATGCTAATTTGACTGAAATTGCAGATGGCGGGTCCAATGTATGCTGGACCTTTACATTCCCCAGAATTCATCCGCCGCATCCTGAGCTATCTGCCGAAACTTGACTCCGAAACCTACGCAACAACAAATCGTATCAAGGGCATGCTTGTGACCGCGCTTGAGGAGGATCTCAATCATGCTGCAAACAGGGATGAGGATATCTCATCCCCTCGGATCGCGCGCATGGATCCTGCCGAGATTGATCACCATCCTTTCTTTTTTGTTCCAAGTGCCGTTGCTAAAGTGCTCCATTGTCAAACACCACAAGAAGATAGTCTTCGCGGTGCGCTGAGAGGTCTTGGATATCGAGTCACACGGAGTCATACCAGACCAGGGAGCATCAAGTCGGACGCTCCCTGGTCAGTGATCTGGGAGATGATGCGTGAATGGGTCCGTCAAAAATCTCCCGTCAAAGAGGGCGCCATCCGGCAGGGCACCGCCGGATGGGGCATTATGAATGGACCACAGCCCCGCATGGGGAGCCACGCGGCGTCCACGGCTAATGCTAGTGAAACCGCCTCTGACGCTTCGGCTGCAAACGAATACAATGCGTCGCCCAGCACAGCTTCACGGACACTCAACGTTGTCTTTAATGAAACGCTTGGGCGCGAAAAGGACGGGCGACGGTTAGTCCGATACCAAGTCAATCCACGGGCCAACTGGGGGCCTATGAAGGGAGCCAAAGGAGGAAATTGAAGGGGGAAATTTGAAGTTGCAGGTGCATTCCCCCGCAATGCGCCAATTATCACCCGGTTGGTATTATTGCTCCGCGATTTGGTTTGTCGGGTCAAGACCCTTTTTCTTGATCTATCATGCACGTGGGATTTGAGCGCTTGACGTCGGGGGCTTGGTACCGGTACTTTGATACATGGGCCGACCAAGCGGTCGTTGCATGCCGATAGGGAAGTCCAATGTCGCAGCCGGAGTAAAAAGGTTTCCAGTACAGAAGGGTCAACATCTCCTGGCTTGCAGACGCCAAAACTGCCACGCACGCCACCCCGAAAGCGCTTCGACGCACGGATGCGGGGTCTCGCATTGGCCTATTTCTTTTGACCCTTGAGGGGGCGTCTGAGCGACAAGGGGTCGACATACTTTCTTTCCCCCTTGTCGTCATTATTATTGATCGCATTAAACCGCGCAACCCGGTCAGACGCATCTTGCGGTCAAGTGCGTTTGGTCATGACTCTCAACCAAGGTATCTTACTCGATGACGAGATTATGTATATAAACGAAATGGGGCGAATGGAGGCGAGTTTGACACTCTGGAAAAAATGAAATAAAAAAATTTTTTGACGAGGAGCGTTGCATCGGAGATTTAGTTTGACGTGCCATTGTACAGTGTTACTATTACGATTCATGATTTGTCCTCGAAACCTGTTTAGGTCTTGCCTGCGCGTGCGCGCGACACATGGACACTGGGACTGGCAGAAACTCGCGATGTGAAAGGCAATACGTCCGAGATCAAGTCTCATTGGTTTTTCTTTGTTCCTCAGGCTGAAGAAAACATGGCGCTCTCTGCGGCCGTTCTTCGGAGATTCCAGAGCCGCCCTCGGGCGTTGCGAAACAATAAAACAACGTGGATACAAGCAAGACAATGCTATTCAAGCTGAAGTCGGGCGTAGCATGTCTGACCTCGGTCGAGCAGTCTGGGTCGGTCAGATCCGATGGGGGTGATAACGGGCGATAAAACCATTAGGTCGGGATTCTTCAGCCCTTGGGCTTCAATTTCCCTTTTCTTCTCCTTTGTGTCTCCCTTCTCTCGTGGTCTTCTTGCGGGTTTCAGACGCGGTTTCGCATGATGTCTCAGATGGCCTAATGCAGCCGAATCGGACCGCTCCTTATAGGCTGAGACCTCTTGCTTGGACTTTGTTTCTTCAAATCATTGCCAACTCGAGTCAACAATTGTTTTGGAAAACTCGACGATGATTGTCTCTCCAAGGCCGTGGTCTTGTCCCTGCCAGAATCTGACAAATTCTCCTTCTGAATCTTCAGAAATTCAGAATTTGTCCGAAGAGATACAGTCAGGTCCCTTGCAGTGATTCAAACCAGACAAGGCTGAAAATCCGCGTAGGGATCTTCGTTGTAGACCAGGTGTTCCTTGGCGTTAGCTCGCCAAATGAACAAATTGAGTAGGAATCTATCAGACTTTTTTGGCCGGGCCACGTTTCAATTAGTAACATTAATCATTACCAGGTTTAATGGAATGACGATCATCATCAACATCTCAGGAAAGAAGTGATCATTTGTGTGCGAGCCGCCGCCGCCGCTTCATTGTGGTTTCGTAATTTGACCAATTTAACATGTTCCCCACTGCTTTCGGTCGCCGTACTCGTACTTTTACCTTATTTTTTACTTTGGGCAGGAGTATCCAAATCCCAAAGAGGATTAAAACATGAGAATAGTGTCGTGGCCTTATGCCGGGGAGGAGGTGATAAAAGTGCATTAATATTATTTTATTATTACTCTCATCTCATCTCACACATCGTCTCTGTCTCTCTCACACTCTTTCCCCACAACCAACGGTCTACGCCGTCCAATTGCCGAAGCGCACCAAGACATCAAACGACACACGCCCGGCACTCACCTCCTTCACTAACACCTACCTACCTACTTCTCGAGCTGCTGTCTGTCCGAGTACATGCATCAACTCCTCCTGCCTCTTTCTGCCACACCAATTCTCCGCCCTTCATCTCTTTTCCGATCCATTCAGGGTGTCTGAATCTGAGAGAGGACAAAAGGAGAAAAAGACACCTGAGCGCCCACACACACGCACACCCCCTACCCCCCCCTGCGCGAACCGCACACAGATGGATCACGGGTGCACAAACCAAGGTAAACCTCCACCATCGAACACCCTCTTTTCTTTTCGCAGTGCATACCTTCCGTGAGGCGCGGTAAGCAAGATTACTGGACTACTGTACGGCGCATTAGAGCTCCCCCGCCTTAGGACCACGCGCATGACCGCTGGGAATGACGAGTGTGGTGTTTTCTGTAAAATTATCTTTCTTTTACTGACGTCTTGTCCGCATTGCTGATTCGGATTGATTGACTCTCAGTTTCTATTACTCTGCAGTTTTTTTGCTTGCGGATTAGATTGCCTTGACTTCGGCCGGTGTGCGGATCACTCCTTTGTTGATGTTTGCCCTTTCATTCTCCATACCCATCACGCACACAACACACACACCCCCCCTGGTCAGCTCATTTTCTGTAGAGAACCACAAGGCTACTGGATCATATTTTTCTTTTTGTTTTCTTGAATGCCTTTGTTGGAGGCTTCTGATTTGTGAGTTTTGTTTGAACGCTACGAAAACGGGATCTGCAAATCTTATGCGCGTCCAAAGAGCTTAGTTTATGTTGCATTTTCGAACATCTCATTGTTTCGCCTCCTGTGTTTCATTTATTGTGCTCAATTCTGCTAGACATCCCCATCAAGTGGGTTTTCCCGAGTGGGTTCCTCTTTTTGTCACGCCGCAGGTCAGCACACACTTTTCCATCTCACACCCACACCGCACACACTGTGCGGAAGGTTTTTTTCGGTGTCTCTGCCTCGCGAGAGGATTCGTGAAGGCGAATCCTGGGGTCTTCACAAACTGTTTTGACTCTGACCTTCTCAGGCGGTGTTAGCCACTTCCCTCGCCTGAGTGAACAGGCAGTGACGACATTCACTCAGCAGAACGGAGGCCTTGAACAAGTATATTATGATCCTTTGTCCGCCTCGATTTTGAGGGGCTTTGAAATAGACAGCACTGGACATATAAACTAGAGCGCCTCGGCCTCATCTGGACCATTGGCAGCAATCGTGATCATTCATTCTATTTCGGTCTAGATTTTTTTTTGGAGCTTCTCAGTTTCCATCTCTCTCTCTCTCTCTAAACCATTTTTTTGAGTATCTCATCTCAATCGTTCTTTTTGCCCACTATGCCTTCCAGCCGCAGGTCCGCCTGGACTACTCTCTTCACGGGCTGCCTTGTGTGGTCATGCTTGACCAGGCGTGCGTCTGCAGATGTCAAGGGCGTCTTTGCACACTACATGGTAGGTCCTTTCCTGCAAAACCCTTACTGCATAGCTACAGCAGAGCAATAATTAACGTTTTCTTTTAGGTCGGTGGCATTACCCAAGACCATGCCAATACAGATATCCAGCAGGCCAAGGCCCTGGGCCTTGATGCCTTTGCACTGAACCTCCAGGCCACGAGCGGAGACTGGTTGACGTCTGCAGTGCAGTCGCTCTTCCAGGCTGCAAACCAGTATAACTTTAAGCTCTTCTTCAGCTTCGACATGGATGCCTTCCAAGACCCATCCCAATTCATTCCTTTCTTCCAGCAATACGTCAACAACAGCGCCTACTACCACTACCAGGGCAAGCCCTTCACCAGTACCTTCTATGGCGGCAACCTTAACTTTGGCGAGTCTTCTCCCAATGCGGGATGGCAGATCCATTACCGCGATGCCCTCCTTGCCGATGGCATTGACACCTACTTTGTTCCATCATTTTGCGACAACTCCAACGGACCCAACAATTTTTTTGAGAATTATCCCGTTGTCGACGGCGTCATGGGCTGGGACAGCGCTTGGGTACCGTCATCTGCCGGAAAAACGAGCGTCAGCGACTCCATTGACAAACAATACATTGCTGGCGCTCGAGCCGCTAACAAGACTTATATGATGCGTATGTTTACCTCCCCTTCTCCCTTTTCCATTGCTGTTTCAAATTCCCAAGAACCCAGGGCTAATTTTTGTTTTTCTCCCTTTAGCTATTTCATCTGTTCAGTTTAAGCACATTGACAGCAACCAAAACTGGTATCTGCGCGGCGAGCTTGCCCTGGCCGAGCGCATGCCCCAGATCCTTGCCGACGGGCCGGACTTTGTCGAGATTCTCACCTGGAACGATTCAGGCGAGAGCCACTACATTGGCAACGCCTGGCCCGAGGCTATCGCAGGAACCCCCATCCCTGCGTACACCGATGGCTACGACCACTCGGGCTGGCAACACTTGATCCCGCCCTTCATTCAGGCCGTCAAGTGCGGCGTCACCGACACAAGCGACATGCTTCCCCTCAACGGTCTCGCCGTCACCGGTGCCTTCTGGTACCGCCCTCTCCTGGGCTCTGCAACCTGCCCGGACGACTCCTTGGGCAAGCCCAGCGGCTGGCAAAACACCGAGGACTCTGTCCTGGTGGCCCTGTTCTCCGCTGAAGCAGGCAACACTGTCAACGTCTACAGCAACGGTGCCCTCATCGGAAGCTACAAGACTGTCCAGGGCCTGAATAAGTGGGATGTCGGCGGTATCCGGGTCGGTACCGCCCCGAAAGTCACCGTCCTCTCCGCGGATGGAAACAACACCTTGACCACCCAGTCTGGCTCGGTCGCAGTGCAGGCCGATACCAACGGGACATGCAACTTCAACTATCAGGTCTTGGGCCTGTAATTTTTTTTTGAGAAGTTGTTGTAGAAGGTCTGAGAAAGAGGAGAGCAAAACAAAAGAGAAGGCGAATGTACATGATCCCTTGTGAGATTCGGTTGAAGAGAGGAAGGTTCCCCGAAACGGGGAACGGTATATACAACATCCATCACCCATATGCACATTTTCAACTTCCTACATATCGAAAGACAAGGACATACGCATTTGCTTTTTATTTTATTTTATCATTTGGTTTTTATTTTTTATTGTTATCTTTGGTCTTTTTGTCTTTTCTTGTCTGGAGTATTCTTTATCTTCTTTTGTTTGTTTGTTTCTGGTGAGGTCTTTTGTCCTTTCGTCTTTTGTCATGTTCAAGTATTTTGTACTCTTGTCGCTTCCCTTTCCTTGTGTTCTTTTCCTAATGTGTCCCATGTCGTAATGTATCTACACGCTGCATTGCACCGGTGTCGGCATCGGTCTGCCGCTTATTGTTTTTGCTTAAATCGCTGCATTATTTTCTGTTTTCCTTATCTCGTTTGCATTATTTCGTTTTGCTTAAACTCGTTACAATTATCAATAGTTGCCTCTCTACCTAGGTAGTTTAATAGATGCTGGTCTCATCTAAATTTTATTTTTACTTATTATCGCTATTATCTTAGTTCTCTATATTTCTTCTATCGACTACCATCTATCTCTTCGGTTGACTATCTTATGTCTCTCTTGCGTATTGTCGGCTACTATCTTATATCTCTCTATTGACTACCTTATGCCGCTTCCACGACTCGATTTCGCTAATATCTTACATCTTTTCAAATACTCAAATTCGCTACTATCGGATTCTTCCAATACTCGAACACGCTGCTTCATGTACGTGCGCTTGAGGACATGTGCAATGTTCACTTGACTTACTTCGTTGACGGTCTATGTTCTATGCTTCTAAAGAGTACGTTGTTCTGCGATAGAAAGTTTGACATTAGACATTCGTTCCTTCCACTTGGGCGTTGCCCTTGACAAAGTAAAGGACAGCATCCCATGTGATGAACGCCTCCCAGGGACTCGTTAGCTACGAAAATGACACCCCTGTCATCTAAGTCACAGGGTCATTTTCTGTTGCTGTTCTGTTCTTGTTGTTCTCGTTGTCGCGACCATGTAAAGACAAAGGACTGAGATACAGGTACCAGGACAAAAATCCTCGTGTAAAACAGAGATAATATCGAGACTTACATGTCCTTTGCTCGAGTCTGACTGCGTTCGTATTGGCTAGTTTTTGCTCTTTCTCTGCTGAACTCATGTGTGTGTAGTCGGGGAGGTTCTCGGCGCAGCGAAATCGAAGTCGTCCGCGCAATACGAGGGTCGTTGTTTGGGATGGGCAAATTCGGTCCGACATCACGAAAAATAAGGTGCAAGGTGCCCGTCCACACCGGTTCCCCAAACTTCGATAACAAAGATAATCTCCCGATCCCAGCGGTTCCGAAATCATACGAATTAGTCTGGGCGGTTCTCGGGCGCAGCAAAGTCGTCGGGCGTGTTCCGAGGGTCGGTGTTTGGCAAGAGCATGTCGAAGTTCGATAACAAAGCAGAATCCCCGATCCCAGCGTTCCGAAGCAATGCTGCGGAGATCGAGGAACGCTGAGTCTTAAAGGGAAACTCGGAGATGAACACTAGAGGCAAACCTGCCAAGAGGCAACTGAACACCTATTACAAATACTGGTTCTGAAACAGTCAGTCCATCCTGTGCCCTCGGTGGCTGGGTCTCGGGGGTTTTGCGGCCCTGGGTCTGGCCCGTTAGAAGTCTCTAGGCCTCGTGGTAGTTCTCGTCTCCTGGTTCTCGGCATTTTCCTCAATTCTTTTCGTTTTTGGATCAGAAACATTGAATCCGTTGGTTTTAGTTCCGGTGCAAGTGCCGGTGCGAATACGTTTCTCGGTCAAATTTCACTTCGGAAAGCAGTTCCGGATATGTATGTTTTACCAGTATGCTGTGTTAGACCGGAGTGTTCCCGGCATGGCGCCTGTGCGCCTGGACTTTTTTTTTTCTCTCCGCGGAGTGTTTCTGCGGCTGCTGCCTGCTCGTACCTAACCCTCGTTTTTCTTTGTGCCGTTTGAAACAAGGTGTTGAGCTTTTCTGTCTCATTTGGCAGGGATGGGTTCTCGACCTTGAGGGTGTGTAGCTTCTACACGTCGATGAGTATTCTGGACCTGGCCTGGCCTGTGCGGCCTATGCGGTCTGAGCAGTTGTTGGCTTAAGACGTTGCGTGAGGTGCAAGTAGATGTTACTCGATTACAAGTTGTCAGTGGTTTCAGGAGACTTTGTCTTGAGGTACGAGATACATGGATTTACGATCTCGTAACTTTCATGTTTTGGATGCTATTCCGGGCATATGGAAAAATCCGTTTATGGTATCTCCTCCGGAAAGGTTTCATCCTCGAGTTTTAAGACATTGACATGGCTCGATTAGGAATCGATATGCGAGAGGCTGTGGTCGTGCAAATCTCGAACGGGAAGCTGGGCGCTGTTCACAAATGTAATTGTCAAGGTCTCTAAACTGGAATTTGGGAATAGAGACAACTGGTATTCTGGGTATCAGAAATTGGCCGAGTGGCTTGTGATGTTTTGACAGGATTTTGTATTGTTCGCTGTGGCAGATCGATGGCGAAGTAACTATATTTAGGCATACATTCGAGCCGCGAGTGTTTTGAAGCACTATAAAACCTGAACATGATTAGCGATATGCTTCACTTTAAATTATTTATTGCAGTCTGCTCAATATTCTCGCTGATTTGGATGGGGTTTCATTTCCTGGGTTTGTGCTATGGTTTGGCTTCTAAAGAAATTGTCAGATTTCATTAGTAGTTTGAAAAATGAATCTCCCAAGACTAAAATAAGATCATGAAATGGATTAACGGCATATGAATATTTATCAACAGAAGCTGTAATAGCTCCGTATGTTGGTGAAGCTTCCATAGCGGATGGTTAGCGCACAGGGTCAACCCTGGGAAGATCGGGGAGTAAATAGTTAAGTTTAGCTAAGGTTAGCGGAATTAGGCGGGCGCCAGGTGCGCCATGGGGTTTATCGCCGCCCGCCTTCGCTTAGATCCGCTGCGGCTGATGAGAGGCGAGCACCTAAGCACTTCAGTTATACTTTGAGCTGCCATAGAAGATTGGTACGCTGCATCAGTACTTCCTTAGTAGCGCTTAGGAATAGTCTATATCCAGACTTCCCACGAATCATCCCAACGTCATCGATTCACCAGCCAACAACCCCCTCATGGAACCAGGGAAACCTTGAGCTATTCATCTTCATCCGTGGCTCTTTGCCGTCGGGTTCCATGTCCGGATGATCTGCTACTCACCATATTTCTCGTCTCTCATTTCGCTCCACCAGTGCCTCAACAAAGTAATCATAATGTCATGACTTGGTGGTCAGTGCAGCCTCCATCGGACCCCTAACCAATTCTTGCCTACTGCTGAGCGATGGCTAATGACGATTAGAACTGTTATGCTGCTTTTGTACGACAAGGATTTTCTCATGAAATGGAATCCACCCTCCATCACCCCTCGAATCTCCCGGAAATGGAATCGGCACTTTCCCCCCACCGGAATATTTTGCACTGAGAGCCGACTAGATGCTCTGCATTGCCCTGGTGGAGTGAAGGAGTGCAGCCGCTCGAACCGATTATTGGAGGTAAGATGACTCTGGACATTCAGGTATAGCCTGCACATGCTGGCGTCATCTTTTTGTCCAGCTCGAGCTTTACTCTTAGGATGACTTGGATGAGCTCCGTCTCACTTGGTTGCCACGCAATCAATCCTAATGTGGCCATTGCTTTTCCCAATGAGACGTGGTCAAGTCTCTGGGAAGCATTCGCAAGCATTGGCACTGGCTTGGATGCTTTGGGGAGGTCCTATATAGCCTGCTGTCCCCGCACTGCCTATAACTTGACCTCTGACAGTTTGAATTGAATTGAGTTGAATCGCAACAGGACTGACAGAGGACGGGCTTTAATTGACTTGAGATTGTTATCTGGGTGAACAACATCTGAGAGACACTTGTCACAATGTTGGCGAGAATCGCACTCGCGGCTGCCCTCTTGGGCGTCGCGGTTGATGCCTTGCCTGCTCCTCAGGCTGTTTCTTCTCCACATATATCCGGCCCAACTAATATAACCATGCCTGGAATACCTGGAACAGGAATGCCTGGAACAGGAATGCCAACGGCAACTGCCTCAGCCATGTCGAACATGACCATGGCCAATGCGAGTGTTCCTGTGCAATACACCTCAGCAGTCTCACCGCCACCAGTGGTCAGCAGCCAGTTGACCGAGGCATCTCACGGCTCATTTACAGGACGGGCGACCACCACCGGTGCTCTGTCATTGAGCGTACAAGCACAGTCTATTCCCGCTCTCCCTCCAAGTCCTGCTGAGACGAACGGTTATCCTAGCGACGGACAATTGCATGAGCCTGAGCCTGCCCCGTTTACCCCAGCTGGTGGTGAGGGAACAAATGGATCGGAGCCGGTGTACCGAGTGCAAAGTGATTTTGATTTCGAATCAATTGTATGACGCCTGCCCCATAGGTGTAGCCGGTGATTATCTAACTTTTATTCTGTACTAGGCTCTCGGTCTCTATCAGGAGTACATTGAACTAGACGTTTTCCACAATGGCTTGGCGATGTTCTCTGCTGCGGATTTTCAAGCTGCGGGCTTGACCGCCGAAGACCGCTTCTTGATCGAGTTCATGGCTGACCAAGAGGTCGGCCATGCCACCCTCCTTACCAACATTCTCGGACCTCAGGCAGCGCCCAAGCAATGCACTTATAACTACCCCTTCCAAACGGTGCGCGAGTTTGTCGACTTTAATCAGAAGTTGACTCGTGTTGGCGAGAGTGGTGTGTACGGCTTCCTCAACCACCTGGACTCTCGTCCTGTCGGCCAGCTGCTCCTTCAATCTATCAGTACCGAGGCCCGCCAGCAGATGATCTTCCGTCAGTTCGATGGGCTTTTCCCAATGCCTGTGTGGTTTGAAGTTGGAATTCCTCAGAGCTGGGCTTGGACCTTGATCGCACCATATATCAGTAGCTGTCCACAAAACCAGACCCGTCTGGCTTGGCAGAACTATCCGGCTCTGCATGTCATCAACCAGCCCAACGCCGCTCGCACCAATGCGAACCAAACCGGCTCCAATGAAACCCAGGGCTTTTCCATTGAGGCCCCTCTCAACGACGCAATTGTTCCTAGTTCCAGCCTTTGTGTCAACGCTACCGGCGTGGGCTCGAATTGCAATCCGGCAATTACGCACAATCGCTCCATTCCGTTGTCGTACCCCGGCCGATTGGTTCAATTGCAGTGGGACGCCCCCGGGCAGCTCGTCGGCCCGAACAACAGTTATGTCACTTCGACCAGTGCTGGTGCACCTTCGTGGGTCGCCTGGGTCAACCAATTGGTATGTTTACCTTTGTCGCAGCTGGATAATTTATGTTTCTGCCCTCGCTCTGTTTGTCCCAATAATAGACAATCACTTTTTGAGGATCAAAAAACAACAATTGGTCGATTGGTCTAGTGGTATGATTCTCGCTTAGGGAGTCGGAGCGCGAGTTCCTTCTCAAAAACCTAAGTACAATTTGCGAGAGGTCCCGGGTTCGATCCCCGGATCGACCCAATTCGTTATCATTTTTTTTGCTTTTTATCATTTATGCCACCGCCTCTCCTCTCTCTCTGTGCCTCTTCTATGTTTTCAAAAACTTCTTTCTCCTCATTTATCATGCATTTTGATTGCACTTCAATTTGAGATTAGCGACTAACATCTCTCAGAATGTGACATACTCCAAATTGACGCTCACCGGAAACAATACCGGCACGACTATCCAGCCCAATGTCTCCACGTTCGAGAACAATCCAATGGTGCGTTTTCCGTTTCTTGATTGCATAACAAATGAAAGATACTAATTCCTCTATTCTAGATCAACGGCACTGTTTTCATCGCTCTCGTGGACACTCCGCTCGCCTTGAGCCCGTTCAACCTCAGCCAGATCAATCCTCATGTTGCGGCTTTGACTTTGTACCAGGCTGGTTAATCATGTCCCTTGTCGTCACGTTCATTTGGTAAAATGGTACAATGAGAGGGAATGAGAATGGTTTTCTTATACTTCCTTTTCTCTTTCGGTACAATGGTAGGAAAAGCGCCTGATTCAGTTTTGACTTTATCAAAGGTCGGATACTATGTCGAGGAGTATCCTATTTCGGATGACAATTGGCGTTCACTGATTTTCCATGTGTATATTGTAATGGTGATATAATGGTAATAATAACGGAGTTACTTGACTAAATTTCCTTATCTCGTTCTAGAAGCACGAATGAATCAAGAAACGCGAAGAAGAGTCAAGAATGCATAAAATTAGGTGATTAGTATTAAAATCGGAAAAAAAAAAAAAAAAAAAAAAAAAAGAAGGCTTGCTCATATGGCGTGCAGACTAGAAAAGCCCAAGTGGTAGGGGGGTATTATGGTGGACGAACATTATGGAGTATGGCAATAGCCAAATAGAGTGTAGGGGTATTATTAAGGCTTCTGAATCATAAGTGCTTGCTCAGCGCCGGTGCACACGAGTATGAAATTCAAAAGGAAGGGAGAAAAAGGAAGGAGGGAGAAAAAAAAAGAGAAATCAGAAAGTGAAAGAAGCGCCTCTCTCGAAGGGCATTCGAGAGAGAATCAGAAGAACAGCTGGCTCCAACTTGGCTAGGACGGCCTAGCCGGGGGGGGGGGGGCCGGGGGCTGGTGCTGCAAGATCCCAAGTTCCAAAGTTAAGAGGACGATGTGCCGGTAGGTGCCGGGACAGAAGGGGCGCCGGGTGCCGCAGCGGCAGCGTCAGTAGTGGTGGTAGCCGCAGTGGCTTCATCGCCGGCCGCAGTCTCCTTTCCGCTAGCCGCAGCGGTGGTGGAGGAGGGTGGTTCAGGAGCAGTGGCCGCCTGCTTGGTTGGCTCCAACTTGACCGTCTCGCCCAATTCCTTGAGCTCGGGTCCTTTACCACCGTACGCTTTGGGCACGTTGCTACCGAGCTCATTGACAAGATATTCTCCATAACTGAGGACGGTGAACTTGCGCACGGTCTCCTTGGCGAGGACGAGCTTGACGGCGCCAAAGACCCAGCCCATCACGACAGGAACATTGACAAAGAACTTGCGGCTCAAAGTCTCGGGGTAGTGCGCCTGGAAGATTTCAATCGTCTTCTTGGATGCGGCTTTGATATTGGGGTCCATGCGCAAGAACTTGACTGAGAGGTAGTCGTGGATTTGCATAATGGTGTACGGGTCTGCTCCGGCACCGTGGTCGGGAATAGAAGTAGTAGCGGACGAGAGATTGAGCTGTGCAATGGAACGCTCCATGAGGGCAACGCGCCAGCGGAGAAAGCTATTTGGGGAGTTGAAGCGTCAGTATTGTTTTACGTGGAGCGTGACGGTCGAGAGGGCGATGGTGAATTGGCGGAAACCGGGAATCAGGAGGAAGGATGTTTCGTAGGGAAAAACAAATTTACAAACAATTAAGAGGAATATGACATACCCGTTCAAGTCTCCAAAGGTAGCCTTGTGGTCCTTGACTGCGCCGTAAATGTTCCAAGTCACCACTTCTTTACTGTGCCCTGCGTTTTCGTCATCATTGTCAGTTAAATCGCTCTCTCTAGACTCCGAATGCCCTATTGAACTGTATCCATTTGGTATGAAACCAGACACAACACATGCCCAGGGCCCACACCAAAAGACAGCAGCAGCAAAACGTGCCACGTACCTTTGCCATCAGCACTCGGGACACCATCTAAGACTGTAATATATCCCAATCCTCCAAATCTCTCCTCATCAAAAACCTCATCCTTTGCCTTGAGAGGCTGGAACTCCTTGCGCCACTTCAGCGTACTAAACAACTGAGATGAAGCCTTGTCCACGTCGTTCGAGTTGGCGCGGAGGAACTTTTGCAGAATGAGGTTCGTGCTGAATGGAGTCGGCTCTTCAGCGGAGAGCGTGACACCATACACTTCAGCATAGTCGGCCTCCTTCAAGAGCTTGGGCAATTTCGACTGCAAATCTTTGAGCGGATGCGAGGCGGCAAGTTCAGGCCAGACTGGACCGGTAGTGTTCGAAGCAGCCGTGGTAGGTGCGTTAGTAGGGACAGCGGGAGCTTGTTGTTGTTGCTGCTGCTGGGTGGTGGTGGTAGCAGTCGTGCTTGCAGTCTGTGCAGGTTCCGGTGGAGCAGGTGTAGCTTGCTGAGCGACATCTGCACCTGCGGCAGTAGTATTGGTAGTAGCTACGGGTGCCTCAGACGGGGTGGGAGCTGTGGGGGAAGTCGTGGTAGGAGTTGGCTGAACGCCTGGTTCAGTGGAGGTGGGTACTGGTTCAGCCATTTTCTGACCTCTCGAAATTTCGATGCGGATAGTTCAATGACAAAAGATGTAGAAGATACTCAAGGATAAAGACCAAAGAGATGTGAAGATGAAAGTTAACAGCGTGTTCGACAACCAATGGCAGATTGACTTGTGGGTGTTGTGTTTTGGGCGTGGGAATCTGCCGGAGTAGTCCGTAACAGCGCGGGAACTTTTTAAGGTTTCAACCGTTGTGATGGCCCCCCCTGGTTGATCGAGCGAATCCTATTCATTTATACACTCGCTACAAGTCATCTTATCAATCACCCTCCCTATCGAATCATATCTGACCACCCCTCTCATGAGCATAACTCGATATTATTAGGCACAATACAAACGTGTTTGAAATTTCAAGAGATCAATTAGGACTATCTATAATTAAGGGACTATCATAGCAAATTGCAATGCGATTGCGAGAACGGAAGAAAGGAAAGTGAAAAAGGCCATTTGGCATGTCTAGCTCATCAGAAATTTACATCCTAAACGCCGCCTAGAAAAAAGAATATTGAAACAATCAAGCTTTGATATCTTCGCTCAAGCAGCAGCAGCCTTAGCAAGCTCTGCCTTGTTATCCTCATACTTGTCCCAGTTGGCCAGAACCTGGCCAATCTTGGGCGAATTTGTCAACCGGTACACATCCTCAAAGTACTCCTTCGTGATCTGGAACGGCCGTGCAGTCACGTTAGGAATGTACTTGCCAACGAGCTTGCTAGGATCAATGCTCGTCCGGTTGATCTTCTTGAGCAAGAAGCTACGGAACGGCTTGACACCAGAGCGCAGGAAAGTGCTGTGGAATGGCACATCGATACCCCGCAGAGGGATAGTAGCAAAGCCACGCTGAAGCTCGATGGGCTGGGGCTTGGTAGCAGTCTGCTTGGCACACTCGCGAATGATCTCGACGAGGTGAGCTTTGACGTCGTCAAGCGACATGGTCTGCATGAGAGCCTGAATGTCAATCTTCTGGGCCTTGAGGTAGTTGAGGACATTGGTCAGGCAATCAAGGGCGCGGAGCTAGAAAAGGAATGACTCGTTAGCTTTATTTGCGTTACAAAATCAAAGGACCTTGGAAGTTGGGAAAAACTTACATCGCCGGCGCAGACGTATTGCATGTTGGCAACGTTGTAGTTGACAATTTCTAGGAGCCACTTGGTCTCCTCAGAAATGTTTTCAACAACATACTGCAACGCCTGTTCGTTGAAGGTCTTGGAGATACGGCTTGGGTTGACAGCAGCCATGGAGTAGTTGGAGCGACCTTGCTCGTCACGCTCGACGGCGACCTGCATTGTCAGACCACGGTAGAACACAACCGAGACCAAGCTCTCAATCGGCATGACCTCGGCCAGCGCGGCAAGGGCAGAGTACTCTCCGAGAGAGTGACCAGCAAAGCTGCTGTCACGCTGGACAAGCCCCTTGTAGCGCATGTCCTCAAAGGCAGCCTTCTCCATGAGAGTCAAGGCAGGCTGCGTAAATTGAGTAGCGGATAGCAGACCAGAGGGCGACCGGTAAGTGTATGAAGTGGTGGTCTCGTCAATCTCCTTGAAGATCTTTTCCGACTTGATCGAACCATCGGCAGAGACGGTCTCGAAGGTCATGGAGATGTAGTTCTGACGGATGGCCTTTCCACGAGGACCGCCAAAGTAGATGGTGAGCTCTTTGGGATTGTTCTTGACAATATTGACAATGGAGAAACCATAGTTGTCCATAAAGTGCTTGTCGGCCCGGTCCCAGACCTCCTTGGCAACAGGGCTGTTGGCGTACAGTTCCATACCCATACCTTGCTCTTGCGAGCCCTGACCGGTGAAGACGTAGGAAGAGACGGGCTGCTCGACCTCGGCCTCACCTACGAGCACCTTGTCCTCGGTCTCCTTGTTGCTGGCCTCAATCTTGATGATCTTGCGACCAGCAACCATGCCAACGTGTTCGAGCTTGACGTTAATGTTGTCGTTGGGCAAGACCATGCCAACGAGCGAGCAGTGGAAGCTTCGCACGCGGCCAATGTTGTTCTCGGCCGCCCATGTTTCCACTAAGCTGCGAACAGCAGCGCTCGAGTACATACCGTGAGTAATGGTGCCCGGAAGGTTGGCATAGTTGGCGAACACACGAGAGACATGGATAGGATTGTAGTCACCAGATACCTTGGCGTACGTCTCGTTGCTGGCGGGGGCCTTGAGAGCCAAGGGAGTCTTGCCGCTCAGTGGGATGGGGTTCTCAAAGTTGACGGGTTGCTCGATAGAAGAACCGTTGCGCTGGAGATAGTCAATGACAGGGTTGCCGTGCGAGTCGCCCGCAGAATAGTCGACTGAGGCGATCTGGATGACCTCCTTAGTGGGCAATTCCAAAAGGACCTGACCAACCGTCTCGACGTTGCTGAAGACTGTCTCGTTCTTGAAGCGGACCAAGCTTTCAAGACGGAAAGTCAGGGTCTTGTCGAGAAGGTCAATAGAGGGATCATCGAGATGAAACCATTCCTTGGATCGAAGCACGGCAACGTCCTTGGCAGAGCGAAGATGGACCTCCATAGGCGTCTCAGTCTTGCGCTGGAAAGTGTTCTCGAAATCAGTGTAGGTGCCGCGGTACAGAAATTGGCTGGTGACCTCCATGATTGGCTTGCCGTCACGTGTAATGGTACCGCAAACCTCAACCAGCTTACCAGAGGCCTGGTTTATGACAGCGTTGACCTGAGCGTTGGTGTCCAAGACGTCGCCCTTCTTCAGGGGCTCGGCGCCTGGAAGCATGCGGAAGCCATTTGACAAATGGACGAGCTTAAGCAGGTCGCCATCAATGGCCTTGGGGAAGATGGGCTTGGTGATGGCCTTCCATCCAACAACGATGGCGAAGTCCATGGGCGCGAACACTTCCTTGCCAGGACGGTCAACGAAGCTTTCGCCAGTGTTGCCAACGGCGTGAACAAAGTCACCAATGGCCTGTCCGGTGATGGTGGCACGGCCACCCTCGAAGGTGCTAGTGACCGGGGTGTCGAAAGGCACAGACTCGTCGCCGAACCACACGCGATAGTAGAACTCCTTGATACGATCGTTGCGGTCTTCCATGACCTCGCGGATAGGAGCATAGCCAGTCTCGGGGTGGTAGGTGAATCGGAAAGGAAGAGCGACAGGTTTGCCGAGGGCGGTGCGGTGCTCAATCATATTGACAACAATCTCCTTGTCGCTGTTAAGACTGACGCCAAGGGTCTGGACGTAGAGACCGGAGCTGGCAAGCTCCTTGACGCTGATGACAGTCCGGGCTGGCTCGTTCGGGTGGGCGATTTCGACGACCATACCGTGGCTAGGAGCAAAAATGCGTCTCATCGGGTTGGTCTGGAACTTTTGGCCTTGAAGGAAGACATCTGCAGTAAACAAAGCGTGTCTCCACGAGTAGCTACGACCAGCCAAGACTTGCAGCCAGGGCTCGAGTTCGGGCAGGGCCGCGGCAGGAGAGCTAGACAAGCGGTAGACGGCCTTGGTGCCATCGTCAGAAGCGGTAAGACCCTCGACATTGAGCTCGTCGCTGGCTTCCAAGAGCTTGCCACCAAAGTACTCAACAACGGGGACGGCAGACTCATCGCCGCCATACACATCCTTAATCAGACCCTGAATGTGAGCCTTGTGGATGTTGCCCAAGATGTCACCGATTGGCTCATCGACGATCTTGGAGTATCGGACAGCCATGGGGCCTTGAAGGATACAAGTCCTTCCGACGTCCTGGTCGACGACCGCCTGCAGATCCTCAGATTGCCAAAGCGAGTCCTTCTTGAACCAATATTCAAAATTCTCGTCCAAGGAGGGGACGAATGGAACTGGCTTCTGTCCGCGACGCTGGCACAGCAAGAGGAAATGGTGCACATCCTGTGCGTTGATAATCTGAGTGTCGGCCTCGGGATAAGCCTCAACGACGCGCTCAATGACCTTGAAGGGCTCATTGAGATCAGAGTAACTTTGCAGGACAGAGGCCTGGCCAGCTTTTCCGACGAAACGCTCCTCGACACGGCGAATAAAGTCGCCCGCGAGACGAAGGAGCGAGACATCAATCCAGCGGGACTCGTGCTTGACGTACATGAGCTCGACCATGCGGCGGACGACCTCACCGTAGGTCATGTCCTCAAGATCCACCGACTCGCCGGCCTTGTTGCGACCGAACCAGACTTTCTGGAAGTCATCGTTGAGCTTCTTGATGATGTACTCTCTCTGCTTCTTGAGCTCCGGAACGCGCTTAGCACGGTCCAAGCTGAAGATCTTCTGGTCCATCTCAGCCCAGAATTTGACACCACGGGTGGCCAGCTTGTGAATAGGCTCGCCCATCTCGGATCGAACAGTGATGACTCCTCCGGCGGGGCCCTTGTAAGTCTTCTCCCACTGGCTGTCGTCGACACCAGGCGCATCGACAATCGCCTGCTTGGCGGCCGGCGAGGTGTGACACTCCTTGGCAACCATGCAGCGACTACCAAACATGCATCCGTCGAAGGGCATGGGCGGGTAACCAAACTTGGCTGACCAGGCACCGGTCAGGTACGGGTAGGTGTCCTCGGAGCCACCGAAACCACTACCGGCAACCAACACGATGTTGTCGCATCTCCGAAGACGGCTGTACATTTGGACAATGGGCTGGTGGAAATCCTCGAAGGAGTGGTGACCACCGCCACGACCACCAGTCCACTGCAGGATAACTGGGAACATGGGGTTGGCCTTGGCAATGTTGACCACCTGTTGAATTGCGTCCATGGAGCCAGGCTTGAATGCAATATGCTTGATTCCGAGCGTCTCAATGTACTCATTTGCGACCTCAATCGATGGCACACCAGCGCCAATGGTCAGACCCTCAATAGGAATGCCCTTGGCACGGAGCTGGCCAAGGAGGGGTATCTGCCAGGCCATGGCGGCGGGGTTGACGTAGATAAGGTTGACAGTAATACCACGACCAGCAGGAACCGCCTTCTCAATCTTCTCGAGAGCCGCCGTCATCATGCCAGGAGTGAAATAACCACCACCGGCCAATTCAATGTGGTAGCCCGCGTTCATCGTCGAGGCGACAAACTCCCACGGGACTGTGGAAGGTGTCATACCAGCAACCATAAGAGGAGGCACACCCAACAAACGGCTCATCTTGGTGTCAACAAAGGTCTGACCAACTGAGGTCTTCACAAGGCGGGGACCATTGTCCTTGACCCAGTCCACGGCGTATTTGACAGCATGCTGCTCATCACGATCAAAGAGCTCGGGTTTGTAGCCAACTTCGACGTTGGTGCCATCTATGGCGCCAGCCAAGATGACACGAACTCCAGTGCCGTCCTTGTTGCGGTTGGTGAGGACGCCAAGACCAGAGATACCGCCAGGGCCGAGGTCGAGAATGTGGGTCGCTTGGGGAAAGACGGTAGCCGTCTCCCAGTTGACTGTCTCCCGGGTGATCATTCGGACCAAGGTCGGCACAATATTGGCATCACCATGCTCACGGAGGTCCTTGCCAGTGTTGGTGTCGAAAACAGCGATACCCAGGCTCTTGCCGCTCAGGTGAATTTTGCTGAGGTCCTCCTCAATGTGCTTGTGAGCCTCGGCGAGGTAGGGGCTATGGAAGGGAGCGGTGATAGGGAGGAAACGGTTGACGAAGCGAATCTTGCGCTCGGTGTGGGGAATGCGGTTCTGATCTAGACCCGTGGGGGCCTTGACTTTGCGAAGGCGCAGATTTAGACCATAGAGCGAAATCGGGGGACCGGTAACAACGAAGTTCCGGGCGCTGTTAACCAACGAGATGGCGATGTGACGCTCCTTGGGCAAGTGGTGGTTGGTGGCATCGATGTGCTCCTGAACCGCAGAGCGAGGAAGGTCGCGAATGGACAACATGGGAGTGGGAACGCCCTCACCGCCATCGATGGAGTCCTGCAACACCGAGGGCGCGAGAGAGGTCTGCGGGTAAGCCTGCTGGCTCCGCGAGCCGATCCAGAAGAGCATCGTCAGCGCATCGGTGGCAGCCTTTTCAAAAGAGTCCCAGTCGTCGGCGCTGGCAATGGCAGCCGCGGTCACGACGCCCTGGGAGTGACCAGTGGTACCGCTGATGCGCTCGCGCAGCTCACCCGGGGTCTCGCCGAGGACCTTGCAGAGTACAACATAATGGGACAATTGCACCAAACCGATCAAGGGCAAACTGACAGGGGCGGAGACTAGGTAGTCTATATCGGGCTGGCTATCATGGTCGTGCAACCAGCGCACGACGTCAAGACCTTTTGAGTAGAGCTTCTCGGCGCGGGGATCACGCGAGAGACTCTTGAGATGAGCGGCTGAAGCGGAGATGAACTCGCCGACGAAGGAAGGGTAGGTAGTGTAGAGTTGATGAAGCTCATCAAAGTACTCCTCAATGTTACCCTGACCACCGAAGACGGTGTAGATCTTGGCGTTGCCTTCTCCAGCAGCCCGGAAAAGCGCAGACTCGTGGGGCCGAATGGGCCTGCTTGCGGCATCGCGGGCCGCATAGTAAGCTTGGACGACAACCAGCTTCTTCTGCTCAATACCGGGAAGAGCGGAGGCGACCGCGTGCACCTCATTTCCTCGCAAGAAGCCGCGCTCAAACTCGGTCAGGACGAGTTTCAAGACCTCCTCGTATGATCCTTGCGCGTCATCCTCGCCGGCCTCAACTTCCTTGGCAACGAAACCAAGGTACCGGGCGACCAATTCGGGCACAGACGAAGGCTCATCATCTTGGGCGAGCTCGTCTGTCGGTTCGGGAAGTGTAGCGATAAAGTTATCCTTAAGCTGAGAAGCGGAGAAGTGGAGGACGGTAGGAACGAGGAAAGAGTGTTCGAGCGACCCGTGAGTGAGGGTGAGAGGACGCAATGAAGCAGAGGAGCGGGGGGTCGAAACGCCCGTAACTGGGCCTGAGGAAGGACCTCCGTACATGATGGAGAATGACTGAGGATAGAAAAAATTGCAACTATGATATTCCGGTTCTCAACGCCGGATCTGCCAGTTCAAATCAGCTTTGAATCCCTCAATTGCATTCGAAAATCTAGCTGATGAAACGATCAACACAGTGATGGCAAGCCCGGGAGCAGAGCTTTCACGAAGCTATATCTTTTGCGGCATGATCGAATTGTGCAAAATGCACTTACCGTGAGAAACCCAAGCTTTCTATGCCGCTATTTCTCAGAAAGCCAAATTAAAACGCCAAAAAGCGCTGTCAAAGTAAAAGGAAAAAGTTCGATGTTCGTATTAATTCCCCAAATGGTATATTGTTAACACGGCCACGGGGGATGAAGCAAGTGTGGAGTGGGCCGTGAGGAGGTCGTAGTGGAGGAGAGAAAGAGGAGGAATAATGGAGAGAGAGAAAAGATGATGAAGAGGGAGAAGTGGAGGAAGATGGTGCGTCGAACGGACGGGTTTATGGGAGGAGAGAATAGCAGCAGTTGAGGGTCCGCGGTGTGGAGGAAGATTGGGATGGGACCAGATTGAAGTGTTGCCGTCGTGGAATGGTAGCGTGTGTGGTGGAGGTGTCCTGAACAAGCTGTGCAGTTTGATGGATCAGAGTGGATAACTTAATGGGACGCAAAACGGAGCTTGGGGCGGCTCCGACATTTGGCGCGAAAGGTAAAGGCAGCACCAACAAGGACCTACGGGTAAAAATGCCCTGGTCGCCTTTTTGCCTGTCCTGCAAGAAGACACGAGCTTCTCGACACTTTTACTGACCCTTGGACCCAAAGCCCTTTTTTTGCAGAGAGGTTGAGCGACATAGCTCCAATTGGGATTAGCTCCACAGAAAGTCCGATCCGACGCTTACTGGGGTAAGCGAAGCGTTGGGACTGGGATCATCAACACTCTGCTCAGGGTCAGGTACCCGCTAAAGACACACGTCTGGCGGGCACCCTGCATCTCTTTCTTTTCCTCGTCTCCTCTAGTAAGGAGTACGTACCCTATCCACAACTCCCGCAACCCACATATCTCCTCTGTACATACTCCGTACGCCGTCTTGCTACCGATACTATCACCAAATCATCACTCAAGCCACTATTCGACGATGGGCTGAAACTCGGGCCCGGAGCTTGGGGCTCATAATTTTGATGACTTCGGAACCATGAGTTTCCAACTCGTACGAGTGACAACGGGGCCCAATCTCGTCCCTTAGGTAATGCATCCAAATGCTTCACCCCCACGAAGGTCGTCGGTACGCTGCCCTGTACATACTGCACGCACTCATTTTGTGCCCCAATCCCCCCCCCCTTTGCCCCATCGCCACAATCACCGCATTCAGATGGCAATGGGTGGGACTGGCGCGTGGGCGACCTGTGCGACATGCCAGAAGAATGATCGTCCCCCATAGCTATCTCACCGTGCATGATTGTTGATGCCCCAGGCTATGGCAAATCTAATCCTGGAAGTCGATAAGAGTCAAAACGTCAGACCCATCCAATAGCCCACAGAGCCTGGGGGAAGGTTGCCCCAGCAGTACATTGTCGCCGCTTATACGCTGCGCTCTCACGGAAGCACCACAGCCGACGAGGTCTGCGTGGTTGGTGGGTATCCGCGCCACAGGGTCATGTCGGAAGAAGGATTATCGAGGGCTCCGATGGCCACGAGAAGTTCAGTAATCGGTACCTTGTTAGTACCGGACCAAAGGAAATCTGCCCGGAGCAGTTGAGTATGGTGGGACAGGGTCCAATTGGTTCCGGAGTAGTCTCGGCACTTGGACGTTCGTCTTGACCTGAATCGAGAAACAGGAGCAAGCGCATTCTGAAGGCACACGGCGTACGGAGCTCCATGGAAGAGAGAAGAAGAGCAAGAAAAATCGAACAAGGGCAACAGTAATGGCAGCAAGCTCCTACAGTATTGAACTAGTACAGAGTAATAATAATCTCTCTCAGATTCCCTCAATAGATCTCGCGAGTGCAGGGGATAGAGCTCAGGGAGCTTACCGCCGTAGATGACGAAGATGATTGATTACGAATTACAGAGATACAGGTACACGGCATCGATGAAAGCCTGTAGGGCGGAAGGCAACACTCCGCTTACCATCTTAGCACTCATCGTGATGACGATCTATCAATTCAATTGAGTTTCTAATCAAATTCGATGACGATTAAATTCATGTTGAATGTTTCAATGACCGCATTCATGCTAAAGGTTGCCTTGTGGCTTTTAGACGAATCCCTGTCCTGGTCGGGTCGGAGATCATCGTTGTATGTTGACGAGGATAATATACATGGCCCGCCTGGCCGTTGAAGGTGAAGGCTTGGAAGAAGAGGGAAAGAATCGGTAAGGTACCGATTGCAGCTACTGGTACCCTCGTACGGAGTAAAAGTCGTTGTTGTGGAACAAGGAGTCGTGTGGGAAAGGGAAGAAGGTGGAAATGGTGGGTCCTTATTCCCTTGGGCCGGTCGGTGTCAACCTTTCCTGGTTAAGCCTAGTCTCTCCAACGATTTTTTGCCCTGAGACAGTGGCCAGAGCGGGCGATGGTGTCGCTAAACCTTCCCCGTCCCTCTTGGGGCGTTTGGGACAGGCACCCAGCATTCCTGCCACAGAACGCCTGTCTGTCTGCCCATCAACGGCCGTGCGGCTGCCAACAGCTTTTTAGACTGTGCGGCAGGACATGCTGTAGAGTATGATTGGCGTAGATCGCGCTTATAGTTTGTACCGTAACACAGAGTCTCGATCCCCAATTATTGGATAGACGGCTTGCTGGGGGCCCAATAACTGCTGTCTATAGCAATAACGAAAGCTACAATTCTTTCCTTATGCACACACAACAGACTCACCCGAACTTCAACACCCTTTAGCCCCCTTTAGAACAGCCCACGCACGATCCGTCGCCCTTCTTTTCGTTCGCCAAAGCGCCCCAAAGCAAAATGACACCAAGTGGAAGCTCTAAACCAGCATCGGTAAATGGTACCCCAACCCCCGGCCCACGTCGGATGCATGCTCCGGACACAACACGGACGTAGCTCACCCTGGTCAATCGACAGCCAGGCTGCTTCTTTTTGGGGTTCCTCTCTCAACACCCTTTGCTTTGGTGCAAATCTGCCCAGACAACTGAACGTTGCGAGAGTCGATCCTAGGTAAAAGAGCGGACCGTTCTAAGACGGCAACCCTACCCAGCTTTGCCTCTCCTCCTCTCCTCCGTCTTTGATATTCACTATCCTCCCATTCGATTCTTCAATTGGGCATACCTCCTCCTACTCCCTCAACTTGCCCTCCATACTCTTCCTCTTTTCTTTTCCCCCCTCTCCTCAAACTCCAACACCAGGCAGGAGTTTTTGCTCTTTCCTTCTCTGTCGTCTCGACTACAATCGTGCTTGGCTTGTGGACGGCCTTCACGATCTTCCTTTTATCTTCGACTCGAATCACGTCTCGAGTCGTTTCGACACATGAACATCTTTTTCCATCGTTGACTTGACATCTTCGCCTTTAGACGACCCCTATCGTGGTCCTCACTTTAATACTTCGTCGATTAATTTTCCAAAGTTTTCTGGACGTCTCAACAAACCGTCATTATGCGTCCCGAAATTGAGCAGGAGCTCGCGCACACGCTCCTGGTGGAGCTACTTGCATATCAATTCGCCTCTCCAGTGAGATGGATCGAGACCCAGGATGTCATTCTCGCTGAGAATACTACCGAACGGATTGTCGAAATTGGTCCCGCTGATACACTTGGTGGTATGGCCCGGAGGACCATTGCTTCCAAATACGAGGCCTACGACGCTGCCCTCTCCGTACAGCGTCAAATTCTCTGCTACAACAAGGACGCCAGAGAGATTTACTACGAGGCTGATCCCGTAGAGGACGAGCCGCCGGCGGCTGCCCCTGCTGGAGATGCCCCTGCCGCTCCCGCCGCCGCCGCCGCCGCCCCGGCCGCAGCTGCTCCTGCACCCGCCGCAGGTGCTGGTGCAGGCCCTGCTCCTCAGGTCGCCGACGCTCCTGTGCCTGCCGTGGACATTTTGCGGACTTTGGTCGCTCAGAAGCTTAAGAAGGGTCTCCAAGATGTACCTTTGAGCAAGGCTATTAAGGACTTGGTTGGAGGTAAGTTTAGCCTGGTGTTTTTTCCTCGAAAATTGTTGGGACGCCATAGTAATGTGAATTTTAGGAAAATCCACTCTCCAGAACGAAATCCTTGGTGACCTGGGCAAGGAATTTGGTTCTACGCCCGAGAAGCCCGAAGATACGCCTCTCGATGAGCTAGGTGCTGCTATGCAGGCCACTTTCAACGGCCAGCTCGGCAAACAGTCAACCTCTCTCATTGCCCGTATGGTCTCTTCCAAGATGCCTGGCGGTTTCAACATTACCGCTGTTCGTAAATACCTCGAGACCCGCTGGGGTTTACCTGCTGGTCGACAGGACGGCGTCCTTCTTCTGGCCTTGACAATGGAGCCTGCCTCCCGTCTCGGTTCCGAGGCTGACGCCAAAGCATGGCTCGACGATGTCTCGAACAAGTATGCTGCCCACGCCGGCATCAGCTTGTCTTCACCCACTGCTGGTGGTGACGGTGGTGCGGGTGGTGGCGGCATGATGATGGATCCCGCTGCCATTGACGCTCTGACCAAGGACCAGCGTGCTCTGTTCAAGCAACAGCTCGAACTCTTTGCGCGCTACCTCAAGTTGGACCTTCGTGCTGGCGACAAGGCCTTTGTCAACTCGCAAAAGTCTGAAGCCGCTCTACAGGCCCAGCTTGACCTCTGGAACACTGAGCACGGCGAGTTTTATGCTACCGGTATTGAGCCCACTTTCAGTCCCCTCAAGGCCCGTGTCTACGACTCGTGCTGGAACTGGGCCCGTCAGGACGCGCTGCTCATGTACTACGACATCATCTTTGGCCGCCTTAAGGCTGTTGACCGCGACATTGTCAGTCAGTGCATCCGCATCATGAACCGCTCGAACCCTCGGCTGCTCGACTTTATGCAGTATCATATTGACAACTGTCCCACCGATCGTGGCGAGACCTACCAGCTCGCCAAGGAGCTTGGACAGCAGCTCATTGAGAACTGCAACGATGTCCTTACTGAGGCCCCTGTCTACAAGAGCGTCGACATTCCCACCGCTCCCCAGACCAGCATTGATGCTCGCGGCAACATGAGCTTTGCTGAAGTGCCTCGCCCTAGCGTCCGCAAATTGGAGCACTATGTGCGTGAAATGGCAGAGGGTGGCAAGATCTCCGAATACGGCAACCGTACCAAGGTTCAGAATGACCTGCAAAAGATTTACAAGCTCATCCGTCAGCAACACAAGCTGTCTAAGTCGTCTCAGCTTCAGATCAAGCAGCTTTACAGCAATGTCATCCGCTCTCTCGCCATGAACGAAGGCCAGATGATCCCGTTGGAGAACGGCAAGGCTGCCAACGGCCACGCTCGCAAGCCTGGCCGCAACGGCACCCGAGGCTTGAATGGCAAGCAGGGTAAGGTCGAGACCATTCCCTTCCTTCACCTTAAGCGCAAGGAGGAGCACGGATGGGAGTACAGCAAGAAGTTGACCGGTGTTTACCTCGACGGTCTTGAGAAGGCCGCTAGCTCTGGTGTCACCTTCCAGGGCAAGCAGGCTCTCATGACTGGTGCCGGTGCTGGCTCCATTGGTGCCGAGGTGTTGCAGGGTCTCATCAGCGGTGGCGCGAAGGTCGTTGTAACGACCAGCCGTTTCTCGCGCGAGGTCACTGAGTACTACCAGGCCATGTACGCCCGCTATGGTGGCCGTGGCTCCCAACTCATTGTTGTTCCATTCAACCAGGGCAGCAAGCAGGATGTTGAGGCTCTGGTTGACTACATCTACGACACCAAGAATGGTCTTGGATGGGATCTCGATTATATTGTTCCATTCGCTGCCATCCCTGAAAACGGCCGCGAAATCGACAGCATTGATTCCCGCTCCGAGCTTGCTCACCGTATCATGTTGACCAATCTTCTCCGTCTCCTTGGCGCCGTCAAGGCTCAGAAGGCCGAGCGCGGCTTCGAGACTCGTCCCGCTCAAGTTGTCTTGCCTCTCTCCCCTAACCATGGTACCTTCGGTAACGATGGTCTCTACTCAGAGTCAAAATTGGCGCTTGAGACCCTCTTCAACCGATGGCACTCTGAGAGCTGGGGCAACTTCCTCACCATCTGCGGTGCTGTCATTGGCTGGACTCGTGGTACTGGTCTCATGGGAGGCAACAACATTGTTGCTGAGGGCGTTGAGAAGTATGGTGTTCGTACCTTCTCTCAGCAGGAGATGGCCTTCAACCTTCTTGGCCTGATGGCTCCTTCGATTGTCGATCTCTGCCAAATGGAGCCTGTCTTCGCTGACCTGAACGGTGGTCTGCAGTTCCTCCCCAACCTCAAGGAACTCATGACCGACCTCCGCAAGAACATCATGGAAACTAGCGAGGTCCGTACCGCCGTTACCAAGGAGAACGCCATCGAGCACAAGATTGTCAATGGCGACGACAGCGAGGCCCTCTACAAGAAGGTCACCGTCGATCCTCGTGCCAACCTCAAGTTCCAATTCCCCAACCTGCCTGACTGGAAGTCTGAGGTTGAGCCGCTCAACGGCAATCTCAAGGGCATGGTTGACCTTGACAAGGTAGTTGTCGTTACTGGTTTCTCGGAAGTCGGACCCTGGGGTAACTCTCGTACCCGATGGGAGATGGAAGCCTATGGCCAGTTCTCTTTGGAAGGCTGTGTTGAAATGGCCTGGATCATGGGTCTCATCAAGCACCACAACGGTCCTCTCAAGGGCCAGTCGTACGCTGGATGGGTTGATGCCAAGACTGGCGAGCCCGTTGACGACAAGGACGTCAAACCCAAGTACGAAAAGCACATTATTGAGCACTCTGGTATCCGTCTGATCGAGCCTGAGCTCTTTAACGGCTACGACCCGAACAAGAAGCAACTTCTCCAGGAGATTGTCATCGAAGAGGATCTCGATCCTTTTGAGTCGTCCAAGGAGACTGCTGAGGAATTTAAGCGCGAGCACGGCGACAAGGTAGAGATTTTCGAGATCCCCGAGTCGGGCGAGTACACTGTTCGCCTTAGGAAGGGTGCTACGCTTTTGATCCCCAAGGCACTTCGCTTCGACCGCCTCGTCGCTGGCCAGATCCCCTCTGGCTGGGACGCCCGCAAGTACGGTATTCCGGAGGACATCATCTCTCAGGTCGACCCCGTCACCCTCTTCGTTCTCGTCTGCACTGTTGAGTCGCTGCTCGCCTCAGGTATCACGGATCCTTACGAATTCTACAAGTATGTCCACCTCACCGAGGTCGGTAACTGTATCGGTTCCGGTATTGGTGGTACCAGCGCTCTGCGAGGCATGTACAAGGACCGCTACCTTGATAAGCCCCTGCAGAAGGATATCCTCCAGGAGTCTTTCATCAACACCATGAGCGCCTGGGTGAACATGTTGTTGATCTCTTCGACCGGTCCCATCAAGACACCTGTTGGTGCTTGCGCTACTGCCGTTGAATCCATCGATATCGGTTACGAGACCATTGTCGAGGGCAAGGCTCGCGTTTGCTTCGTTGGTGGTTTCGATGACTTCCAGGAGGAAGGATCGTACGAATTCGCCAACATGAAGGCTACCAGCAATGCTGAAGATGAGATTGCTCACGGCCGTACTCCCAAGGAGATGTCTCGTCCTACCACTACCACCCGTAACGGCTTCATGGAGTCCCAGGGTTGCGGTATTCAGGTTATCATGACCGCCCGTCTGGCTCTTGACATGGGTGTCCCCATTTATGGTATCCTCGCCCTTACCACTACGGCCACCGACAAGATTGGTCGTTCCGTACCCGCTCCCGGCCAGGGTGTGCTCACCACTGCCCGCGAGAACCCCACCAAGTTTCCCTCGCCCCTACTCGATATCAATTACCGCAAGCGCCAGCTCGCCCTCCGCCGCAACCAGATCAAGCAGTGGCAGGAGTCAGAGCTCTTGTATCTGCAAGAGGAGGTTGCCGCCATCAAGGCGGGTGGCCAGGAGATCAACGAGGCCGAGTACTTGCAGGATCGTGCCGAGCATATTGAGCGCGAGGCTGCTCGCCAGGAGAAGGATGCCACATACAGCCTTGGCAACGCCTTCTGGAAGCAAGACTCTCGCATCGCTCCTCTGCGAGGTGCCCTCGCTACCTGGGGTCTCACCATCGATGACCTTGGTGTTGCGTCCTTCCACGGTACCTCAACCAAGGCTAACGACAAGAACGAGTCTGAAGTCATCTGCGAGCAGCTCAAGCACCTTGGCCGCAAGAAGGGTAACGCCGTGCTTGGTATCTTCCAGAAGTACCTTACTGGTCACCCCAAGGGTGCGGCTGGTGCCTGGATGTTTAACGGCTGCTTGCAGGTCCTCAACACTGGCCTCGTGCCGGGTAACCGCAACGCCGACAATGTCGACGAGGTCATGGAGAAATTCGACTACATTGTGTACCCAAGCCGTAGCATCCAGACGGATGGCATCAAAGCCTTCTCGGTCACTTCGTTTGGTTTCGGTCAGAAGGGTGCTCAGGCCATTGGTATCAACCCCAAGTACTTGTTTGCTACCCTCGACGAGGCGCAATTCGAGGCCTACAAGATCAAGGTTGAGGCTCGCCAGAAGAAGGCCTACCGTTACTTCCACAACGGCATGATCACCAACACTCTGTTCCAGGCCAAGGACAAATCGCCGTACAGCGAAGAGCAGATGCAGAGCGTTTTCCTTAACCCCGACGCCCGTGTCACCGCCGACAAGAAGACCAAGCAACTCACCTTCCCCGCTACACCTGTCAAGAAGGTCGCCGATAAGAGCAAGACCGACAACACCCGCCAGGTCGTTGAGTCGCTCGCCAAGGCTGCCGCTACTGCCAATTCCAAGATTGGCGTCGACGTTGAAGCCATTGATGCCATCAACATTGACAACGACACGTTTGTCGAGCGTAACTTTACCGCCTCTGAGCAAGAGTACTGCCGCAAGGCACCCAGCCCCCAGGCCAGCTTTGCCGGTCGGTGGAGCGCCAAGGAAGCCGTCTTCAAGTCCCTCGGTGTTCCTAGCAAGGGTGCTGGCGCTCCTTTGAAGGACATTGAGATTACTAGCGACGAGAAGGGTGCTCCCGTTGTCACTGTAAGTTTCTATCAATACCCTTTTTCCACACAAGAACAAACAAACTAACATGTTTAATTACCCAGCTCCACGGTGATGCCGCTGTCTCTGCCAAGCAAGCCGGCATCAAGTCTGTTGATGTCAGTATCTCACACAGCGATGCCCAGGCTATTGCCGTCGCCGTGTCCAAGTTTTAGATTTGGTCATGTGGCAGAGTCCGAAGAATGGTCGCGGACGATATGGTTGAAGTTAATGCTTTGGGATGAACTTATCCCTCCACGTATGAGAGGCACTTTTATAATTATTGTTTGATGCTTCAAAGTCCAGCCGGGTAATATTTTTTTTTGCTGGCGCTTTTTCACTTTTCCTTAGTTTTGGGATGCGGGTTTTCCCTCTTGTACTTTTTCTATTCCCTTGTGTGTTTTTCATTTCCAAGAGCGTTCATTTCTTTTGTTGAATTGACTTTCTTCCGCCTGCTTGCACTTGTGGTAAGGGGACAATTTTGTGTTCTTCCTGTTACTCTACTAGACCATGTATGCGTTTTATGCATTCACAAGATCTCAGCTTACTAGTGTCTGTCGCCTGACCTCGAACCCGCTCATATCTCATTCTCATTTCCTAGTCGACTTGTTCTTACTTTTTCTTCCGTCCACAAAGAGAAGTAAGACGTCTAAGAGGGAGGAGAATTAGGAGAGGTACGAGAGGCTGACATACTTAGAGCTGGAAATGAAACATTATTATTAGACTTACTACTACTACGTATTGGATTAAACTTTGTGTGTATGTGTGTGTATGTGTGTGTATATGTATGCCTATCATGCTTGTTGGTTTTCCCGGTGTGATGTTCATTGGACACCTTGACACACGCTTTCCTCCCTGACATGTTTTCGTAGGTCGCTATCCCACGTGGATTTCTGACACCACTTTACCGCAGTACACGGACGACGTATACGATTTACAGCATGAGACATACCTACCTAATGTTCAGAATCGCAAGGTATATACGAAGTAGACTAGGTAAAAACACTATAGTTACTCCCATCTCATCTGCTCCACCCAAATCATTAGATCGTTTCGATCACGGGGCCCTCGGGCCTTTAATCGAATCAAACAAAGTCAAGTAATTACTTAGCCAAGCCAAATTCATGTGTTTCTCTGTCTCGCACACGACCTTTTACGGCACTAAACTAATTAAATTCTCTTTGATTTGATAAAATTAAATGAACTAATGACAAATATGATTGAAAACAAACTTTTTTTTCCAATTTGCCCGATCGTTCCCGACCCCAATCCCTTTTTTTTTTCCTTGAAATTCATTTTGGGTTTTTCTTGGACTGTCGACGGGAATAATTAATTGCGTACTAGAGTCGTGCGTGACGAACGTAAGGGGGGATACATAAGTATAATGAACCGGATGGATGTGATATGTAATGGACGGACGGATGGACGAAAGGGATACTGAATAAAGGACGAAGGAACATGAAGAATACTGAATATAAAGGACGGGATGGGTAATAGAGAGAGTGGAAGATGGATTTCTGGTAACCGGACGAATTGACACAAAGTGTGACGGAAGGATCAAGAATAAAGGATGGATAAGGATAAGTACGGATGGATAATAAATAATAATAACAATGCACAGATGAAGACAGAATATGACGGACGAAGAAATAAAAATAAAAGTAAAAATAAAAATAAAAATAGTAATGGTAATAGTAATAAGAGTAATGATAATAATAATAATAATAATAAGAACGTAAAGGAGAGGAAAAATAAAATAAAATAATAGAATTAAAAAACCAAATCGAACCCTATAAAACTACCGCTTACGTTCATTTTTTGCATCTAGTTCTTCCAATAGTTCCTTGTCTGGGACACTTCCCTTGCCGACGTGTGACATGATAGTCCAGGCGCGACGAAACTCATCCCTGATACCGACGATGCCATTATGCGTGACGGTGCGCGCAATGTTATGATCGATCTCAAAGGGATCTTCAATGGCAAAGAGATAGCGACAGCGAACTTCTTTGGTATGGCCGCTCGCATCATCAGTCGTGACGGTTCGGGCGCCTGTCCAGCCCTTGTCCTGCTTGGTCAAAAGACCGCCTGGCGTGCGGAGCGAGAGCACGTCTGTTCCCCACGTGAATCCATGACCGGGAATGTCTGCGCCGGTATGGGCATAGTATGCGAAGAATTCGCGAAGGAGGAGGCCGAGAGGTTGCTTATTGTGCGTGAGCATACCCTTGTCGGCGAGACGCTTGATCTCATCTTCGGCCCGCCAGAACCGGACGTCGTATCCGTCGACACTGGTCTCGGTTTCGAGCGAAGAGCCCCAAGATCCGTGGCTCGGTGATTTCCAAGCCAGTTGCAGATTTGGGACCACGGGCGGCTGGGCGATATTGGCGAGGTAGTGGAGTATCATGAGAACGTACCCGTAGGAGGAGAGCGTGCCGTGGTAGGGAGTATTGATTTGGCGACGCTTGGCCCAGGTTTTGATAAACAGGACCATCGGCCGAACACGCGGATCGCAGTGGGAGTAGCAGCGCAGGAGAGTGGTGTTGTGGAGTGCGAGCCGGTTGGAGAAGTTGATGTCGCATTGGATGCCGACGCCGGATTTTGGGAATTCAAGACGGTCGTGTCGTTTGGAGGCAGGCCCTAGAAGTGTAATTACCTTTTCTTTGGAAGCACTGATATTTGGATCTGACGCGCCAAATTGGCGGACGAGCTTGGTGTATTCTTCGACAGCAGTGACTTCTTCTTCGCTGTGGGGGGATGAATGCACCCTGGCGTCGTAGAGATAAAGCTCATTCTCTGTCGCATGCTGGAGTTGCAGTTCGGCGAGAGAGGGGCTAGATCGTGTTGCGAAGAATTCTCGGACGTGCATCTTTTCAGAGTCGCCGCGGATTCCATCCATGTAGCGCAGAACAGTTTCATCGAATACTTGGCGCTCTCTGTCGGAGAGAACGCTCTGAGCGTTGCTGTTGTCATCCAACCCTCGGCCGCCAAGCTCTTTGAGCAGATTGACTGCTCGGGAACAATAGTCGGAAGACTCCTCGTTGGACAGCTGTGAAAGCGTCGTCAGGCTGATGGATGGGAGTGTCTTTAAGTTTTCCCAAAGAACAGTTGCCCTCTTATTAAAGAGCAGGATTTCTCCTGCGTCTTCACATTGTAGCTTTTTCCATTCTCGGACCCATTCTTGTCCGAGATCCTCCTTGACCTCGGTGGTTTCAGAGACCCTTCTCTTTTCCCATTGTATTACAAGAGATTCGGCTTCTGCTTGTGTCCAGACGCCGAAGAGAGATCGATAAATATTACTGTCAAAGACCATGGACGGGTTGTTTTGCAGCCTTAGCTTGAGATCGTCTTGCTCAAGTCCCGCAAGATAAGCAGCACCAGCACGGTTTAATATGTTGCCCTCTTTATTTTCAAGCGGCTTGTGCTGCGGCAACGTGTAATCCCTTCCCCCGATACTCTCCATTAATCTTTTCGTACGACGGTAATATTGCCGAAGCGTTTCGCGAGGCAGTTGCTCGAGATTGTTAAGCTCAGTTTCGGGATCGCGTGGAGTATTTTCGCTTTGTGACGGTTTGGTCGATGTCCCGGCCTTGTGCATTTGAGAAGCAGGATTTTCACGATCTTCTGCATTCTGGGTAGCAGTCTGATCCTCTTCAGCGATAGGCTTGTCCTTTTGTTCTTCCCACTTTCGCCGCTCGTCTCTCAGCATCCGCAACAGATCCTCAGTTGGATTTTCACAGAGCTTGATAATGGGAACTCTGGTTCTTTCGAGCAATCGAGCACCAATACCGAGATCTAAGAGCCTCTTCTCTAAAGCACGTGGGATTCCAGACTCGGCGGATGATGGATTAGGAACCGATTCAGGGGACAAGAGCGCCAAATCCATGTCAGAAGACTGGGTGGCGAACCCAGAACCAATACTACCAAAACACTTGAGAGCTACGTTGCTCGAATCGAAAGCATGATTATCGGATTGCTGTTTCTCGTAATCAGCAATAGCTTCAATGCATATTCTCTCAAGCATTTCTCTAAATGCATCCTTCTCCTGCAGCTCTTTCGGATCAATCCCAGCCTTTGGCACCTCGTCGTCTGCCAGTTGTTGAAGATATTCCGCCTGCTTCTCGACCTCTTCTGGTGTTGGTGGAAACCGAGATCCAACCATGCGGGGCTGGCGGGGTTTGGTATGTTCCCGGGGAGAGTGAGACGGTTCATACAGTTGTCGGTTGCGTGGAGGAGGCCGCTCGCCGAATCCTTGGGACCCTTGAGTAGAGCCGCGCCGGGGATGCCCATGATTATTTGCAAAGGCCTGATTCGCAACTGAAGGCGGTGCATTCTGTCGCCAGCCCATCGGCTCTGGTTGCTGGTATGGGGACGCACCCGTGGCACCGACCTGTCGGTTGAAGCCGACATAAGAATGAGCGCCACGGGTTTGACCTTGAGACCTTCCTCGGCCATAAGGCCTACCACGGTGGTTACTCCCTTGGTAAGGGGTCTCTGATACATGAAATTGAGTATTATTTTGTCGCTGTGGCTGCTGATTAGGATGTCGATGATGGTGTTGCGGGGAACCACCAATCTGAGGGACGCTCATCTGCGAGGAGACTGCAGCTTCTGCTTGGTTGAGTTGCCATTGCCGACTCTTCTCCAGGTAGCTCTGCTGAGCTTGAGGAGGTGCTAGCCTCATGTGAGGGGGAAGATCTTGAACAGGAGGATTGCCCGGACCCGCCTGGGAGGTGAACACCTGCTCATTTTGCCGGTCCTTTTCCGCATTTCCGAGAATGAGACCTCGAAGTCGATTTTCAAGGGTTATCACATTAGAGACTGTAGACGCTCCTTGCTCCCCCGACGGTGGGAAAAGACCTGGTGGAGGGGGAGGTGGGATTGGAAACCCTGGTGGTGGTTGAATGGGATGAGCATTTGTAAATTGTTGAAACGGAACATTATATGGCATGCCACTCTGTGGGTGAAATACAGGAACTGGAGAGCCTTGGTGAGGAGGCATGGCGTGCTGGTTGAATGGAGGAGTGGCATGTGACCAGTGCGGGTTTGCCCCGCCTCCAGGCGGCTGATTATTCATGGCAATCGTAATTATTCAAGAAGAATAGTAGAAGAGAAGCTGTAATCACCGAAATGAGTGATGCCGTTGGACATAAACTCAGAAATTGCAAATCAATGAGCGACTTGAACTAGAACATGAAATATGTGTTCAAGCTCAGGAGTGATGCGCCATGAATGACATGAAACCTGAAAATGTCACAAAAGAGTACAGAAGTCCCCCGAAAGGAAATTGGCAATACTCCAAAAATATGAGTTAAGTTGCCATGTACTCTGTAAACAGTATTTGAATAGCAGTCTGTTCAAGCTTCACAAGCTGGCATAAGAGTTATGCAGCAACCACGAGGTAGCTGGAGAGATCTCGCGAAGTAGATCTGACGGTCAACAGAGATCTGTAAACAATGCAAAAGCCGTGCCCAACAAACTGCAACCAGCTTAGAAAAATCAATTGTAATCGCGAATACAAATGACTGACAGCGAAGATAATATTGTCTTTGTAGATGGGCTGATTGTTGACAAAGAATCAAAGGTTGTCAATGGCGGTTGAAGTGAATTAGAGTGCTTACATAAGCAATGACGCTGGACACACCTCAAGTCACGTCTCTCGCTCTCCTCCATCAAACTGATAATAATGATTGGACTTGTTATTCTTGTCCATAATCAATCCTCTTTCGTGCCACCATATTAACTCATTCATGTAAATTGAGGCACTTTGAGGATCGTCTTCTTTTCCAGCTCGTCCATCTGCTCGACAGTGGCTTCGTGTGCTTGCGACGCTTTTCGCCTCGATCGTTGAGGGCGAGGGTCGGAGTTTCTTCTCCTGCTTGTCGTCAGTCCTCTTTTCATTTCGTGATTGTTCGCGTTATCGAAAAGGCGCAAAACAGATAGCGGCGACGACTTCTCGAGGAATAGAGGTCTGACTCGATATCCGATCCCTCTTGTACCACTCCACCCGACCATAGGTCGCGAGCAGCAAGAATGAGCGCTTCACCTTCGAATGTGCCTTCAGGCAGGACGCCTAACGGCGGTGGTCCTCCGATGATACGACGACCTCGAATTGCAGACCCTCTTGTACGTCCAAAAAAACGAGACCGAACGATGCGACGACCGCCCTCGGGAGCCGTGGGCGGGAATAGACCTCCATCGCAGCCGCCTCAACAGCCCGGTACAAATGCCGCATCAGCAGGCACCCCTCAATCGACACCAGGACCTCGCAGCTTGGCTATGGGTACTGGAATTGCGGATAGTGGGTTTTCTGCCGTGCCGGATGGTCCTTACACCGACTATCCACTCGTCACAACGAAACGCGCGCTCTTGGAAGGTCTTCGATACCATGTCGCCAAGTTTTCCTCGAAGAAGTTTGTGGATCCGCGAAACGAAGCGGAATTTACAAGGCCAGTGAGGCTTCATCGGCGTGATCCGCGAGCCCCACCAGCAGGTCCTGGTGCGGCGAAGACGGAGGATGTGTCAATGACAGATGTAGATTCCAAAGAGGCTCTTATGGATGACAAAGAGAGGGAGAAGCAGGAAGCTCTTCGGGCGGAAAAGGAAGCTGAACGTGAAGCCAATCTGGCCCAAATCGCTCCGGCAGCGCATACCAATCAGCCAAAGAAACCCAACGCCTTCAAGAAGAAAACTCAACAAGTATTTCGAAATGACAAATCCGAGGAGGGGCAAGCACAGTCAAAATTGCGATATGAAGAGGCACTTCCATGGCACCTCGAAGATTTTGACAACAAGAACACATGGGTCGGGAATTACGAATCGGCATTGTCGGAGAGCTATGCTATCCTAGTCATGGAACCTACGGCCGTCTTTCGGATGATTCCCATTGAGAAGTGGTATAAGTTCACTGCCAAGGCACAGTTCAAGACCTTGACCATTGAAGAAGCAGAGGATCGGATGAGACAAAAGGTCAAGGAACCTCGATGGTTCATGGACTCGCAAAGACAGACTGCTGAGTCACAGAAAGCGGCACAAGACCGTCGCGCTTACAACAAACTCTACGTGGGGAAGTCGAACAACGAGGACACTGGCGTTGGCCCGATCAAAGCTGAAGGAGGAGGAGACGCCGATGATCTGGACTTTACCGAGGATCGATTTGCAGACGATGAAGAAAACCAGCTGTTTGAAGGTGATGAGGAAGAAAATAAAGAGGCGGAAGACCGTATCAAGCGTGATCAGCTTCAAGCCAACATTTTCGACCTGAAAGATCAAAAAGAGTATGAGAAGGCTGAGGCAGCCGAGAAGAAGGAGAAGGAGTTGCTGAAGAAATTCGGGAAGACTACGAGGAAGACGCTGACGAGACGGGAGAAGAATTTTATCTATGCGGATGATGATTCGGACCATCCATATTCGGAAGAGGTATTTAAATCTACATCTGGTAATCGTTTTCCTTCTAACCGTGCCCCCAGAGCGAGTCAGAAGATAGCGAGACTGAGCGGTTAAAGGACGAGGAGCGTAAAAAGGAGGAAGAAAAGAAAGCGGTAGAGAAGGGCAAGCGAGAAGAGTCGGGTACCTCTTCCAAGGGAACGACGACTCCTTCAGGCCGCGATAAGCACTTTGATGCGACCAAAAAGTCCTCGACTCTCAAGCGCTCAGGTTCCCCCAATTTATCTGAAGCTAGCGGCACGGAATCAACTCGGAAGAAGCATAAGAAGAAGCATGGCCCGTCCTCTCAGCCGACTGCGTCGGCGCCAGGATCGCGGCCCATGTCGCCAGCTCCTTCAGAGCCAGGGCGACCTTTACAGCAACGCAAGTCAACTGGAATCAAACTCATCTTCAAAGCACCCAAACTTACAAATGTCTCTTCAACAGCTCCCCGACAGCCCACTCGTGCCGGATCAGGCAGCGAAGCCGAAGCCACCGCCGGCGAAACCAGCGACGCCGGGAAGAAGACCAAGATCAAGTTGCGTCTTGGCGGTTCTCCCGTCGGCGGTACCCCGCAAGGCTCCCGAGCCGCAAGCCCCGAAGCCGGACAAGCTGGTGCCATTGGCAGTCGATCAGGAAGCCCGGATGGCCCCAAACGTAAGTGTTGTATTTCCGCAGTTCAAGTTATTCGAATGATATTCATCCCCATTCTCCGTTCGATTTCCTGACAAAAGCAATCGTGTCTACAGTCGCAGCTGCCACTGCCGACGAAATCATCGCCAGCATTCCGAACGAGGGCACCACCATTGCCGCTCTCCTTGCTCGATTCAAAGGTCGCGTCGGCGACCGCCAACGATTCATCAGCCTTGTCCGCGCCCACTCTCGGTTCGGTCCTGACAAGCTGCTTCGCCCAAGAGGTACAGCCTGATTGTCAAAAATTTACACTGCAATACAGGTTAGAGCCAGCCGTATGGCATAGCGCCTTTTCTGCCAACCCTTTTCGATTTTCCCGTGTCAACGTGATACATTAAGCTCACTATGTCTCCGGTCTCTATGTCGGAGACCTTCCACCCGGGGAAGTGTAATTATTTTTAACAAAAAAAAAACCCCCCATAACCGCAGGCTCATTTTGCGCGTTTAATAACTGCTTTGTTTCATCTTCTGTGTCAGTCCGCGTACTGGGATGCCATACCATAGGTTCTATGCATCTTGTCGCTTTCTGACCTAAGCCATATGCGATAGAGACAGGTCTTGGACTGGCCTGAAAAAATTCTTTGAGGCGCGCTGCCTTTGGCCGCATAGATCAATAAAATGAGTAAAACTGATTTGACGCTGTACCGAGTGATTTGTGACTTTATTGATCTTTCTATTGTGCACCTGGAGGTTAAGACGTTGCGAGAAGTGAGGGGCAGGTAGCTCTTTAATTAAGGTACATTTATATTCGCTTGTTTGGTGAGCAAAATCTTGTATCTGTTGATCTCGTGTACTTTGTCATCAGCGCAACCAAGATCTTATCGATTAGCATCCGTCAAAATCACAAGCAACAAAATTTCCCCGGTTTTTGACTTCCAACTCTACTCAAAAGTTACACCCCGCATAACCTTCGCTGCCCACCATGCCTACAGAGATTGAAGAGGTGAGTAGCATGCATGATCAGGTCTCTCGTAAATATAAGAAGAATTGGGTGTCCGCTGACTCGTCTTCTTATTGCAGCTGGTGGAATTCCTCCACCATGGAAACACCCAAATCCGCCAAATCGGTGAGTGTGACATATTTGCGCCCAGCAAAGCGGCGAACGCAGTAGCAGTTGCAATAGCATGAACGGGGAATAGAGATTCGGAGAAGATCGTCTGTCCCATATACGGACGTTGAAAGAAGAATACGCACTCAGAACGAAAGTGCAGCAGAAACAACGTCGAGTTCCGGAAGGTTTCTTTGCGCTCATGGAGGGAGGAAATATTTGAAAAGGAAAGGACATAACAGATGGAGCATGACAGAGGAGATGGGAGGCAGAGACGGGCAATTGATGATTGCCTTCAGAACGAGCTTGTCCTTGAAACTACTATCCTCAATTGCTACTGCGACTGCGCTCGTTCACTGAAGCTGATATGCGCATGGGTCTTTAAAGAAGAGAAGCGAAGACGAACAGAAGCTGACGATGCAATGCAGCGGCGGAAAACCTGGTTGGCTTCTCTACAGCCCAACCTTCCCTCTTCAAGCGTGTCCAGCTCGAACCGATCAAGGACCTGAAGCTGCTGGTCCGGGATTACGGCGTAAGTCTTTTTCCTCGCAATAGCAATACTTACATCTCCGTTATTGCGAGATCTGGAAGAGTCAAGTAGCGAAAGAGCGTTCGCTGACATACTTTCCTAGCCAATTGCCAAAAATGCCCTGACGATGCTGATCAACTTGTCGGACGACAAGGAGATTGTCGAGAATTTGGCCAAAGATGATGTCCTGCTTGAATCGCTGCTGAAGCGGATAACTGTACGTTTTATATCCCTTAGACCACCACTGCGCTGGCAATAACCGTAAAGGAAGACACCTCACAAAGTCCCGTAGCCATGTGGAATAGATCCGGGCTATGACATCCAGACCTTTTAGAAAGCATGCATGCTAACACTCCACATCAAGAGTCCGAAAGATCCCAACGCCAACGAAATCGCCATGCTCCTCGCTAACATGGCCAAGTCAGACGAGATGAAGCGCATCCTCGCGTTGGAGCGAGATGTGCCGAAGGATCTCTCGACGTCCAAGAACGCCATGGACCAGCTAATGGACTGCTTCGTCAAAGGCGCAGCAGGCAGCTACAACAAGCATTCGGACTACGACTACCTTTCATATTTCTTCGCAGACATTGCCAAGGTGCGTTCTCTTCTCTTCTCTTCTCTTCTCTTCTCTTCTCTTCTCTTCTCTTTCTTCATCCTTCCCACCTGTTCCCTATTTTCCTTTCCCCTACCATCTTATCCATCCGCCCTAACTCTACCCTTTTCCTTACCATAAATTAAAGTTTCACAACAGTTCGAAGAAGGACGAAACTACTTCCTGTCCACCCGGCCCTACGACTCCGTCATCCCGCTCAGCAAAATCGTCGTCTTCACCGAACACAAGTCCCATATTCGGCGCAAGGGCGTCGCGTCTACCATCAAGAACGTTTCCTTTGAAGTCAACTCGCACCCTCTTCTCCTCTCGTCCGACGAAAACCCACTCATCCCAACCGAGGACAACAACAGCACCACCAACATCGACACCAGCGGCTCCACGGGCGTCAATCTTCTCCCTTACATCCTCCTGCCCATTGCTGGTCCCGAAGAGTTTGCCGAACACGAATCCATGGCCATGCTGACAGACCTGCAACTCCTCCCGCCCGACAAGGAGCGCGATCCTGACCCGGCTATCATCACGACTCATCTGGAAACGCTCCTGCTCTTGACAACGACCCGCGAGGGAAGAGACTACATGCGCAGCGCGGCGGTGTATCCTCTTGTGCGCGAGACGCATTTGCATGTGGAGAACGAGGAAGTGCGCGAGGCTTGCGATCGCCTTGTCCAGGTCATTATGCGCGACGAGGAAGGCGAAGAGAAGCCTCTCCCGCCCATGGCCGAGGAGGAGCTGCAGAAGCTCCAGAAGAAAGAGGCGCAAAAGGGAGGCGTGGTTGGTGAAGTGAAGGAGGCTGATGATGAGGAGACGATTGAGGAGGTGCTTTGAGCGAGTTCTTTTTTCTCTTTTAGCTTAATTTCTCTATCCCATTTTTTTTGTCTGTTTGTTTATCTTTCTCTCTATCCCTTTTTTTGTCTCTTGATTTCTTTATTTTTCCTCTATCTCATATTTTTATCCCTTTGTGTATATGTCTCTCTATCCCGTCTCTTTCTCTATCTTTCTATATTTTCCTTTCCATCTTTTTTCCCCTCCTCTTCCCCCCTACTTCTATCCTCCACCCCTGCTTTCTTCATCTTTCTCTTCATTCATATATATTCTCCCATTTCTCATTTCTTGGATCTTGGATCCTATAAGTTGATAAATTTTTTTGGATTTTTTTGGATTTTTTTTTTTTGGTTATCCCCCCTCTTACTTCCCGACACTTTCAAAAGCTCCTTTCCAGTCACATCTGTTCGTCTCTTCATTTTACGTGTTATAAACAACCGGGAATAGAAAAAAGTCCGTTTCTTAGAAGAAGATAAGAGAGATTAAATTAGCTACAGCTTATAATAGAGTAAACCGCGTCAGGCTGGGCTTCAATTTCCTCAATAGGGATGAGGAAAAGGAAAAGTTTATAGATCAGATATATATGATGAAATGTATCTGAACATTATCAGTGATGCTTGTATTCGGAGAGTTGTAGTAGACGTGTTATAATGCAGATGAGAAGAATGTTGTATGCTTGTATGTTTGCTATGGTGGGTATAGCAGGTATTGTGGGTATAAGGTATCTAACTCCGAACTCATGCAATAAAAACAAATAAAATAAAACAAAAAAAAAGAGAAAGAGAAAGAAAATAAAAATGAAATAAAAGTAGAAAGAGAAATTAAAAGAAGACAGAAAGAGAGAGAGAGAGAGAGAGAGAGAGAGAGAGAGAAAAGTATCGTAACTCGAACAGCGCTCCAACCTCCTATCTACCCTCCTTCCTCATCCACAACTTTCTCTATGGCTCTCTGGACCTCGTAGGCCGCATACCACGCTCTCATGTCGCGAATATACTGCGCATCCAGGCCCTTGACACTCGCATCCGCATCCACTTGTTCAGTACTCCCCTGCGAAATCGGGACAAGCGGGACAAGCGGGACAAACCAGGATTTTCCCTCACAGTCCGACTTGTACGCGTTCAAACTCGCCCCTTCCCACTTGTGATTCCTCAAGTGTCGAAACAACGCGACTGTGCCGACGGCCGGAGTGAAGTGTTCGGGATCCGCATACACGCTGAGCAGGACCCGCCGGGTCGTGGTCGGGTCCACGATGCGAATGTCCCGCTTCAGATCCATGTTGGGCCGCTTGATCAGGTGCGGAGAGACCCAGTCGATGATGGCCACGACGGAGAGTTTGTAGTTTTGCCGGTAGGGCACGTGGGTGAGCAGAGAGGAGAGGGTGTAGATTTTGCTGCTGCGCGGGCATGTCGAGGGGGCTAGGGGGGATGCGCGGGGTTGAGAGGGGGGTTGGATGGAAGGAGGGGGCGGAGGCGGAGGCGGATGCTTAATGAGGTGGGTTGAGGTTGTTGGGATAATGGAAGGCGATGAGGTATTCCGTTCATTCTCCTTGTTTTCTTTTGCGTTTTCCTTCTCTTTCTCGTTCTCTAATTTTTCGTCGGCGGGAAAATTAGTTGTAGAGGAGGAGAGTGACGGTGGTGGTGGCTTTGATGGATATGAAGAAGGAGTGATGTTGGATGAGCCCCCGGATGTAGCTTTTCCATTTGATGTCGTTTCCTGGAGTGCAGATGAGCGACCGGACGAGGTTGAAGAGTGGACATTTGAGAGATGGAGGTCGTTTGCACGTTCATTTTCGACTGGATATTGGACTGGATATTGATGCTGTATGTCTTCTGTTTGAATGGAATTGGAGTTCGTTCGTTTGCGCTTGAGAGCAACACCAGGTACGGCATCTTCAGAATGAGCTTCGCTGGCGGTTTCGGAGAATTTGTGCATCGCTGGCTCCACAGAGGTTTCCGCCTCTCTTTTTCTTTTTGGCCTCTCATGCCGCGTTTCGAGCTCCCAGCTGGCTATTTCGCCTTCGCCTTCGCCTTCGACGCCATCGGGTCGCTGGCCCACAAAGTAGAAATCGGCAATAGCGAGATGCCTGTCATTTCATTTCATTTTATTTTAGCTGATTATTTTTTTTTCTCTTGGTCTCTGGAAAACAAAAAAAAGCTTGGTCACCTACACCACATATCCATCGCCATTCAGTCGCCGGGATTTCCGCAGCTGATATTTTTCTAGCCGGACAAAGGATCCTTCTCGGACATAGTGAGTGACTACCAGCCGATGCATTTCAGCCCGGAGAATAGCTTCAAAGTAATAAGCATGATAAAGATTAAAAGAAAAGCTGGCTGGAGCAGTCTCATACCTTGGATGCGCTTTTCTCCATCGCTGAGCCATAGCTTGAATGCCTCCTTTGGTCCCTGCGGGGTCTCCACAGGCACGATGCTTATCTTATCCACGAGCAGGATGAGCGACGGCACACAGTATTCTGTGCGTATGAGTTCTAGAATGCATGGTTTCAGGCGGATAGAAGATGCTTCATCTTCTGCTACCGCATCGTCGCGCTCGTCAAAGATTTCCATATAATCGGCATGGGTACATATGCAGGCAATGCTTCACTTCAACATCCCAGGATTCTTTATTGTGGGGTGCATATTCAAGGATGTTTCCAATTTAACTTGCAGACACGAGAAAACGCGCCTTCGAAGGCACACGCGCGCGCGGAAGTGTCAAGTCGAGGCGAAAAGGGGCGGGTCGGGTCGGGTATTCATACCCCCTCTGTGACTGCTTCCCCTGTCTAGTCGTCATTAAATGTCAGTGCGCAAACATCCTTCCACTTTCAATTGCATATATTAACTAGGTACTTGATGGCTACGTCGCGAGCAATTGGTATAGTCACTGATGGAAAATACGCTGCGGATAAATCAATCTCAATAATAAAACGGAAAAAGTCTATTCAATTTGATTTTCTGCGCCTTGCTATGACTGTCCACTCCTTTGCAAGAATAAACCCTATTCTGGTGACAATTCAATGCGTCAAAAACGAAGAGAAGATACTCTGGATGGATGGATCAGTCGGAGAAAGAGGCGGCGAAGCGGGATAACCCTCGACCCATTGCCCGCTGTGCTTGAATCGCGGCTGTCGATTGGGATGCGATCGAAGATATGGGTCCTGTTGGATCTCCAACAGTAATTCGTCATCACTAAGTTGGAAATACTGCTTATAGCAGCTTTCCACTTGGTTGAACTTATTGAGAGCTGCTCTGATCTTCGTGGCTAGGGTTCTTTCATTACGGTTCTCGCCAACACCGTGAGGCAGCCAGAAGCCAAAATACGACTTTGATGTCCCGGCCATGGCATATCTGTCACAGACAATGGTCCTTGGACGCGGCCCAGTGACGAACAGCTCTGCGGTTTCCATGTTGAATTTACCGAGCATTCCCGTCGCCTCGATAGTGTCAAAGAGCTTGGGCGGATCCGCGCAACCCCGTGCTATCATTACTGCAAGCCAAATGATTGCTCCCTCGAGCCCTTCGCAGAAAGGATTAGTGCCTTCATGACGTTTCTCCATCAGGCTCTTTACCTCGTCAAAACAAACCAGGACCTGCTCAACGAGCGCCACGGAGTCGGTCCCACGGTCAAAGCTTATGGGCGCCTCGAGACTCACTCGATAATCAAGAAAGCCGCGTTCTACAAGAACTGTAAATAAGTCCCAAATAGCCGACTGCTGGCGGGACCGCCAGTACAAAGCTTGCAACAACATGGAATAATTTGGGTTTGCAAGCTCCAACTCCCCTAGAATCGCGCCGTCTTCTCTCTGTGGCTGGTCGAAATCGCAGTCGGCAGCTTCTGCCCGAACCAGATCGGCAGCTCTTCGTCGAACTTCTGGGTCAGGGTGCTCCCGTCGAATCGTCATTTGATTCAAGACGGTCAGGTCCATGGATGGCCACTCTCGTCGTCTCCGGCGATGCATTAACTCCAAATGAAAATCCACATCCACAGAATCTCTCAGCAAGAGATCCTCAACGAGTGCCAAAGCCGCTACTTTTTCGTCTGAGAGATAACTCGTGTAAGTGGACCTAGGACTGCCCACGATGCTAGCTTCCAAAGCGTCCTGCATATACCTGTCATGTGTTTCGACAGTGAGAGGTCCGCTAGGATTCTGCTGGAGATGTGGGAGCTTTATCTTGGCGAGTGACTGAATAAATGGCTGGGAGAAACGAAAATTTCTCACTCTGTTGCTAACAGATCTTGTCGCTCCGTAGTGTTTTTCATCTTTTCCAGCTGCGGCGACTGCATAACGACCGAGTTCATTTCTGGCCGCTATCAACTCAACAAGGTGACCCGAATAACAGTGGCTGCCAACGGCATTCACCTGAACACCTGGTTTAAACAGCGACAGGAGCCGTACGATTGACTCTGAAGCTACCAGGGAATCCCCGATCTCGATTCCGCCATTATGCGAGCCGTGACATTGGAAAAAGATGTTCACCACATCCCCAGAGGCTGTTTCCTGAGCCCTCGCACGGATCCAGAGACCAACCTCCTGCATCAGCTGCCCAGGGGGCACATAATCGTACCATTGCTGGTCACGGTTCTGCTCGAATTTTTCGCGAGTGAAAACAAAAAGCGGCTTATTGTTGGCTCCAAATTTTCCAAATTTGATATCTTTGATGCCTTGGTTTCCGAGATGCTCGAAATGCTGGTCCAACGGAAAGCAGGACAGAAAAGTGCCTTCTAGAGAGGTGTTGAGAAGATTTCTGAACGCAAGAGAGATTCCCATGAAATCGCCAAATATGCCGGCGTCCGCGTTCGATTTAGGTCTGTCCACACCACAAATAACCAATACATACATCCTGCCATCAGGCCTGCTGGCTGGAGCTCTCTGAGGAGGCGGCACTGAAATGGGCGGTGGCTTAAGTTTTCCTGTCAAAAGGTCAGCTTTTGGATCGTCCTGTGGCTTGGAATCTTTGAACATTATACACACCCGCTGAACCTGATGGCATAGAGCCAAGAGAGCGTCTTCCTTGCTGCATTGTCAAATTAAGAAAGCGAACTGTTTGAGGCTTTTGGGTCTTGGATAAACGGAGTTGTGGGATAAAGCTGAGAGTGCTCCTAGCCAAAAGAGCTGAAGATTGAGAAGATGCTCGAGAGTCTGTCAGATCATGCTGCAAATCCAGTGGTGATGGGGCTATCTTATAAGCTTCCCCAATTCTCTCTGACGTCCGGATGGCGACTGGGAAACAGTGCTTGGGAATACTAGCTCCACTAATCGTCGATTGAATGTAAGTGCTTGACAAATCTCAACTATTCATTTTTCATTCACCTGTGGTCCTGTGGAAATGCAGTCAGCCGGATACGTATTAGTTTGATATCAGTTAAGCTATGGATTTGCAAGTTTTCCATACTACACTGTATGTAGCTGGCCGAGCCGTATATTCAAATAACGTATTATTGGTCAATCATCACCTTGAAGGGAACAATCAATCCATGTTTGTTCGTGTTCAGAATCCATCGTTTCTACGTTTTGTAACCTGCCAAACAAGGCAGCGAGCGAGCAAGCAGTCAATTTGATTTTTGATGATCAGCTGTTCGCTGCTCATTGAGTTGTGGAAGTGACTGGATAGTTCAGATTTGGGATTAGTTTGTCAAGCAGCTTGGTCACTCCTTCCTCATTTACATATGTCGTTTGCAGTTTAGTTCTCGTATGCCCGAACATTTGATACATGGAAAGTGATTCCACGTTTGCCTTTTCTTTTTGTGCTAGATGGTTAGGTGCATCCAGCTTGGTCGCTCCTTCCAATTACGTAGATTTTGCTCCTTATCCCTCGTTTTGGCAATATTTTATGCAATGTCTACTTTCTTTGCCCTTTTAACGCTATTTAAAACTCTGTAATATATAATTCCGTGGCAATCGAGAATATCAAAGGAGAAACAATCCATTTATCATTTGAATCATTTGATGTCATATATGCTCTCCGCCCCAACGTTCTTTTCGCTGAGAATTTTTCATCAGATTCTTGTATATCCTCAATCTTCCATTTCTTTCTGGACAGCTTTCATCATTCATTATGAATCCATGGATGATGAAGCGGAAAAAGCATCCTATGTGCCGTGATGGAGGAAGTTTGGGTTTTCTGATCATTGATATATTGTAATCTAAATGATAGCCATCATTAAAGATGCTCAAGCTCTATTTCATACTCCGACGTATGTTTGGCAACTTTTTCCAAAATGGTCCACCGTGGAGGTCAGGAATGATTCGAAGGGCATAGTTATTGGATAGGATTGCTGACCAATTACTTAACGAGACGAACCCTGGTTATCTAACGTATTCGGCTATTTGGTGTAGACATTATAACTGTAATGGCGTCTTTAGTTATAACCATCATAGCTAACATTTTCCTTCTTCAGCATAATACAGTTAAGCATACCCGAGTTCGCTACCAAACTTTTGCATGGTTCCGCTCCGCAATGTGGCATTGTTTATTATAAATGAGCTCCTATCTACCTCATGCCCAGAAACCTTGACAGTTTACTTCTTTATTAGATCCATCTCGTCACTTCTGCGATCATCGTCAATTCTAAGCAGCCGAGTGGAGTCCCTGCATGTGCAATTCAATATGTCACTAAGTCACGATCATTGCCCCGTCACTGACGGCCTTCTGCACGGCCCTACCCTGCCACGAGTTCTCGCACTACTTCATTGGCTACAGTTCACCCTTCTTCTGGCGGTCAGATCGGGCAGCGATTTGACTCGCTCGCTCCCCATGCGTTAGCACTCATATTGTTTATTCTTTATTATTCAGGGCCCGCTGGCTGGAATGAGCCATGGTAGATGCCAGCGAAGAGACATCAGAAGCTGCGATAATTGGAGAGACTGGCCGCAGACGTGTCCGACGGGTTCGAAGAGCTGATAGAGTTCCGCAAAGGGCATCGGGTACAACAAACGCTGCAGATGCTATGTCGAGACTTGCAGGTACAGAGAACTTGGACCTCGAGCAGTTGCGCAGAGCCAGGACCGAATTCTATGACCGTCCGTCAGAGGAGCGGATACGAAAGTCAAAACCTAAGAATATGACCAACTTGAAGGCGGCCCGATCACCCGCCGCGACCCCGGTACGAAGAGCTACATCCAAACAATCTCGAGACAAGACGACGCCCCGGCTTGGCAAAGGCAGCCATGCAGGCGCTACGATTACCGCAAGGGACTCGACCAAGAACCGAGCAGCTGCAGATAATTCGGCCTATGTATATGGACCTCCAGACCGACATGAGAGCGGCCACACGGCTCGGAAACCCGCGCGCTCCTCGACCTCATCCCCAAAATCGAGAGAGCGAACTTCAAGATCGAACATGTCTCAGTCCAGATTACAATCGGACTCGAGCAAGAGAGCTTCAGACAAGCCTGCCAGACTTTCCGCGAAACGAATGTCAAATCCCCAGATTGGAAATGCAACCGCCAAGAGCTCACCCGCTCCGAGCCGCAGTGCGACTCCCAAGGTCGTTAGGTATGGGCAAATTGCAGAAACATGGGGAATCTCAGTTCATTCACTAATCTTTTGGATTTGAAATTACAAAGGAGCACGTCTATGCAAGAGAAGCCGACATCAGCATCTCCGCGCCCAGGCGTCCAAAGAAGCAATACGACTGCGACCAGCCAAGGGCAACCTCCGACCTCATCCGCACCTACAGCAGCAGAACCATCAATGGGCAAAACAGGGACTGCGACTGGCCCAAAGCAACGTCGAGGCAGCGTTGGCCTCTTCGCTGCATTGTTTGGGCCATCGCCTCAGCGACCTGAGAAAAAGTAAGCAACTTTCACAGAATTGATAACTTCTAAAGCTAATATTTGCCCTTTCTAGAGTCGCATGTCTAACCTGCGCGGCAGACGACGTGCCAATGTCGAAATCGGCCAAACTTGCCTGCGGCCACCGCATGTGCCATGAGTGCCTCAAGCGTGTGTTCACCATGTCTATCAGCGATCCACAGCATATGCCACCCCGGTGCTGCACCCAAGACCATATCCCACTACGTCACGTGGATCGATTATTCAACGACAAGTTCAAGATGCAATGGAACAAAAAGTATCAAGAGTACACAACCAAGAACCGTATCTACTGCCCGACGCGCGGCTGCGGCGAATGGATCAGGCCTGGCAACATCCAGATCGACTCGAGCAGCGGCCGCAAATACGGCAAATGTAGCCGGTGTAAGACCAAAATATGCTGCCTCTGCAATGCGAAATGGCATACGAGACGCGAATGTCCCAACGACGAAGAGACCAAACGATTCATTGAAGTCGCCAAACAAGAAGGATGGCAACGATGCTTTAACTGCAAAGCCATGGTCGAGCTCAAAGAAGGGTGCAATCATATGACATGGTACGCCGCCTTGTTTGCTATCCTTTTGGGATCCGTCATGATTCTTCTGGTCAAGCTATGGAGATTTTTTTCATCTCCACCCTCAGTGTCATCGATGATGTACCCTTTTCTTACTCTTCTTTTTCTTCTCATTTCAATCTTCTTTTTCTTCATCAAGCACTAGCTTACTTGATTTTGCTCGGACATAGTCGCTGCGGTGCCGAATTTTGCATGATCTGTGCACGTCGTTGGAAGACTTGTGATTGTCCGTGGTTCAATCATGGCGCTATTGCCGACGGAGACCGTCTAAACCACTTCAATGTGCCACAACCACAGGCAGGCGCGCCACCGGGGTACGGCCACTATAGGCGCGCGACAGCAGACGATATTGGCGGCTATCGTGGCGGCGCGCTTGCATACCACGAGGAACTAGGACAGCGTCGACGACAAGAGCAAGAAGACGAAATACTTGCTCGACGACTGCAAATCCTCGGCATGGAGGATGATGACGAAGATGGACATGAAGACGCAATCGTCGACGCCGTATTGAACGACTACGCAACCCGCCGTCGTGCTCGTCGTCAGCATCAGCATCTCGTGCAGCAACAGCAACTCCAGCGCCGACGAGAGCGAGAAATGGCACGTGAAGAACAAGCCCGCCGGGAATATGGTCAACAGGGAGATATTTTTGGAATCGGTAACACGACCGACCACTTTATGAATGAGGATTACGTGCACGCCCGCAATCCCGCAAACCTTTTTACTGGACATTTCTTCGACAATGCTGCTGCCATTGCGAACCAGATGCGCGGTCTCGATGATCGACAGGCATTGAATGGTTCCTGGGCTCCACCCGGCTTACTCGTCGAAGAGCAGCCAAGACGAGATACCCGTACATCGAAAAGAAACCGGCGCAACACGAACACACAAACGAGGGAAGGAGAAGATGCCTCTCCGGCTGCAAATCCCACACACGGAAGGATGAGTTCTGATCTCACCACGGCCAATGTGCTCAACCGTCCAGGCGCTGGTCGTCGACGACATACCCTCATGGGCAGTGACGGCAAAATCGGATCATGGTTGCATAATATTGGCTGATGCGGGATGTTCTTTTCGCCATCACCATTAAGATTATCATCTAATTTCTCACTTTTCTCCTACATCGTCATGAATTTACGATGAACGACTTTGTCATTGCATCGCCGTTATACTACAGTATTCTTTCAACTCATCGACATTCACGACTCAGCGACTCTGCCTCTTACTGGACGAATGCATCTTTAAAATTATACCTTTTACATTACGAGCTCATTTCTCATTCACGAAACATTTAGCTACCCTGCCATGATACCAATCGTTTTTTGCATTATTATACATTGATGCTCTCCATCTTGCAACCCGTTATATCCATACTGTTTTAGGCCTTTACCCGACACTTCATTTATTAATACCTTTATTACTTTCAAACCATAACTGGGAAAATCTGCTTTATTATTTCTATATTTAATTCTATTATAATATTCACCTTTACCCTTTAGCCCTTTTCATTTGGATCTGAATAATGCGGATGATATTCCCGCCGAGAACCTTGCTGCCTTGCAAGTTGCGCCAAAATCAAGAGACATAAATATCACCGGTTAAGAAAAAAAAAATGGAGATGTAATCTACTTGACCGACTGTAATTCTCTTGCCCTTTTCCCATACCGATTACACTGCATTCCAATTCCGATGGGCGATTCATGCTATGTTAGCCGTTCTTCTCCTGATAGTATTGTTATGTATATAGAAAGCTTATAGAGTTCATTTTTGTTTAGAGAGACACACCGCACTTGTAACAGAGAGATGGAAGCTAGGCCATAACACAGTAACGCCGAGTTGAGAAAGGTTCCGGTGGTTTAGAAAAGCTCATTTGGTGTATTGGACTAACAAACGGACCCTCGAAGGGACGATTCCTTGGTTAAACTTACAGTACTAGGGCACGAAAATCTTCCCACCATTGGCTTAACAGGGGAAGATGTTTTGCCATAGATTAATCAACAACAACTAATAGTATAGAAATTTCAAAATAATACATAGATAGAAGAGTTTAAGCTATATATTTCCTGTAAATATTATATCATTTTATTGTAGAAATTCCCTCCTTATTCTAGTCTGTATAGTACTGGCTAGAAATCATTAGTTTTCCTCTAAATGTCTTCTACAGATAGTAAAAAAATAGTTAAACAAACTCAATAAAAATTAATATAATATGATAAGCTAATGAATAACTTTATAATGTATATAAACTTAGTAATAATATATTGGTTGTTGAGAAAGAGTCATGATGTCAAATATTACAAGTTTTGGTAAGGTTACCAAAATGAGTAAATATTGGTGACCCCCGACTGCTTTTTGCCATTATCTCTAATAAAAGAATTAGTAAATACAAGACAAAATAAGATATAGTAGTACATACTTGGAGTGTGCATTGCATTTATGTTTATCAGTTTTGGAGAAAGTGTAAATACTCCGTACGGAGTACAAGCGAAGCAATTGGCTCAGAAAGAGCAAGAACACCCGATCCACTCCCTCCCCCATAAGGCGATTCTCTCCCATTCCTTGGAAGGCCACGGCGGCCAAATTGTTAGCGGCCAGCTGATTTTCCTTTCTTTAGACCACCCTTCCTGCCCAGTCGGGACTCGGGTCTTCCTGTTCCACAGTGCCCATGACATGCATGGACAGAAAAGAACGAATGGCAAAGGGCTTCATCTTCAACTATCTAATAGCCAAGAAACTCATTCCAAGAGAATTTGTCAAAACTCTCCCAAATCAATTGTGTCTCGACTCTCATCTAGCCTGCTGCCTCATAGTACAGCCGTTGTTCCTGTATGCCAGAGTGCCCGTGAACCAAGCGGTCAAACCAGTACCAATGCATCCTACTACCAAGCCAAACAGCCAGCTGCCAGCGAGCCCTGAAATAAAAAATTTCCAAGGGCAGAGGAGATGCTAGCATTAAGTCAAAATTGGTCTCTTTGAAAGAGTGAGTCTGAGTGACTAATAAAAAAAAATTATAACATAGAAAAATTCTCTAACCTTGTTATACAATCGTATGTGACGTTGCACTTGGACATGGAACATCATCATTACAGTCAGGTATGAGGGAAACATTTGTTCGTAAATAGACTGATTGCCTTTGGTCAAAGCACAAGGGCTGCTAATGTGGTCTGATTCTCTGAAGTCGCCGAGTGTTTCCAATATGGTCGAGAGAACGTATTATTGGAAGAATATCCATGTTTTTGTAACAGAAGACCAATGGGTTGTCAGAGTCAGTAAAAGTCCTCTTTTACTCTCTTTGCCAGAGTTGGCAGCCAATGCCTTTCTGTAAACGAAAACGTCAGCTCTACCAACTGTCCAGGTTTGCTTCGAGTCTTCAGATGAAGTTCCAGCCAGGATATTACCCGGCGGTTTTAGACTCATACTGGAAATTTTTGTTGTTGCTTGTGATACGACCTTTGTGCTTCTTCCTTTCCGACTAGCTTTGCAGTCTTCCAGTCTTTCCGGGGTCTCATGCGAGAGCCTTTCAGTGCTCAATTGGTAGGATACTTGGATACCTGCGGTGGAATCTATCTACTAGGTGCTGAGTATTTGAAACATCCTCCTCCAGCTGCTATGAGCATGAGTCATGACCTGTCCACTGTAACGGATATAGTCACTCGTTGTATCCTTTCTTTGAGTTAAAAGTATATCTTTCATCTAATAAGTATTTAGATCAACTCATGCTTTGCAAGTTTCTAGATTTCTTGAATAGCTTTAACTGTAGTAGAACCAGGCCGACTTACATTCGGGCCAGATATGGCGATCGAGACTCTGTCGGAAACCAGCCATAGCTGTGACAGGAGTTTAGGACATGGTCCAACATCTTTCCTCTCAGATATTTTAAAATCGAGCAGCGCACAAGCCATTATCCAATCTGACACCCGGTGGCAGATCAGCGTCAGGGCATGTATCTGCTTGAGGGCTTGGATCTGCCGGTAGGCTGTGGCCAGGTAGCACCTGTTGGTTTGCCAGAACTCTACGGAATCCTCATCTCTGACTCTTTCTTTGCTTCTGTTCTGTTTATATCTGCCACCAAAGCACATTAATAGATAGCTATGGCTGTAGAAAAGTAACGATCGCTATTTCGTGTGGTCAATGCTTGCAAACGTTCCTTTCGTACTCTGCGCCGATGGTATCATTGCTCTCTGGTTGCCTTAGGGCAGTGTCGGATTCTAATCCTATCTATTGACGACTGAGGGGTGCACGGTGTGTAGTTGGGCGTGCCGTACGCCTGAATCCATAGTGATTCTGCCATGCGACCGTGTAGTAACCCTTTGTCCTGGTAACCACAGGCCGCACAGCACGGAGTGAAAGAGTGAAAGCATTCTGAAAGACAAAGTCGACAACAGCGGAAGACGACCCAGAAGGGTGACTCGGAGAACCAGGAAGAGGAGAGCGAGAAGAATGGCGAGAAGGACTCCCCGTGGCGGATCCAGCACCCGTTGCTGCCTCTCTAGCAGCCTAGCTTGTGCAATAAATTCCTCCATGTTGGGATTAACTCGCCAGTGGGGACGAGGCTCAGCATCAACCTGACATTCTGCGGTAGTGCCCCATGGGAGTCGCACAAAGCGCAACGAGCCATCAGTTGCCGCTGATTCTTCCAGCATTTAAAGTGGCATATCATGATTCTTGACACCTGCGGGAGAATTCTGTGGCATTTCACCTTTGTCAGAAGAAGGGCGAGGCGAGGGCAACTGAGGATCACCATCATTGCCTCCAGGATTGGAGGATAGGTATTGAAGAAATATCTTCTCCGAACACCAAACCAGGATGATTTTGACTGGCGACATAGAACACACCTTGTAGACATCTGCCGTCATTTTGTGTCCGGAGGACAAGAGAGAGGCAGAGAGACTGGAGCAGACCGAAGAGCAGAACGCAATTTTCCACGGCCATATCTAATCCGTTGAGGTATGACCGTATGCCATCTCTCTTCAAAAGCAACATCCGTTTACCTCGCATACATCTCTCAAGCCAATAATCTTTATAGGAGTAGACTGTAGTTGAAGCCGGGCACCACCCACAACATGGCCCAAAAGAAAGTATCCACCTCTCTACAGAAACGAATCAGCCACTGTTCAATAAATGAGGTTCATCCGGTCAAGCCCTCATATATGCAGGCGGTAGATGGTGCAGAGACGCCGTATGGCGGAGGTGGTAAAGATTTAAACCACAGGAATCTACTGCGTATGAGCAGATCAAAACTTGAACTTTTTTTTTTGCCCATTTGGTTCTCTTGAAATTCATCGTATCAACGATGTTACACCACGGTTGATTCTCGCCTTCTTCGTGACGAAATACGACTCGATCCAGCCCCGGTTTTCTGTTGCATTTGCCTCCGTTATAAACTCTGCCGTTGAAAAGTTGGGAACGACAATCGATTGTCGTTTCCAGTCGGAAATTTTTTGAAAATCGAAATTTGATCTCGTCGGAATAATCTTTGAGCATCAAATTGGAATATCAGTTTTTTGTTTGCTTGTGTAGAAACAATAGACAGCAGGGAACTGCTCTGTTATTTTCTAGCACCCGCTCTCGTTGTTTTCTCGGCCCTAGGCCTTCAACCAGCCCCGTATATTCAATGAATCCTCGCGGCTGCGAGACATATTTTCGAGATATTGGCCGCGGGTTTCTCCCTTTCTTTCCATTCTTCGACAGTTTGACTTGATAGATAGACTCAATTTCGTTGCTCTTGTATGGGAGATATATATCCAATGACAGCCTCAGATAATATCGAATTGAACCTGCCAGGGGCATGCTCTATCCAGAGAACGAGTACGGTGAAAAGCTGTAATGTTCCAAGTGAAGAAAAAACAAAGCCCCTCTTAGAATCGTAGCCAAGCTTGGAAAATCGTGAAGAAAGAGGTTCAAAACAGAGATGAATGGGTCATTTCCCCTACAAGTTTCGTTTTCTCGGCCTCTGAAATCTTTGCTTTGTCGTTCCTTTCTTGGCCAGTTGTTCTGTCTCCAGACTCCAGCTGAAGCAGGCTCTAGACCGAAGAATAACCATGGTAGCCGCCAACACTGAAAGGCAGGCCGCAGGATATCTCAGTAAAGGTTTGGTAGAAAGCAGCAGAAGTTTGGAACAGCATTTGCGCCACGAGGCAGGACAGTTATCCTCTGTCTTGTGCAGACTCTTCAACTGGAGAGGGATAAACCCCGCCAGAAGTTTTCGGCTTTTTTCGTCTTCAAGGGAAGCAAGTTCTGCGAGTCCGATAGAGATTCCGTTGTTGTGAAGATTGTTCAATTCAAATGTCTGCACGTGCAGAGCCAACAGGCATAATACGGTATACCGTCGAGGCTTTACTCCCATTTCGATTGGGTGACGACTCCATGGATGGCCATTCTCGTCGTCTCCGGCGATGTATTAACTCCAAATGAAAATCCACATCCACAGAATCTCTCAGCAAGAGTTCCTGAACGAGTGTCACTCAGCTCTCCATACCTGATTTCTGCAATCCAGAAACATTATGAATTTCCATCCTCTGCGGAAACTCTAGTCGGTAGGCATAGGGGGTGATAATCCCCGTAATTTTGGCCCCTCCTGGGTTCTTCCAATTCAGCTTCTTCAAAGGTCTTTTTGTCTGAATGTCTCAAGCGTCTAAGCTTCAGGGTCTTCCCTTCCTTTACTAAACCCGTCACATATTTTCAACTCGACTTCTCTCGACAGACCCCAGTAGCATTTATTCCACTGCCAATGTATATATAACCCCAAACTTGAAAAGAAAGGTGTGAGTGGTATTTGCATGCTCAGGGTTTTGCACAAATATATAGCCGCCAAGCTATAAGAATACTCGAGATTGCTCATAGGGGCTCTAGAGTCTGGACATGTGTCTTAGAAACTGCTTCGACGAGGAAGAGAGAATCATCTAGGATTCTAGAGCGCGAGCGGAAAAGGGAGTTTTATATACTTGATGATATCGAGGTGAATGTGAAAAGGAATAGCAGAATTGGTTCGAAATGGAAGGGAATGTTCTAGGCATCTCCTAGGCAGCCAGGCAGCCAAGTACGAGTTTGATAGGCAACAAACCAGAACGTCTCGTGATTCTTGTGAATTGCAAAGGCATGAGAATTTAGTGATTCAGTGGCAAGCATGAAGATAGGAGAGTTTGCAGAGTGATTGTTTCGCTTCTCTGGATTTATGCTTCGTTTGGTGGAAAATCGCAAGTGCCGCCGTAGGAGATTGAGGGAGAAGGACGTGAATCCCAAAGGCTAATGAATTTGGCAAGGGGTTTCCTTCCTGGGGGACGCGAAGATAGGGCTTGCACAAAAGAGAAATTTAACAGTTTGTATTTGCTGTCGTTAAATACAGGCATTTATTTTTCGTCAATTGTAGGCACTGATTTAAATACAAGAAGAAGCCATGGAATCTCAATGCCAAGCCCAAATTACTTGAAAAGATATGCTGCCAAAGGCGAGATGTCAATGACATTTATTGGTACAAATTGCCAAGCTATATGCATGCAAATATTTGAAAGATGATAAGAATAGGAAGCGCGCTAGCGATGCTGCAACATGAAATCTATACGTCAAGTTCGTAGCGGGCATTAAGAATAAGAATAAGAATAAGAGTATATGAACAAGAAGGTTTAATGCATCACCACGTATCTGGGCCAAAGTGCTCGCCTGGCGGGACAGTCCGGTACGCACAGGCCTGCCAATCGCATCCCTATCGACACAGTTATTAGTGATGCCGAAATGGAAAATGGGCGTCAATACCAACCTGTTTGTAAATCTCTGTTCCCCACCATTTGAAACCTTCCATGATTCCGGTATAAGCAAAGCCAAAGAAGACTACAACAACGCCAAATGCGAGGCCAGAGTCCAATGCGGCAGACAGAGTCATGGTGTATTTGCTCCACCACGCCGGGGCGCGCCGACGAATGAGATGGTTGAAGATGTAGCACGTGAGCGTCCACACAGAAAAGTTGAGTCCAGTCTGGAAAACAATGAATTAGCATGGGAACGGCAAGTCATCAATAAACTAGATGGAGGTAAACTGACCGCTGGCGGAATCCAGCTCAAACTGCCAAACAGCACTGGCAAATTCACTCTTCTCCACAAGCTCCGCCGGTTTTTCCTGCCAAGAAGCCAAACGCCAAGTGGCGCGATAGCCCCGAACAAGAATGCCCAGACTAGGGGCCGGTACATTCCTCCAGGACCAAAGAAGCGTCGTGGACCTACGACGCCCCATAAAATGCTACCATTGAAGTGTACACGTGCAATAGGACAGGTGAACCCGTTGATGGCTTCAGGTGTGCAAATGTGTGGAATATTGCGGAAGGCCCAGTTCAGAACGCCGATCTGCGTCAGGCTCGAGACGATAGTCGCAGCCATCTGAACCCAGAACAAAATCCTCGGCGGTATTTTCATATAGTGGCCCAGCTTCAAGTCAGAGGAGAATTTGAGACCCTGCATTGAGGTGATCTAAATTGTTGAGAATATTAGCCAGTGATTATATCAATCGATGAGTGAGACACCTACGTAACCATAAGTGACAAATACCATATTTGCCACAGGTCGGCCAGGGAAAACAACGCCACAAATGAGTTGGCAGATAAGGTAAAGACTGCTTTGTTGATTTGTAATGGCCATGACGATTCCAATAGGAATGAAAAAGATTGCGCCGATACCCAGGGCCATCAACAAGCCATACCAGGGCAGATGAATGGGGTAACTAAAGGAGTATTAGCAAGACTCGTTCTGGAGAACGCTTCATCCGAGCGAATTGCTTACTATTCGACGACAAATATCCCAATCGCTGTCATCGTCACAAACGTAATCAAGTACCAACTAATTGGCGCATCTTTGTATCGTCGCATGAGCCGGCAGTGTACATCCTCGCCACTCATCAATGTATCGAGGCCTGGGTCAGACGCGTTTCCACTGCTCAGTGACCGCCGGAGCTGATTTTTGTCAGGATCGGGACGCGCGGTGGGATCCACGGGCTGATATTCGGCCTTATTATCTACCCTGTTCTCTTGCAGCGACCGTTTCCATTGTCGCCAAATATCCTTACTGTGCCAGCAGATGGTATGGGTGATGAGAGCTGTCAGAGCTGCAAACTGGAGTGCGTAACTAAGGACATAGGTGATGGGAAGGAAAACCCGGCTGTACCGGTGATATGCCTCGTTGTCAAACACAAAATCCTTGGTTAAGATTCTGCTGACGTCGTATGGTTTTCCAGTGTTGTCGAACACAACCGACGACAGGATGGGCATATATGACGAGAACATGACATTGGTATAGTCTCAAAGACAATTAGTCTATAATTCCAGGTATGGTGACAGATACGATTATGGTCTTACAAAAAATAGGAGCCATGATATACATGACAATTACCAGACCCCCAACAACGTTGAGGGCAGCCCAGAAAGGCGTAAGCAACGGGGAGCCAATATATGCAATCTGCGACCAATCAAACGTGATAGGAAACAGGCCTAAACCAGATGCCACGCCAAACTGCAAATAGTTAGTATTCCTAGGAGAATCATTGGTCATTACCAAAGGAGGGTCTTACAAGATTGGCAATGACAGGACTTTTCGGAGCAAACCACGTGATAACGTTGAAATAACTCAGCGCCGGCATCAACAAACCGGGTAAAAAGTAAAAGGCGAAACTAGCACCCCAGATGATCATGAAGAACTTCCAACGTGATATACGCCAGCCATTCGCTATCCGATTCTCCTCTTTATGCAATGTTCTAAACATGGAAGTGGACATAAGGGTGCCCGGCCAGATCATACCACCAGGACGAACGAGGTAATGCCGGGTAAGTCCAGCGAATGTGTAACCTAGAATCTGTGTCGACAGCGTCAGAAGTAACTGATAGACGATGCCAAGATCTTGATTGTAGAATTTTGTTTGCTCGACAATGACCTATGCTGAAAATTAGTGGCGGGACTCAAATGCGAGATATTTCCAACCGGGACCTCCTACGTCAGTTGCAAAGGCAAAACCAAAAGAAACGTTGCTGCTAATGTAAACACAACTGTGTTCCTTTTCGTTCCATCGCCCCTGAGCGAGCCACAGTCTCAGCGATCGTTTCCAACTCCTTCGACTACTCGTCACCGGTCTGCTAGTTTCGTGTGCAGGTCCTGGACTTGCTTCACCAGTAGGCACTCTGGATAGAGGAGCAGCCGTGTCTGAGGGTTGACGCAGATCATGCGGGACCCACTCCGAATGAGCGGATGGGCTTCGTCCTTGCAAGACGCCATCGACGAAATATTCTTCGGGATCGTCTGATCGCTTGAGAAGCTGATCCCAAAGAAGGCCAAGAGGATGGACAAGCAAAAGAGCAATAACAGGAGTAATGCTAACGCTGGGGTATCGCAATGAGAAGAAAAGATTTGTTGAAGAGCCGAGCAATGCAAACATCATAGAAAGAATCCACATGCGAGGGGCTAAAAGTTGCGCAAAAGGTATTAGTGTGCGCTCGAGGATCAGTCTGGTGACTTGAACTTACTGCTAATAGAAAGTGTAATATTATCTACTGCGGAAACCGAAGCCCGAACCTGCGGGTACCTGAGGTTGCGAATCAGTCACACATCATATAGAGAGGCAAAGTTGCCAATGAAACCCTAGCACTTACGGAGAATTGTCAGGAGGGTTCTCAGCATCATCCTGTTCGGAGCCGTCATCCTCCATATCAATCACTTCTTCATCGCTCGTTTCGGAGCTTGTCACGTCACCGGTCGACGATGAAGGGCGATCATCGAATGAAGTGTCGAATGCCTCAACGCTTGGCACACCTGCACCGGCGGCGAATCTCGACTCCAAGCCGGACTCATGAATTCCTTCCAATGCATCACTGTGCGTATCGGCCAAGGCCTGAAGCTCAGCCCTCGAGATGGACGCTCGCCGTTTCCGTTGTTGACGTCGTTGGCGGGAAGATGACTGCCCTGAAGCTCGACCAGTGGACCCGGTCCAGGATCTTGAATCGATCCGTTGTAATCTCGACGATGCTTGGCTTACAGGTTCGCTTCCACGTCTCGAGATATCGCTCTGGTCTTTCCCTCGTCTACCCCTGGAAGGGCGTCCATCGTCATGATTCGATTGCCCCGCATCGAGAGGATCCTCATGGATGGGCAGCGCACCGTACGAACCCGTTCCTTGAGCCGGAGAGGAACGGAGCAGTAAGGGCGTCTGGGACATGAGGCTGGAAAGCCGCCGAAAGAAGCGCCCAAGCTTGCTTGTCGCGTAAGCTTGAGCGTCGTCGACGTTGGCTGTATAGTCGTCTTCAATTACGTCGAAGTGTCCAGAAGGACGGCGACGAACAGCGGCGGCAGACGAACCGAGGACGTCAGTGTCACGACCATGCCCTGGATCGAAATCGTCGGATAGAGAACGGGGGGATTCTATGGATGTTGCCGGTGAAGGCGCTGTAGGTGGTGAGCCACTTCGCTGAGCTAAAGACGACATGTAAATGTTGGCGGAGCTGTAGCTCGAGAGACCACGATATGAAATACGAACATTGACGTAGACACAGCAAAGGTGTAAGTTAGTCTGTTTGATGAGTGACCAGGCACAAATCAAAATATGGAACAGGTGAAAGGGTCGCGTGAAAGAGGATGGAAGTAAGGGATTAACGTTCTGGAAAGAAAAATGTGTAGGAATGGGAGCTGAGGAAAGGCTCTGGGCAAAGCAGGGGAGGAATTGGGGGGGGATTCAGCTTTCTGATATAACGACGATAGGCCAGGCAGAAGGGGGGAAAGGTCGAGAGGTCATCAAATTGGCTAGATCGGCAGATTATCAGATGACTCCGACAAGCATATTATCTAATCAGATGCACACTTATATACAATAGGTTTAGCTTCCAAATTGCAAGGTTCGGGCACCGGGAAGGCTAGTCCAAAAGAAGAAAAGGTGTCAGCTCGATGCCGAAATCGGGGTGGAGAAACTCTCGCAGTGAGGGGCCAAGATTGCACAAGGTGAGGGGATTCATAAAAGAATACGGGAAGAGGTGTGAAGCGGTGAGTGACACAGGCGTATAAAGAGTAGCAGATGACGCGGATGGTAAAACAAACGGAATGTAGGTTGCCACTGCTCGACGTGCCATGAACTATTGGAAGTGCAACCACTCGTCCCGTAGCCATTGCGGTGTGTCCATCTGATAAGTTTAAAGGAATGTGTTGTAGTACAGTATTACTGCAGGAAGCAGTGTTCATTTGACGACCAGAAAAGGAGATGAGCCGTCCCTGGCAACAAATCGGATCAGATATGAGCAAGGCTGATTGTACACGAAAAGGGTGGGTCGCACGCACAGAGGTGATATTTGACAGCGATATAGCAGATGAAAAGATATTCACTTTGTATTACCATTGGCTGGAGAGAGCTCGCAATGCAGATCAGACTCCACGGGACGATAAAAGCAATAATTTCGATACAATAGCATCTTTCTCTGTCCAAGTTTGACATGTTTGTCTAGAATTGCACGTGCAAGGATGCAGACAAACATTGGCAGTGTTTGCCCTCCCGTCAAGCTCGCTGATTGGCTCAAGCTCCGGGCGGTGAATAGAAAGCACTGATCTCATATGGCATTGAATCAACAACGCTCACCAATTTCCTTTATATCTTCTCTTCTTCACCAATCGGACAACTCAATTGATTTAAATCTCTTCTCTCCTCATCTTTGAACCTTCAACCTTAATCATCTTACCATTCTGTCATCTCAAGCTTAAAAGTAAAATGTCGGCTCCTAATCTCCAAGAGATTCATGACACCCTCATCGAGGTGGCCCAAAAGGCCGGGGACATGATCCTCAACGCCCGTCCCTCGTTCCAGAGTGCCGGAAACAAGAAGAACTGTGAGAAATACTTTTATATCTAGCTCTCTGTTATCCTCGCCGGCTCCGCTAACAATTTTCGACCCTCTAGCTGTCGATCTTGTCACTGAGACTGACCAGGCCGTCGAGAAGATGGTTTCTACCACTCTCCGCGAGAAGTATCCCGACTACAGGTAAACCCGCAACACTCCAGCAGCCTTCAATTTATGCCTATCTCACTAACTCGTGTTCAACTATAGCTTCCTTGGCGAGGAGACCTACAAGCCTGGCATGACCCTTGGCTCTGGGCCGACCTTCATCTGCGACCCCATTGACGGAACCACCAACTTCGTGCACGGTCACCCGTACGTCTCCATCTCGCTGGGATTTACTATTGACAAGCGTCCCGTGGTCGGAGTTGTTTACAACCCCTTCCGCAAAGATTTGTTCACTGCTATTGAAGGCAAGGGAGCGTTCCTAAACCGCACTACTCGTCTTCCATACAAGCAGGAGCCTGAGCCGCTTGAGGGTCTGAACAATGCACTCGTGGCTGTTGAATGGGGAAGCGACCGCCACGGAAACAATTATGACATCAAGTGGAACACGTACCGTAAGCTGGCGGCCAACAAGGATAATGGCGGAAGCATGGTGCACAGCCTGCGCTCGCTCGGCAGTGCCGCCTTGAACCTCTGCCACGTGGCTACGGGCACTTTTGACGCGTACTGGGAGGCTGGATGCTGGGCCTGGGATGTCGCTGCCGGGTGGGTCATTCTCAAAGAAGCTGGCGGTTTGATTGCCAGTGCTAACCCCGGCGAATGGACTCCTGCTGTCGATGGACGCAAGTACTTTGCCGTCCGGGGCGCTCCGTCCGGCCAGAAGGAGCTCGTTGAAGAACTCTGGGCCCAGGTCGACGGCAAGTTTGACTATTCTGCCTAAGCGCCCGAGGTACTTTACACTATTAAGCTTGTTTCCATTTCACGATGACTGATATGACGAACCATTTTACGAAATTCATGCCACCGTCCCAAACAGGCCACCAAGGTTTATCTTAGGATATGATGAGACGTGAGTCCATCTGCAAAACCCGACATTAGCATTCACTCTGTTTATTTTCACAAGCACGTTCATCTAAAAAAAAAAGATCCTGAAGATAGGATGATAACATAGAATAATCTCTACTAGACTATTCAATTTTATTTTCATAACCGCATCAGTAGCTCATTGCTTTGTGTATGTGAATCTAAAGACGAAATTCAAGAGAGAAAAAACAAAAGGTCTTTCAAAGCGATCAATAGTCTAATGAACGGAAATGTACAAAAGCCCAAGGCTCGCTCGCCCACTGGTTTGAATGTATTTAGTACAGTACTAGACAGTACAGCGCATTGTATGCTAGGTAGTATATAAGGTATCTCCAATATATGAATGAGAAACTGACAATAAACATATACAGAAGGAACGAAGTCGTTTTCCAAAGTATAGCACAAGTGTAAATTGAACATGCATAGAATGAGAACAAAATGAGCATATTCGGGAAGGCCCAAGCTGTTCAAATGGTGGGAAAATGAAATTTACAGATGAAGATCACCAAGTGAAGGCCAATTCGAGGCGATTTGACCGCAGTGGTCAACTGCAAAGAGTGACGCGTCTGTCGGAGGATCAATTGCGGCAAATTGCCGAAGCGGTTTGACAAAGCTGCCAGCCGGGAGCAATCAGGTCGCAGTAGGTGTATCGTCAGCGGAGTTTTGATCGCCGACAGTTTCGTTTTCTCTCTGCTTTTCTTTCTCCGCAGCCTTTGCCGCTGCTACCCCAGCATCGTCCTCATCGACGCGGGAAGCGAGCCGGGCAGGGACAGTCTCCTCGCCTGTGGAAGGGTCCTTCTCTGTTTCGTCATCCATTTCCTTTGCCGCTTCGTTAGGCGGTCCCGAAGTAGATGGGGATCGAGGCTCCGGGCTAAACGCATGAGGGACCTTTTCTGACAGATTGACCGCGATGAAGCTCTTCGGTAACTTGACAGTATGGAATTTAGCGCGAAGAGTCTCAATGACCTTCTTCCAGTCGATATGAGGAGTGAGACTGCGACGTGGAGCAGCCTTGATGCAGTGCTTCGAATCCAGCTGCACGTCCATTGGATCATAAGTGTGACAGCCGGGAGAGATGGTGATGCGAATACTATAGCTAAAGGTGGGTTCAGAGGGTGTGTTTCCGTTGCTGGCATCGCTGTTTTCGCTTGACGGGTTCCTATTCTCGGATTCGTATAGCTCAAAACAGATCTGAGAGAGATAGTCAAGTTCAGGAATGGCGTTGCGCGCAATCTTCGTCTGGATACCGCCTTCGAGGATACAGTTGAGTAGCGTGTATATATGGGATTCTTTAGTGAAGTAGACGAATGATTTGGCGCCTTCAGAAGCTTGTACTTCTTCAAGATCGGTAACAATTTCTTGAAGAAGTGGCAGGGATGTGAGGAGGCCAATCTCAAGCTTCTCGCTATCAGAGATGCCGTATTCCTGGGGTCCGACAAAGTCAAAAAGGACCTTGGCAAGCTTGTAGAGTTCGCGAAGCCTAGTCAAACGAGCATCGAGCTTGGCTTTCTTCTGCTGGTTTCCACCGGTGTAGAGATTGAAATAGGACTCCTTTGCCTCCTCAGATGTTGCCAGTGTGGCTCGAGGTGAGCTAGGCTGCAGCACGGATCTGCGCCGGAGGCCGATACGGTGCGCGAGATTACCCTTTTCAGGAGCATTGTCACTGTTCGTAGCGGTCGTGTTTGTCGTGTTTGTCGTGTTCGTGGTGATGGTGGCGGTGCTAGAGTTGGGGTCGATCCTCGCAGCGGCGTCAGGTCCAAGCTTAGCATCATCCGTTTTCTCGTCGGTTATGATCGCGCTTGCATTGGAGATTGCATCGTCTTCGAGAACTCCGTCGCTAGGAGTAAAGACCCACTCCAAGAACTGGCGGTTATGAAGTGCATCAAACTTCATTGTATCGTACAATTCAGATATCTTGCTGGGGTCAACCTTCTCAGAATCGCAGAACTCGGCGAAGAGCTTTTCCCATCGTTCCTTGAACAATTCCGCATCCTCACCGCAGCACCACCGAGCCTGAATCTGGGACACAGCCTGAGCCTGAGCCAAGGCTCCTGGAGAAGTTGGGCTGTGATCAGGTTGCTCGTGTCCATTTTCCTGGGCAGCTAGTGATGAAGCAGCACTGCCAGACATGTGAGTAAAGTTGTAGCGCATAACTCTACGATGAAACTTCATGAGATCGACAACTTTAGATAAGACAATAGAAGGCTCAGGCATATTCTCCTTGGGCCAGGCAAATTGGGGTGGTGCCTGGTTGCCCTCACGCAGGAGAGTCTTAAGCTTCTTCTTGACTTTATCCATCTCATCCTTGGCAGCGTTTGAATCGTCCAAAAGGTCTTTTCTAACGGAAATGTAATCTTCGGGCAGATCTTTCTCATCAAGAAATGCAGTCGCCCAGATGTGAGCTGTAATATGTCAGCACGCAGCTTAAAGATAAGAGGATTAAGACAGCTTACCACTTGCACGGACTCGGCGCTCAGAGCTGGTGAAGACAGAGACATCATCAAGAGCTTCTCTATTCATTAACAAGAGATCATTACGCATATTTTCTCCCAAATCCTGCGCTTGATAGCGAGCCGAGTGTGTAGGTTCGCCACCCCACTTGATGATTAGCTGAAGCTTGTCCAAAACCAGATTATTTTCCGCAGCAGATATGCGAGATAAGGTGACATCGGAGACTGAGTCGCTTCTCGACTGCATCCGTACCGGTCCATTGGGCGGCTGGTCAGAATGTTTCGCATCGGGGGTGCGTTCGGCAGCGCTCTGCTTCAATTTCTCCTTCGGCGAAGCGTCGGAATGCCCATCCTGAGACGTGGTTTCCTGCTTTCTCTTCCGAAACATGGGTTTAATCTGGACTTTTGTACCAGTCCAACTACCCTTGCGAATGAGTGACGTTCGAAGCAGTTTCAGCTTATCAGGGTCTTCGACTCCTTCTTTCAGAGCCACCTGTACTGCATTCAAAACGCTACCCAAAGCGGCCTCGCCAACGAGCAATACTTCCTCTGTATGACCCTTGAGAAGGTCAACAAAAGGCTTGGTATGGAAGGTAAATTTGAACTTCTGTTTCGGCGTTCTGTCGGCATGTCGGATAACTGTAACCATACCCTTAAGCTTCCAAGAATGCTTGGGCGCGGGAGGCGGAACAGGCGATTTTTGCTCCGCCGTGGACGCTGGCCGAGCAGGACTGCCAGTGGAGGGCGGAACAACGGGAGGGGGTAGAGGGTCGGTCATTGTGGTCGGAACTGACGACGATGGAGATGTATCCATATGATAGTTCCTATCCAAAGTCGGTGGAGAGGTAATTGGCACGGTCATCGCAGGATTATCAGGAGAGGCGTTTCCCTGCGCGCGTGTGTTCTGATGTGTCCCGTGATGTCCACTATGGTGACTTCCATGCCCGTGATGATGGTGGGCATGGACCCCAATCCTAGACATGCTTGGCGACCTGAAAATTGTTTTGAGTGCGGATCGATGAGAATGAGGCTGCTGCTTCTTCGCGGGCTGCCCGCTAGAATTATCTAAAACTTTTTCTGCAGGAGCAGCTGAATCGGTCCTTCCTTCTAGCCTTGCCTTCTCGGCCAGGAACATTTGTCTCAGAATGCTCGCGCACTTGTCATAGTACTCATTATTATCTTTGACAAAGCTCCATCCGTTGACGTCAATGACGTAGCTTTTAGTACCGACACGTAAGAGATCGAAACCGCAGATCCGCTGGCCAAAGGCGACTGAGATTCTAGCAGCCATCGCAGCCTCCTCCTTGGAGAGAGCCGTGATGTATCTGATTTCTTTTCCATGAGTATTTCGCCGGACCAAGCCATCCACGACAGGGGACTTTCGTGTTTCAGCATGGCAGAAGTCCGGTCCTACCGTGTAAGCTTTGACGTCTTCGGCATTATCAACGCGTAAGAACTGCTCGTAAATATAGCTTCCCCCTTGCTCCGTGATTGCCCTTGGAATCGACAGATTCTCATCAAACTCAGAGCTCTTGTTGCCAACTTTGCGGAAGAGTCTTCTTCCACCACCACCCGAGCTCTTGGGAAAGTAGATGTGAATGTTGTGATCTTCACCGCTCACTGGCTTCTCCACGAAAGGTTTCGTCAGTAGAGTGCCATTCACACTCAGCGTATCACCATCATCCAAAAGCTCAACGTTTTCGGGAGCTGGAGTGCCGCCTCCCGTACCATCTTCGGGTCCCTCAAGTTTGACGCCAGTTATCTCGAGCACGTGCTTGGCAAGTTGGGGCGATGACAATATCGGGCCGCCGTCGCGATTAACCTCGACTCTCTTTGGTGTAGGGACATTGATCTGATCGAGAATACGGAGACAGATGCGGCGATCCCAGAGGACCTTTTGCATGGGAAGGTCATTAACGCAAAAGGGCTTACGGAGTTCCGCATAGGCGAGCGCCTTGTCCAACGGAAATCCGTCAGAGAAGAAAGAGATAAGGAAGTCGCAGATAGGCCAATTTTCCACATCTTCATCGAGGATGACCTTATCACCAAAGACAACAACCTCAAATTCTTTCTTCGCGATGAGCCGGTTTAAGATATTCCTACTCGGCTTGCTTCGAGCCTTTACATCGAGAGCGCAGATACCGATTATTCCCTGAGGAGCCTTTTGATCTAAAACGATGGACCAGTCAGCTACTTTATCGAAAACGATTCTTCATAATCTTACCCTCTTGCTCCTTGCTTTCCTTAAGAGCGCGCAGTCCTCTATCGCTGCTAGGACTGCTTGCCGCAGTACCATGACTGAGCCTTCGGGGTTGACGGCTTCTTGAACGGCCGGGCGGGGGCTGTGGTCGCCCGGAAGGTGTAGCCGCAGTCGAATGACCTTGCTGGGAGAAAAGAGAGTGTTCAATGGGAGTTAACTGATGCGGACTGTAAGGTCCAGGGCTTGCATGTTGGGCAGAGGATGTCGTAACCGAGACCGGATCTACGGCTGTCGTTGGATGATTCAAATGGCCCTCGCTTTGACCTAGCAGTGTGTTAATGTCTTCTTCTACTACAGAGGAGCATCAAAACCCTCTTCTCTTGCGATTACAATGAGGTTCCCTACCATCGTGAACAGAGCCAGCATTGGAGCTATCACCACTTGGGGCTGAAGCTTGCATCGCCGAGTTTAGAGAATATAGTGAGGAAACCGACATGCGTTTTGATTCAAGATCGGTACTTGTTTGCGCAGATCTCCCTGTCTGTGGGCCCCCCAAGTCGGAGACAGTAACACTGGAGGAAGATCCTGTTCCATGAGTACGGTCTAAGCCAAAGGATGCCTCCGATCCATCAGCCCAGCTGCTGCTGAGTGACTGGGCGCGGCCAGTGTGAGTGTCCATATTTGGTGTATGTGCTTCGTTTTCGAAACCTTTGAAAAAGGATTTGCTGAATGATGATCGTTTGTTTGCGATTGGTTTTGTCGCCGGAGGGGGCATAGAAATGCTTGCTCTCTCGATATTGCTGTCAGCTATACCGGCCTGTGATTGTCGACCTTTTCGGTTCGGGGCCGATGCATTAGCTGAGGCGGAGAGACTGAGAGATGGCGGGCCAGGCCTGTCCCGATGTGGATGTGATTCCGTATCCTTGGTGTCGGCGGCAGGGCTGGAGCCTTCGTTTGAGGTAGGATAGTTCACGTTGTGAGAGTGATCGGCCTCATTCGGCCCGCTGCCTTCGACTGAAGCCATGGCCCACCGGGGCTTGGCAGATTTAAGAACGACTAACGGCTCGAAAAAGCACCCACGTGTTCTACCCAAAATTCAATTGCGACTTACAAGCCCAGATTATTGCATATAGAAGATTTTAGAAGAATTGTAGGGCTGCGAATTGCGGGATAGAAAAATTTCCCGTCACCAATAATGGCAGTAACGTAAGAGATTCTGATAAGTAGTTTTGCTGCGATATGACGGAGTTTTTGGCGGGGACTCAGTATCATTGGAACTATAGCCGAGAGACCCTCGTGTAAAACTTCCCTTTTAACAAATTTATCGATTATCACCAAACAGAAAGTTGCGAGAAAGTTATCCATACCGCAGTACTCTTCCCTCCCATTGCACACAGGAGCCCCAGCGCCCTTTTCCCAAGCACAGGTAGTTATTGATCAGAGGCGCCCGATCATGCCTACTGCCGTGCCAGTCGACGACCATGGCGGTCCTTTGACAAAGCGGCGCAAGACCGCCGTCGTGCAAAAGGCACCAAAATCTCAAACGTCGCGCATCTTTGCGCCGTATAGGGTCCGCTTTAAACCTGCCAATTTAGATACGAAAGTATGCTGACCGGATTTATCGATATAGACGATAGGTCTCGTTTCACCGACTCAGGTCCCTTTTACATCAATTGGTCTAGGAAAGACTACTTTCCAGATCACAACTTCGGTCGGGCGCAGCCTACAAACCTATGACCTCCGCCGAGGACTGAACCTCGTTTTCTTGAGCAGGCCTCAGACACCTGAAGAGATAACAGCGACGATTGCGTGGAAGGGCTTTGTCCTGGCAGCGTGGGGTGCGGCCAAACCTGGTAGCCCCGTCGGTGTCTGGATTTTTCAACGTGGTAAAAAAGTCAATGAGCTGGAACTGCCGGCGGATCTGAAGGAACCCATCCAACAACTCCTTGTATTTGGTTCGTGGATTGTGGGATACGGCTCTACTCGAATCGAAATTTGGAAATCGGCCACCTATGAGCATTATACGACGCTTTTTCCTCTCGGTGGCAGTACCACTGGTGCGGTTCCGGTCCTCTCAGGCGGCATGTGCACGATGCCTACATACCTTAACAAGATATTCATTGGCAGGCAGGATGGAGGTGTCGAGATTTGGAACTTGAATACAGGGTAGGATATGGTGTTCTCAATTTTGAGAGATGCAGATTTGCTAAGCTCATAATATTACAGGCGTTTAATCTACACGATTCTGCCCGAATCCTCCGACTCCGGTGCTGTGACGGCACTTCAGCCTGCGCCGGTGCTCTCTTTGCTAGCAATCGCCTATGCCAACGGTACTGTTGTGATTAAAGACGTGCGTCTCGATCGCGACATTTTGAAATTCAACCAAGGATCGTCAACAAAGACGCCAATTTCGTCAATCACGTTCCGGACTGACGGCCAGGGGGCCGGAGAGGATGGAAGAATGGCTGGTGTGATGGCTACGGCAGGCTCGGGGAATGGCGATGTTACTCTCTGGGATCTCAACGACGGTGGTCGCATCATGGGTGTGCTTCGTGGAGCCCACAATCCTCCCTCCGCGGTACACGGTGGAGTATCCGGAGGCATTAGCAAGGTTGAATTCCTGCAGGGACAGCCCGTGATGGTTACCAGTGGTCTCGATAACTCTCTGAAGTCTTGGATCTTCGATGAGACACCATTCTCGCCGATCCCTCGCATTCTTCATTCTCGCACGGGGCATGCTGCGCCTGTGACCCGTCTCGAATTTCTGCCTTCGGACTTTGACGGCGCGGAATCAGGAGGGAAATGGCTGTTGAGTTCTGGAAGAGATCGTAGCTTGTGGGGCTGGAGTCTCCGAAAAGACGGCCAAAGTACGGAGCTGAGCCAGGGCAAGATCCGTAGCAAAGCAAGGAAGCTGGGCATTCTTGGTGCAGCAGCGGGAGCCAAGGACTCGAGCGCGAGCTTGGAGGACCTCAAAGCCTCTGAAATTAGCTGCATGGCTTGTTCGCTGAGCCGGGATGGCGGCATGGGAGCTGCAGCTTCAAGTGGAGTATGGACAAACGTCAACTCGGCAAAGAAGGGGGATGTGCTTGACAGTGCAGTGACAGGTTGGGAGAGTGTTGTGACCGGACACAAAGGGGACAAGTTTGCAAGAACATGGTTCTGGGGCCGAAAGAAAGCTGGTCGTTGGGCGTTTGAGTCTGGCGATGGGACCGAGGTCAAGGTATGCATCTCGTTATATATATATCTTCAACCGGGGTACAGTTCGACTAATGTTTTTCTGATAGAGTGTTGCCATTTCTCCCTGTGGTACATTTGCTCTGGTCGGCTCTGCTGGCGGAGCGCTTGATATGTTCAATCTGCAATCTGGTCAGCGCCGGCAGCGCTTTCCCGCTCCCTTAACACCGGCGCAAGCCAAGAAAATCAAAATGCAGCAGGCTGGCTCTGAGCTTTCTGTAGCGTCTTTGGCAGATGGGTTCAAGAAGTTTGGTCCCGGACAAGGAAAGCACACCAAGGCTGTCACGGGAATCATGGTCGATAGCCTGAACAAAACCGTCATCAGTTCCGGACTGGACGGAAAAATCAAGGTACGGCCTACAATGTAAGGTCTCGTTGACGAATATTTCTAACATTTAATAGTTTTGGGATTTCGCCACTGGTACTCTCCAAGATGAGATTGATTGGTATCCAATGAGCGCCATCACTGGTGCGCGTCATCACCGACCGAGTGACTTGATCGCTCTCAGTTGCGATGACCTTTCAATCCGAGTCGTTGACATTGAGACCAAGAAGCTCGTCAGAGAACTGTGGGGTTGCGTCGGGCAGATTAGCGATTTTGTACGTTCCCTCCCCCAAAAAAGCTCCTGTTATCTACCAAGTGACGCCACTAACTATGACTGCAGTGTTTTTCAAATGACGGCCGTTGGATCGTCGCAGCTTCAATGGACTCTGTTGTCCGGGTGTGGGATCTACCTACTGGCCATCTCATTGACGCTGTTCGGTTACGCAGTGCTTGTACGGCGTTGGCCTTTTCCAACACTGGAGAGTTTCTTGCCACTGCACATGCTGACGGCGTTGGTGTCAATATCTGGTTTGTTTCCCTCTTGTTGTGTTTTTTTTTTTTTTTTTTTTTTTTAATAATTTTGTTTTTTTTTTATTTTTTTGGTTTTTTTTTTTTTTTTTTTCCTTTCTTTGGTTACCCAAAGCATTTTATCCTCTATCTTACAAATCACTCCTCCTTGCTAATTGCTAATACCGTACTAGGAACAACCGGAGCCTCTTCACGCACGTCTCGACAAGACATCTATCCGAAGAAGAAATCGCTGAAATCGACGCTCCCACCGCTTCTGGCGAGGGCGGCCAGAATATCATCGACGCGGCATTTGACGAGGACGAGCCCGAAGACGGGTCCGGCCTCGACACGGCCATTAGCACAATCGACCAGCTCAGCAAGGACATTACCACGCTCAGTATCGTGCCCAAGTCGAGATGGCAGACTCTTCTCCATCTTGACGCCATTAAGGTACGTCCATCAAGAGGATTTTTTTCTCCTCCCTCCTTTTTTCTTTTCTCCCTTCTTTTCCTTTATCAGTTTAATAGGTCGCCTTTTTCTAACATTCATGTCTATTAGCAACGAAACAAGCCCAAAGAAGCACCAAAAGCACCTGAAAAAGCGCCCTTTTTCCTTCCTTCTACCTCTACCGGAGACGACAAACCTTCTGCTATTTCCACCACCACTACTTCTGCTGCTGGCGGTGCTGCCCCTGCTGGCGCAAACACAATCACAGCCGCCGAGCGCTCGCGCATCGCCAAGATGGCGCCCGGCGCGTCCGAATCGCGATTCACGTCCTTGTTGCGCTCCGGCGCTCAGTCTGGAAATTGTAAGCCCCTTTACCCTTCTTTTTTTTTCCCTTTTTTTTCTTTGCTTTGTTGGGGGCAAGAAGGGGGATAATAAAAAAAGAAAGAACGTATACTAACCACAATCTCTCATCGCTCTAGACGACCCCTTTATCAACCATCTCAAAACCCTCCCCCCCGCCGCCGCAGACATTGAGCTCCGTTCATTAAATCCCCTCTCCGCGAGCGCCCTCGCCCCCTCATCAGAAGAAGAAGACGATGATGAGGATGACGAGGATGATGGAAGGAGAAGAGGAGGACGAAGCGAACTAACCACCTTCATCACCGCACTGACATCCCGCCTGCGCCAAAAGCGCGACTACGAGCTCGTGCAGGCCTGGATGGCCGTCTTCCTGCGCGTGCACGGGGACAGCGTTGCGGCGGCGGACGAAGCGGGGGCGCGGGCGGCGCTGCTCGAGTGGCGCGCGGAGCAGCAGAGCGAGGAGCGGAGATTGGGTGGGTTGGTTGGGTTTTGTAGTGGTGTTGTTGGGTTTATGAGGAGCGCGAGGGTTTAGTCGTGTCATACTGTATCATCATTTATTTATTCTTTTTTTTTTTTTTTTTTTTCGTATCATTATTTTTCACACTCTTTTTTTATTTATACTATTATTATCATTTTTCGTATCGTTATTATCATTGTTTCTTTTTCGGTTTATTTTGTTTTGTTTGTTTTCTTTTTGGAGGGGAACAATTCAAGAAAGGCATTCATCAGACAAAGGAAAGAAAAGTCATATCATTGGAGTTGGAATAATGGAATGTTTAGAACTTTCGTCTGCTCAATCTGCTCGAGAAGTGGTATATAACTGTATAACTTGTATAGCATGTATAGCATGGCAGGTACATATATATGACAGTAAAACAAAATATAACGTGGCAGTCATGGCAGTCATATATATGTGACATTAAACAACAAAGTACTAAAAAAAGATAGTAAAGACGTTGAGAAAGCACGCACAATCAAGTGCTGAAGATAAACATATGACGAAAACTAAGGAGTGCCCCTTGAGAGTCTCCTCCTAATGTTCCTGGCCCACCGCCTCCATCTCGGCGCACTCCAGACCAAAAACAAAAGAGCCAATTGCACCAGCCCCATGACCCGGACCGGCGGGTTTCCATACGAGTAATGGTAATTGTAAGAATAATACGCAAAGGGTAAACAGTCAAAGACCGAGGTGACGGCGAAAACCACAAGACAAAAGACCCAAACGACGCGGCGAGATTTCCGTCGAAACGCCCAATAGACTTGCCCCATTGCGAAAAGAATAATGACGACATCGGTGACGATGGAGATGATGAGATAGTTATCGGTATAGAACATGGAATACCGAAGCTTGGGGATAACCCAAAAGAGAGCTGGAAGGATAATGTAGAACACGAAGACGTAGAGGACTAGAATAACGATATAAGTAATGCGCCAGTAGGCGCGATACTTTGCGGTGAACTGGACAAAATATCGGATGACGGCGCCTAAAACGAGGGGGACAATAATGGAGCCAAATGCGAGTGGCAGCGAAGTCGCGAAGAAGGTACTGAGTGACCAGATCTTGTTGGTAGGATTTTCACCCTTTTTCGGTTTTTCCATTGTGACATTCATGCCGAGGAAAGACTGGTTCTCAGAGTCAGTATTATTCTTGATTCTAATTGATAAGGGAATGGTATGGTTGAGGACTGACCGTCATGAATGAGAGCGGAACGTAGAGAGCGAGCAGCACCGTAATTATCATTGTACGGCGATTTTGTAATAGGTTAATGTGCTCGTTGATCTGTTCAGCGTTTTAATAGAATATTTTATTTAGGTCATTTGGAAAGATCGTAGTCTTACCATCGTACGGAGACCATCAAAACCGTTGATCCGCTTTTCCAGAGCGCGACATTCGCCTTGGAGAAATCCCAAATCAACTTTGAGACCCTCTATCCGTTTCTCAAAGGAGGAGATTCTTGCATCGGGTATGCTCTGCCCATATCCTTCGAGGAAAAGCTTCACTTCCGAAAGACACAGAAGGGAGTGCGCAGTATCCTCGACAGCCTTGTTCAGACAGTCACTCAAATGAGTAAGGAATTGCACTTTGCTTCCGGAAGGTCTCACTCGCCCTTCATAAAGCTGTTCAAAAAGTTAGTCCCCGGCGGCATTTAAGGTGGATATTATATACTGACCAGATTATTGCATTGGTCAATGGCATCTTCCATGAAATGCGTCGTATCGTATACCATTTGCTCAAACACGACAAGTATCGACGTCATGATTTTGTCTTCGACTAAGAATTGATCATCGTCCTCGTTGCTATGAGGCAGGAGCGATTCTCGAAGCCTTTGGAGTTGATTAGTGTTCTCCACCAAGAGAATCATCTGTCGAGAATTTTTGTCCTGTGCGGGTAGCATGTTGATTTGAGCATATCTATCGGGCGGAGCACGTCGGAATGGCTGCCACACATAGATGTCGAAATCAATGCTATACCTGGGCGACTTGGCTTGCCAGCGAAGAGTAAAAGAGGTGCCAGTCAAGGAATTCAGATCCAGCAGGGGAGGAGGGGAACCTAGTACCAGTCAGTGGAAATTCGAAAAGCCATTTTGATATTTCAGGGACAAACCAGCAGAGGGCAGTCTAAGAGAGGTTCTCGCAGGCTTATTGACCCCAAGCAAACGCCAAACGACGTCATTCTTAATTCGCCACTCTTTAGCAAGAGTATGAATCAGAGCCTGTCGTGGTGCACCGTACAGGCGGCTGATTTGAGCCTTGTATGAGGCTTGGACGTTTTGTCTGAACGTAAACAAGTCTCCAATGCAGTTGCTTTCTGCTGCAAGAACGCTGAGACTTGTATGTTAGCATGCTCCTACAGTTACGATGAAAACAAAGAAACGGGAGGGGAAAGAGCATTTCATCTAGCGGACGCACATACCAGAGCTGTAGAAAGCAATTGGATTCACTGGTCATCAGCAGAGAACGTAAAAGGCGTAAATTTTCAGAAAAGTTTGGCTCGGCGGGAAACGTGGAACGCCGGATAATTCCATCATCTACAGGAGCAAAATAAGCAGGGGAACGTAAGCAGATATCAGTGACAAGATTGAAGAAAATAAAATAGCCAGAAGGCTTGGCAAAATCAGGATCATGCAACAAACTTAGTGAGGTCGAGCGACCACGTGTCTTACGTTTTGTATGCTGCCGGTTTTCGAGCATCATGTCGTCGCCAGCCGTTTGATCTTCTGGTACTGCAGCAGCAGCTACAACTGGAGGAGCAAATGTGTTTATCCATATCAACGACTCAAAGAGTCTGCCAGAAGGATGTTCCTTGAACTGTGAGTAATCGCGGAGAAAAGCAAAGATTTCCTGGTCATCTATAGCTCGCTCATTAAGGTCCGACTCTAATTCATCCAGCTGATAGTGTCGTCGCGGTCCAGTAGGAAGCAGTCGCCGCCGAGCATTCGGGGTGTGTTCCTGATCCAGGAGCTGGATATCACATCGACTAGCATCTTTAGAGGCACTCAATGAATCGTCGGCAAGGGCACTCGAATGCCCTGCGCGATCGTTATTAGAAAGCATTTCAAGCTCCATGGAGTAAGTCTGAAGCAGTTTGCTGTTGATGAGCTTGTTCCCTGTCTTGGGAGGCGCGTGGGCCGTAATGGTCTTGATGCCAGAGTCTGCTGCATGGTGGCCGCACTGTCTTTATGACTTTGTAGAGGGCTGACTCTCATTTCCCCAAGGTGGGTTCTGTGCGAGGCTGGCCTTACGCCACGAACCTTTTCGCGGGCCGCCCCGGCAGGGGTTCCACGCCAACAATTAAATGAGAGGTACTCGAAACAGATAAAACAAAAGATGGAAAGGCCGGATGTCAGGACAGCTATCATCGTGCCGTGTTGGAATCGATAGTTGGGTTCTGCGAGACTAAAGTCTGTAACGGCTGGGTCTGATTGATGTGTAGCTACTAAGTTAACTAGCTGCCAACTGCTGCATGGTAGCGAAACAGCGGGATGGCGGGTAATCCATTACCTATGGTCACTTTCAGGAATTAGGGCGCCACAATGCATGGGCCTCTGCAGTCAGACGGCAATCATGCTACACAGTAAACACATTCCGTGTCGGGGTTGGCCCCTCGCCCAATCCAATTCACCAAATCTTCATCTGACAGACGTCTATAATTACAAAGCCATAGGAATTTTCCTCGTGCCTACACAAGCAAGGTAGAAAAAGTATTGTAAAACAGGCGCGGGTCAAGACACGAGGCATCCCCAAACCGAACGATATTAAGGCATATAGCTTAAGAATAATGTATAGTTAATAGCTAAGGGGAATAGAAAGATGGTGAGTGGTTAGTGGCAACTAACCCAGTATATATAACTGATCCCCTGCCTACGTGGGGGCGCTTTTGGCTGAATCAATAGCTAACTATCATTCGAGAGTTTTAGCGACGGGAACAGCAACAAAGTACCAGATACCCCTATTAGCAAGACTCTGTGTTAGCTTGTAGCTTACCCTAGTAGGAAGGTTTTCTCCCGCTCGGCCCCCTCGGCCGAGTATTCTCGCGCGGAACGTGCTCGGCTAAATAACTTGATTCAAAGTGACTTTACTGTGTACAGTACGTTACTCCGTATAATACTAAAGTAAGTTAGCCATTATTAGTGTATCTTCCTAATAAGTTATGTTATGTTAGCTCAGCTTAACTTAACTCTCCCAGAACCCTCCAACCCTCCCGCGTGTCGGCCCGGTAGTATTCAACCATCACCAACGCCCCAGGTATTTACTTTGCCGGCAAGCTCAAAGCCAGTCTATAAATCCTGGTTTTATATCATACCTACCTTATAATATTCAAGCATGTAATGTTTAGAACTAGTACTTTGATTTAACATTGAATATAATTTACTCTCAAGTAATACAAATAGAGCTACTTACTGGATTATCTATTAAATCATTGACTATTATCTTTCAGAATTTCTCTTTGTTGATAGAAAATTTCAAGATTAATTTATATTCAAGACACTACCTAGCTATTGTGAACAATAATAAGTATCAGCCATACCCAAGGTACAGTCGAGATGAGATGGGCAAAGCCGAAGAAAGTGACATTGGTGATGATTCGGAAGGGGATACCAAATGTTCAACCTGATGATGGACAAGGGGCTAATACTGCGGGGTCGGGGGCCTTGCTAAGGTAGTTTTGGATAAACGGTAAACCTGTGGCCAGCCTGTATTCAATATGAGAATTGGTTCATTACAGGAAGATATTTTCGGATTTTCCCTTTCTCGCTATCTGTTTATCTGTTCAATAGGTGTCTAAACATATCAATAGCTTTTCTTGAAACCTACTGAATCCCTAATCTATTTTCCTGTTTTCATGAATGTATTTCTCAGTACCTAAAGTATCTATACTTTCAGAATACTTTAGCATTTGAGATCTAAGTTGATGTCGAGGTAGATACTATTCTAAGGTATAAAGGAGAATCTTGAATAGAGGTAATGAAATATAACAAAATTTATAGATTGTGTATATCCTTTTCATGACAGATATCCTATGAATGAAAAATTGCTAGCTTATTTGTTTCTTGGCCATTACTAGTGTTTAATTCTATTGATAAAAAGGCTTCTGTCCTAAACTTTAAAGTGTGGCAATAATGGTCGAGAGACTACACCGGAGGGTTGTCCGACGTCATCGCGGCTCACGTAGCTCTGACCGCCTAAAGTTTGATCAACCGCAGTTTCCCCCACAGCACACTAACCTGACACAAGAGCTACCCGACAGCGACTCAGCCCAACTTGTCAACCTGAACGCCTCCTCTACCACCCAAACCACAATTTTTTTCTTTCCTGCTTTGTCACCTTTGCGGACAAGCTTTCTCGCGCCAACGGCATCTTACGCCATTGTGCAGATCCTTGACCAAAGATTCGACCCGTCTTTATCCCAGCTTTATCGGCCGTCATCCCCTCCTGCTGACCCGATCACTGCTGTACGCGCACTGCAACAAGAAATCTCCCACCCCTCCCAAAACACATGATGGGGCTGTCCTACCAAAGGGACTTATCTTTGGTTCGAACATGATAGGTCTTTGCCTATCTATTCCAAGTCGCTTATATTCATAATCGACACACGCCCCAACGTCACGTCAGACCTCTACCCTTCTTCGACATGGCGACGTCAAGAAGGTCAGGCGGGCGCTCAGGCTCGCAACATCGTGCACGTGCTCTACACGGTATTCTAAACGACCTAGATCTACATTCTGAATCGGCATCTGAAGATGAATCCGTTGAACTCGAATCTCCATCTGCCACCTTAGTGGACGCTGGTGTTCCTGATCTCGGCGTTCAGGAACAGGCAAGCTTCTCTGCGCAAGAGCGTGCGCTCTACGACCACGCTTCTCCACGCATTTCTTCTCCTCATTCGACGCATCTGCCCCAGATGACGAGTTCCCCGCCGGCTGCGTCAGGCCAGCCCTTGACAGTCTTGACTTCGGCTTCTCCAGCGTCCGGTTCATCGAGGCGAACACCTATTCCGAGAAATGACGCGGCAGTCTCTTCAGCCTCGACCTCCACATCTGTGCCTGGGCCTCGAGCGGAGAAGGATACAGACGATCCATCAACCCCGATCGAAGTGAGAGACCCATTGGAGCGGCTGGCAAATCACCCTCAGATTGCCCTAACGCGGCTTTTCGCCGCCAGTGATGGTACTCCTGCTTCGGCTTCCAGGCAACCATCTTATACAACTCCCTCTGCAACTGAGTACACCCGAGGCAAGAATGAAGCGTCTTTTACTTTACCTTGTAGTTGGCCGCTGACTGTGATCCAGCTCCATCTTCAGACATCGCGACGCTGCCGCAGCATCTCTATACCCGCGGTCTGTTGAGTGGGAAACACTCCGACATCGCCGTCTACGCCTTTTCAACCAGATATGCCTTGCATCGCATCATTATTGACCGAGCGCCCTTTTTCACCTCCGCCCTTTCCGAGCCATGGTTTGAAAGCTCGTCCAAAGAGATCACGCTACATCCCGAAGACATTGATAGCAACATTACCCAGCCAGCCTTTGAACTTGCCTTGAAGAGACTTTATGGTTGTCACGATAGTGCAGAAGAGGACACAGAGGCCGTCGGTCTCTTTGCTACGGGATGCTGGCTGGAGATGACGGACTTGATTGACGCTAGCGTTGAGTCTATTCTGCGACAAATGGCCCCGTCCAAGCTCTCGCGCTTGATCAAGCTTGTAACCCGTAATTACTATGGAAAGCACGGCGAAAGGATCCTCGCGTCTGCCAAGGCCATGCTCTGCCGCGACGGTTGGGAGATGCCCGTTCGGCACTGGGACGGTGTGTCGGGAGATATTGCCAGGGAAATCGTCGGAGGTGATGGGTTCTTTGTTCCGGGAGAGTGGGAAAGGTGGCATCTGGCCAAGAAGATTTTGGATCGGAGGCTCAAGGGCCTTGCTCGAGACGCTGGACTCTTGAATACAGACGGAACGCCCGCGCGGGCGCCAGATTCCCTCGGCCTCATGTCG